>NW_024340849.1:34251428-34321069 GCF_902729225.1 Pteropus medius | reverse complement strand
AAAAAAGGGTGTGTATATTTTTACTTCTTTTGGTTTCTCTTTCTTCTTTCTACTTTTCCATTTCTTACATCAGTTAATAATCTTTTCACTGACTGTGTTGTAGTGGCCTGAGAGGCTGGTAGAATTTGCTTGCCTGAAACTATTGATGCATAATACATTATATGGAATAATATTCTCACTGTCCTTTGAGCCTTGAGTTTCATTATCACTGGAGTACTTTGATAGCATTAAGCTACTTGTTAGACATTGAGGAACTCAACACACACTGCACGTGGTTGTATGTATCGTTCTGTTTATTAAAGAGGCAGCTAAGCTGTCAACACCTAACAAAGGGATAAACCTATAAAATCAAGCTGTATTTTCTTCTGTTTAAATGTTATGTCTAGCTAAATGTACCCTCCATCTATTAGCCAAACTAAATATATTTAATTACATAACAAAAATGGAGATTTTGAATTATATAAGCCAAATCACAAATATCTATCTCCCTTTATTCTATTCATCAAATTGAGGGAATATAGTTGCCAAAGAATAATACTGTCAGTGACCTTTTTCTGCTGAATGTATGACATTTTTGTACTAATAGTAGGTAAGAGTCCTGCTCATGAGAAGCTGATTACCTATAATATTGTAGTCAATTAGCAAATATCAAAATGTTAGAAAAAAACTGTTAAAGTAAATGAAATTGTATAAAAATGACAAAAAGAATTCAGATTGTCATAAATTGGAATAATGCAAAGTTAGCGATAAGAAATCAGTAAATCAAAGTAAATTAAAGATAAAATAATTTAAATGAGCAAAAATTGGGTCATCAAGATTATATAGTGTTTTATTATAATGAATAAAAATAAGCTTTTTCATTACATACATCATGAATTCGTTAAAGGAATGTACTATAAATTGTTTGATTATGCTGATGGCTTTGTGTTCATCTACTTACTCTTTTGCATGTTGCTTTTAAAAGAATTCTGCATATATTTTCATGATTAGCTTGGGTATGGGCTACAGTTAACAATTAAAAAATAAAGTGAGAGAAATTTCCTAAAAGGACAGAAGCTCTGTCCTTGACCCATCGTACACTAGATACTTTATTTATTACAGCTGGTGATAGGATTAAGTTGCCAGAAATCAAACCCAGTTTCAAGGATCTGGAACTTACCTTCCAAGAAGCCAACAACTAAGCAAAATAAGTAGTTTAAATTAAAAAGAGAAATAAATAAAAAAAAAAATCAGATATAAATGAATCGTCTAACCCATTTCTTCTCGCCCTCTCCATTTTATTATGTGTGTTTTCACAATTTTGTTGATGCCTTTTATTGAATATATGGGATGATTGAGGAGGGGAGACATGAAGTAAAGAATTAAAATTTGCTTCTAGATTTCATAACCAAAGAAATTTAGAGGTTTTTGTGGATGGTTAACATAACAATTTTCTCTTCTGTATTTTCATTCAAAGTGGTCAAACATCAGATAGTCCAATTAGTATTAAACCAGATAAGGGTGGAACAAGCATTTATTTTACAGTATTATGTGATTTTGAACACATATTTAAAAAATCCTAAATAGTATGATCCTTGTTCCTACTCTCTATTGAAAGGGACTGCCATTATCTACCCATGGGTCAGTCGCTGAATTGAGAATTTTAGCCTTATTTTATGGAATCTTTAGAAGAAATTGAAATATCAGTAATGTACATATATATTTTGTAGAAACATGCATTTACAAAAATTGATTTATTTCTGAAAATCAATTCTAAAGTCATAATCTCTATGAATATTTCAGACCCAGACTGCAGATACTTAATATCACCAACATCAGAGAGTATGGGTAGCAGATGGGCTCTGAGTTTCCTCAGAGATAAGACCTGATATGAAATAAAACAGTGCTTCTCAAAAGCTGATGTGCATACAGAGTCACCAGAAATCTCTTTGAAATGTAGATCTGAATTCAGTTTGTCTGCTGTGGAGCCTGTAATTCTTTATTTCTGACAAATTTCTAGGTGATGCTAATGCTGCAAGTCTCAGTTTCACACTTTATATAACAAAGGATTATATAACAAAGGCAGTACAGTTTGACTGTCATTATGGAAAAGTGCAGATGAATAACCAAAATAAATTCATGACTGGTTTTAGAATATTCTTTTGTACTTGTTATGAGTTTATATTACATTTAAAAAATTTAGAACACTAATTGAAACATTCTAAGGAATAACTGTAAAGATTTGGGAAACCCCGAGTCTGTCAGTAATTCCCTACTATGATCCTCTTGATCACTGTGTTTTTTTTTTTTTTGACAGGCAATATAATCAATTTGCATGCTGGTTCTTGACAATGCAGAAGTGTTTTATTTTTCTCTTGGCACCTTGTCTGTCTGGCTTTCTTGTTAGTATCCATTTAAGTTCCTATGTTAGGGAAGAATTGTGTTGGATTGTTTGTACTTTTATAAGTTTTCTCATTGAAGTAATGTTAAAAATGACAGATGAATTCCTAAGGCAACAAATAAAAATTTTTTGCCTATGTAATATTGAACTACATGAAATATATTCCAGGCTCTAAGAGTGGAGAGTTTTGTAGAAGAAGAACAGGAAGAGAAGAAAAAAAGAGGAAGAAAATGGGAAGTTGCTGCTCTCCTGGGTGCAAAGCCAAATTCTGATGAAATTTTGAAATGACAAAATATACCTTTGGCACTAAGTTATTTTCAAATATTCATCTATCTTTTCATTTTAGCTCTTTCCTCATGATCCCCAGTGTTCCATGTATTCAAATGCCTGGAACTCTTATCAAAATGAGTGATGCACAGGGCCCTATGTAGGTGCATAGGTTGTGCTGTGCACACCTCGAGGGGACAACGCTTCTTGGAACTGAGCAACATGCATCACAATTGCCTGGAAAAACTTGTTTGAATGCAAATTTCTGTACCTATCTCAGACTACTGGTTTAGAATGTCTGGAGTGGGGCCCAAAACTGCATTTCTTCCAAATTCTAGAATTTGATGTTACATACACTAAAGTATAAGGACCAATAGCCTACATTTGTCATGTTACATATGTCTGCTCTGCTGTTCATAATTGTTATTCTGCAGCCCCTCCCCCCTCCCCAATTTAAAATCTAATTTCTCTAACATAGCTTGGTGAGGTATTGGTGAAGGGACAGATCTATAATATTTTCAAAGACATTTGAATTTTAAAAGAAAATTTTTGTTAACTAAAATACAACTCTATTTCGGCAGAATTTTAGGCATTATGACAAAGAGATTTCTGAGATAAGTATATTTAGGAAGAAAAGAGTTATGTTGAGGGTAGGTAGAACCACATGGACAGGATATTTATAATTGACATTTTCCTCCTAAGAAAACCTTCAAAGATTTTTTTTTTCATTAAAAAAATTATTTGACAGATATCATTTAACAAAATCAAATGTGTCAAGTGTACAATTCAACAATACATCATATACATATATTGCATTATGTGTTTACCATCCAAAGTTAGAAATAACTTCTTCTCTTCCTTATGAACCAAATATTCCCTAGTTACAAACCCCCACCCAGCCACACACCATCACATATAGTTATCTTTGCAGTGATAAGACAGGCTCTACAGGTATAGGGATTTTTCTCTTTGTTAACAGGAGTAGAGTTTTATTTTTATTTATTTATTTTTATTATGGTGACAATGGTTGACAAAATCCAATAAGTTTCAAGTATACAATTCAACAGTAAGTCATACATATACTGCATTGTATGTTCACCGCTCATAGTTAGATTTCTTTTTGTCACCACATATTTGACCCCTTTTACCTCATCTATTTCCCCATTCCCCCTTTAACCTCCGGTAACCACTAGTCTACTGTCCATGTCCATAAGTCTCTATTTATTTGTCATGTTTGTTTGTTGCTTTTAGATTTATGTCCCACATATAAGTGATGTCATGTAGTTTTCAATTTTTTCTGTCTGGCTTATTTTGTTTAGCATGCTTATCTCAAGGTTCATCCATGTTGTTGTAAAAGACAGTATTTCATCTCTTCTTATGGCTGAGTAATATTCCATTGTATATATGTACCATAGCTTCTTTAGTCAATTATCTATAATAGGACACTTCAGTTGCTTCCATGTCCTGGCCACTGTGAATAATGCTGCTATGAACATCAATTTGCATATACCTTTTTGGATATATGTTTTCAAGTCTTTGGGGTAAATACCCAGTAGAGGGACTGCTGGATCATACAGTAGATCAAGTCTTAGTTTTTTGAGGAACATTCATATTATTTTTCATAGTGGCTTTACCAATTTGCAGTCAGTTGGTAATAGAGATTTGGAGGCAGAAGCAGCCATTTTTGTGTGTGGAAGATTTTTAAGTCATGTGATGTGTGGTTTCATGATATTTTCCACGTTATTAAACTAAAGTGGGGAAGAGAGTAGGAGTTCTCTTATTTCACATATATGTACATCTGAATCCTTCCTGTGGAACCAGTCAACGAAATAGCTGATGAAATTAACAGTATAATGTGGTTAATAACAGTATTATGTTTCTTTCTTTCTTTCTCTTTCTCTTTTTTCTTGAGGGGGGCGCTGTTGGTATGAGTTTAAATTTACAGTGTAAAATGTAATCACAGTTAATTGAGGATGATTTATGGTTATAACCTTAAATACAGAGAGGACAGTTCTGAAGTTGAGATGAAAAATTACAGACCTTAGAATTCTAACTTTGATACTGACTAGAACTCCACACAGATATTATTCTTTTACTCTTTATTCATTTCCTCCTCTCACTCTTCATCTGTGAAATGGTGAAGTAATAACTACTGTGCAACAGTGTTCTCTGGGAGTAATCAGTGTTTTTTCCAAGATGAAAAATAGTTTGTGCGTGGAATGAATAGTATTATTTTTAATTTTGACCACATGCTCTGCATAAAATAGGTCATTAGGCAATTTTTTTTAACTCAAAAGAGAAATATGATAAGATACAGTAAAAATGCACTATTTTACAGACACAGTGAGATTAAAAGTTGAATATCTGCTATAGTAAAACATTTCAAAAATTAAAAAACCAGCATGAGGTTTAGGTGCTTGTTTTTATGAGAACAGATCTTGCTTGTTCTTGGGGAAGGAGGGCAAAGCAAAGACAATGTTAAGATAAAAGAGCTCAGGTCCTTCCTAAGTCTTTGCCAAGCTGGTGGGGTCTCTGAGTCCTCCAGCTTATTTGACCATAAGTTATGGCCTAGCTCTGAGACAAAGCTCAGACTCCTGGAGGGAAGAAGTTGATGTTTCCTTCAAACTTTCAGACCTAATACACAAGATTCTTTAAAATCTAGAGTGATCTATTAAGGAAAAAAAAAATGTAAGAATGATAATACTTGTTTCAAAATCTCCTTGAAATAGACTCCCAATGGCTCTGGGGAAAACTGGGGAATTGGATTTAAGGGAGGGAATTTGAATAAAGACAAGTTAATAATTTCATTAGGCTTGGACTGTACAGTACATGTGACTATTTAAATGAAAATTAACTATAAAGATTAAAAATACAGTTTCTCAGTCATTCTGGCATATTTCAAGTGCTCAATAGCCAGATGTGGCTAATGGTTACTGTATCTAATGTACAGATATAGAATATGTCCATCATTGCAGAAAGTTCTACTGTCTAGCACTGGATTGGACTTTTATGGGCCAAATATTTCATAATGAAAGGTCTTTCAGCACCCTGAACAGGCCTCAAGTCTGACTTGGTGCCCATACTTTTCTTTTCTTTTCAAGGTCATGTTATAGCTGTATCTACAGATTCCTCACTGATCACTTATCTTTTCATCGCTTCAAATGAGATGGTGTGAAACAGTAGATTTTTCTTCATCGGATTGAATAAAGAGTTGGAATTTGTACTGAGTTATGGATGCCATGCTCTTTCTTGTACTGGTATATTGAAGTATAATCACCTGGCTCCAATTTTTAGGAATCTCCATGATCAGCAGTGAGAATTTTCATTTGAAATGGGGGTCCAAACACTGTTTACAGTAATAAAGACACTTTTAATAAATCTATCAGTAATGCAAGGAAAAAAGCAGAAAAATACTGAACAAGATTTATGTGTAGCAACGTTTGTGTACAACAGAGATAAAAGATAAGATTTGGTTTTTATAGTAAAGGTATTAATATAAATATGAGGAGAGTTTTTACCTGTAGTGGAAAAAAAAACTTAGAACTGGGTTACACATAATCCTTAAATGTGTGCTCTCATGCTTTTGATTTGAGGAAGAAAAGAGCATTTGCCCAAAAGTTCAGGGCTCCTCTCTTTGTGTGACTGATGTCAGCCTCTTGAAGGGGATCAGGTGGAATTTGAAGGCAGCTATTCCAGAAGGCCTGAGTTTAGGTGAAGGGTAGAGGTAAAGGGTGAGAGACAGCAGATTTAGACAATTTTTTTTTTTTAAAACAACAAATTCTTGAGACAGTTGGTGATAGCACTAGCATGCTGGATCTGGTTATACCATAAAATATTTTTATCTTTTCTATTTATAGAAACATTGAAAGATACTTTTCTAATTGGTCACAGTTCTTTGGCCACATTCCTCAGGTTCTAGATATTGAAAAAGAGAACTAATTAATTAACTTTCCAACTTCAGATCAAATGAGAGAAAATTAATGGCATTCAGTTGGAGAATGGGACGTTCCAAAATTATATAGTTCTCTGTTTTGCTGAAAAAATAGATGCCTGTATAGAATTATCACCATTATGGCAAATATGAAAGAAAAGCAAAACAATGTGGAGCCTATGAAGAAATTTGAGAACAAAAGGAAAGGATAAATAATACATATATAATAAATAAATACATATTTTATTGTAGGTTTAGTCAGTATAGTTTTGAACACAATCAAATTTTGTAAAATATTATATACATGACAGTATAAAAAAGATGAGACGATAGAGATGAAAAATGTGTGGGTCAAGAGATATAAAGTAATATAAAGATTGTTAGGTACAATAAATAAAGATGTTATAAAATTTATTAAAAAATAAAAATAAAATTTTTACCTGTTGTAGAAAAAGTAAAGAACAAGACAGAGGTGGCAGAAGATCAAGAATTACATAAAATATTAACTTAAGGCATTGCCTAAAATTCAGAGGAAAGGAAAAAGAGGTGAAATCATTAATAGAAATATGATAAATATAAAAGACAAGCAATAAAATATAGAAATTTGAAGAAGAATCAGAACAAATGACCTAGAAGAAGTATGCAAAGTATTATAAGAAAAAAAACATTCAAACTAAAGAATAAACTTACTCAGTAAACTCAAATGGCTCACAAGTTTTAAAATTTAACTAAAAGGAACTGAATATAAGCACATTCTGATGAAAGTCTGGACATTTAACAATGAAAAAGAAATCTAAAAGTTTTAGGATGTAGAAAAAAAATTAAATACAATGAAAAAAAAAAAAAACCAAAAACCTGTCTGGGTTTCAATCTTTTCCACAGCTATAAAGAGAAATAATAGAGAAACATCTACAGCAAGACTTCCCAATATTTTTGCAACATGATAGGAAGAGGAAATAAATATTGCATGTTAAGTGCTCATGACTGCAGCCAAGAGAGTAGGATGGAGTTCCAGCTGTCAAGGTGTTTGCTCAGCTACCATTAGGCTGAGGGGATTCCTTGTCAACATTCCTAAAACCCATTCTCGACACACCAGGTTGAAAGGTCTGTTAAAAGGGGTTTTAAGGGAAAAGGTTATGACATGAATTCTTTACTCAGTCAAGTTCCCGATTGTACTGTGAAAAGAAAAGGGAAAAACTAAAAAGCTAGTATTTGTTCTACTCTAACAACTACTGAGCACATTAAAGTCATTCAAGTTAAGTGAGGTACAAGTAAATAAATATTTTAACAAAGAATTCGTATGTGGTGCTAAGAAAAAACTGATGGAAAATTGCAAAATTATTATGACATAATTATAATAAAATAGTTTAAAAATTATAATTAAGGTTTAAATACAAATTATAACAAAAAATGAAAACATAGAAGGGTAGAAGTGAAATTAAAAACCTTGGTAACTTTCTCATTCTACGTAGAAGAAGTCAAGATATGCTCTTAAATTATTCATATTCAAATAGGAACCCTCATACACTGCTGGTGGGACTGCAAATTGGTGCAGCCTCTATGGAAAACAGTATGGAGGTTCCTCAAAAAACTAAGAATTGATCTACCAGCAATTGATCTACTAGCAATCCCTGTACTGAGTATTTATCCCGAAGACTTGAAAACCCATATCTGAAAAGTTATTTTCACACTGATGTTCATAGCAGTGTTATTCACAGTGGCCAGGATGTGGAAGCAACTGAAGTGTTCTACGATAGATGATTGGCTAAAGAAGCTGTGGTACATATATACAATGGAATAATATTCAGCCATAAGAAGAGATGAAATACTGTCATTTACAACAACATGGATGGACCTTGAGATAAGCATGCTAAGCAAAATAAGCCAGACAGAAAAAATTGAAAACCACATGACATCACTTATATGTGGGACATAAATCTAAAAGCAACAAATAAACAGGACAAACAAACAGAGACTCATGGACATGGACAATGGACTAGTGGTTACCAGAGGGGAGGGGTTGGGGGAAATTTTAAATTATTTCTTCAATTTAATTAATTAATTAATTAAAAAATATTCATATTTATAATTATAGACATCGAAGTTCAATATTTTAAAAATGCAAACCTAACACATTCTAAAAAATAGACATTTATCTTTAAAATCACATGGAAAATATTAAAGTATAACATAAAGGAACAATAACAAATAGAAAGCATAAAACCAGATTAGAGAAGACCAGATGTATTAATCATGAATGTAAATTTAAATACTTTAAAATTTTTATTAATAGGTACCTCTCAGGGTGCAGGAAAATATCAAAACACAGATGTCTTTGGCAGGATGATTTTGCTATTAAAAAGCTCGAAATCTATTCAGAAGAAAGATAAAACTTTAAACACATATATACGTTTGAAAATAAGAATAACTGAAAAGAGAAGAAATTCGCCTATAAATTAAGATACTAGGAAAATAAAAAAATAAAGTCAAAGATAATAGAATGAAGGAATTAATAAAAATAAGGAGAGAAATTAATGAAATAGTCCTGAGTCATAAAAATGAAAGGTGGTTCTTTGAAAAGATCATTGGAATAGATTCAATTTTGGCATTTATGATCCAGCTAAATACAGGCTACAACTACTTAAAATTAGAAATTGGAGATTTATTTATTATTATTGATAAATAAATATTATAGACTAATTGATAAATTGTGTGGCAATGAATAAAAAAATCAGAAAAAATGGATATTTTTCTAGCAATTATATAAGAGTTGTAAATAAATAATAAAAATATTAGGAGAAGGTAATGCAATCATTTAAAAAAATAACAGGGAGTCAAATTTCTTCATTAAAAAAAAAAAAGAAGCACAAACTTAAAGCCTTAGAAAATAACTGGCAAATTTGACCTCATAAAAAATTAAAAACGTTTGTTAAAAAAAGAGATGTCATCAATGAAGTAAATCTAAAAATATTGAGGAGAAGAAAATGTTGGCAATATATCAACTGATAATGGATAAATATGTATAAGTATAAAGAGTTACTGTGGATTAAAAAGAAGAAAATAAACAATCAAATAAAAAAATGAATAATAGATATGAACAGGCAATTTAGTATTGAAGATATAAAATGGTTGATAAACATATGACAGTTATCACACTAATAAATGCAAATTAAAATAACAAAAGCACTTTTTCTTTCCTAAGATTGATAAAATTTGAAGTAGTTGATAAGAACTATTTTTAGCCAGGATGTGAGCAAACGCTGTTGATGACATATAAATTGGTGACACCTTTGAAAATTGAAAGCAATTTACATGAGGATATTATGAGATGGTGTGTGTGTATAGGTATGTGCAGGCATATATACTTACAATTAAATATATGTATATAGATAAGTCTCATATATAATGAATTCGTGGAAAGTAGAATGGAAAGATTTCCTCTAAAAAGGAGTAGAGGCTAGAGTGGTGATAAATGAGGCTTTCAGGTTATGTTTGGTATACTAGGAGTTTTTCTGATTTGTTCTTTTAAGAAGGAGAAATATATGTATTACTTAAATAAATAAAAATACAACTTCTTGTAAAAGAATGAGTGGAGGTGATTTGTATTCTAAAGGCACAGAGAAATCATCTCAGTGATACCCCAGTGGGTATTTTGGTTATGAAACAGGTAGCTGTGGAATATTCTATATTGATTAAACTAAATTGGTTAGCACAGCAACAGAAATTTTAGGGCTGTCTCACGATGACTTGAAAGAGCCTAAGGGCTGTGGAGCATTTTCTCAAGTCATTAAAACTTTGTACATTTAATTTAAAATTGCTTCCTGATATTAGATAATATTTCTCTATCATTCGATTTTAAGTTTCTTACAATTTGCCTTTTAAAATAGTCCAGCCATGAAGGACCATTTTGTGTGTACATTCGTTTTCATGGCTACTTATTTTTTGGATTGGAAGACTAGAGCCTATAAGCACTTTTATACCTCTTGATCCGTATTACCAAATAGCTTTCCAGCAAGATTGTGATAATTTTCCATTTCAGCAGCATAAAACAGTGCTCATTTCATCCCCAATTATGAGACAAACAAAAAACAACAAGAATATTTGTAACTTAAGATATTTAACATGGTTTTTCATTTTTTAACATTTATTTGAATTTATTTGACTCTCCCTAAAATTAGGAGCCTTTTTGTACATGACCTTAATGCCATTAGCTCATCTAATATATTTAAAAGACATCACTGAGATTCTTTTGCTTCTGGCTCCCATTTGTGGAAGGAGAATATCTTTGGAGGGCAAAATAGTGAGATTCGGGTGTTTATTCTCCTGGTCTCTCCTGCTGGGCTGCCTCCCTGTGCTCCTCTGTCTAAAATGATAACTCTCTCAGGGTGGTTCTACCTTACAGTTGCCTGTCTTGCTGGATTCTGGTGTCCACTCCATCCCTTTGCCCTTTTTAACCTAATGGTGATAACTGTTCTCCATAGTTGCTAGCCCTGGGGCGCATCGCCATTCCTTGTTCTTATATCTCAACCCTGCACATACTTTTGTAAATCTGTCTGTTCACTATTAAATCTCAATGACTCTTTTTTGATTGTGCCATCTATTTTTCTTACAGGAACCTTGATTAGTGCAATTGATTTCATCTGTTATCCAGGCTAGAGGCAAATGTTCCTCACTTTCAAAAATGTTTTTGGTTTGTTTTGATTTTAAAAGTTGTTTTGCTCAATTCAAAATTCCAACAAGATATAATATAATTCGTATATTATATCTGATTGTCATTTGAATCACAAATATCTTTCAGTATAATTTATACTCTCTCCCTATTTTTCCCTTTTTATCATTGTGTTGAAAATACAAGGTTAGTTGTCCTGAGAAATGGTCCACATTTTAGATTTTCTCCATGTGATGGTCACAAATTTGATACGTAGTTAAATTTATCTGTTTAAATGTATTTGTAGCTTTTAAGATTGTTTTTTGTTATCTAATTTATTTATTTTATTGTTAAATACATTAAACACGTGCTCCCCAAGTTAACACTATATATCAAAGCATTTTCAGAGAAATCTTGCTTCTCTCTGTGTCTTCTCCACTAGGTACTCTGTCTTTCTGTATAGATTTTCTAAAATTAGTTGGTGGTTTCTTCTTCCATTGATTTTTTTTTACCAGTATTTTGATTACCATTTTTAAAGTCTACCTTTTGCTTTCTGATATGATCTGTATATCATTTAATATACTTCCAAATGAAGTTGAGTCTATTTTGGATTTTTTTATTCTTTTTCCACTGGTTCAGGTATTACTACATTTTTGAATTATGGAAACACAGTAATATGATAATATATGGTAGAGAAAGCTCCTTTATATTGTAATATTTTAAAAATTATTTTCCTTATTTGTTTTTTTATATTAACTTTAAAATCAAATTGTCCCTTTCCAGAAAAAACATCCATTGGTGTTTGTAGTGGTTTAGAGATGTATCCACAAATTTTTTGATAGTCCACCTACCTCTCAAAAGGTGGAATTTAATTTTTATTCGAGTGTGGGCTGGACTTAATGATTGACTCACAGTGATTAAATTATGGTAAAAGTGATGGAATATCACAACAGATTATGCTGCTGGCTGGGCTACATGTTCAGGCAGGGCCAAAGTTTGTGATTGGATGGGGCCTCCTGCTGTACTATATGATTAGGGAGAGCTGCACGCTCTGTCCTGGAGTTGAGTGGGGCCGCAGGCTGGGTTCTGTAATTGAGCACTCACTGGCTGTGTTCCATTTTTGGGTGAAATCGATCTCTGGGTTCCCTGATGGGGCCTGACCTCAGACAATGTTCCACAATAGGGTGGGGTCACTAGCTGGGCTCTCTGCTTGGATGAGAAGGGCCATAGGCTGGACTCCATGGCCAGTTTGTAGACTGAGTTCTGAGACTTCCCATGGGGTTATTATTTGGGCTCCCTGATGAGATGTAGCTGTAGGGTATGCTCAGCAGTTAGTGAGGGTGGGGCTTTGCTCTCTGCCTGAGCAGGGCTGTAGGATGTCCTATGTGGATGCTTAGACTTCCTGATTAGGCAAAACTGAGGGCTATGTTCAACAGTTTTCTTGAAAATTCTTTAATATCTTTTTTTCATTTCTGTTTAAGTTTTTATAAATTTTACTTTCATTATTCATTGGGTATACATTCTGTGGTATATATTCACCCTTATATATTTTGTACTTCTGTTTTATTTCTAATTTTTTCTCTATATTTTTTCTTGTGATCTCTTGGTTTATATCCCCTTGATGTCATTATATCATTTCTGATCTTTTCTGTTAAGATGTGTGCTATTTTAAAAGCTCATTCTTTCTTAATTTTCTTAATATCTTTTAGCTAATTCTCACTTACTTTGTTGACAAATGTTTCTAGTGGATTCTTTATTAATTGATATGTCATTATGTTAATTTTAATCATTTTTCTGGTTAATCACTTTATATGGTTTACATTATATTGGCTCCAATATTTCAATGTTGTGGAGTTTCTCAGGCTATTAATGTTCTTGTGGAGAGCGCGTTGGATTGAGAATTTCCTTTCTGTTGTTATTTGAAACACTCAAAATACAGCCTCTGTGTAGTTTCTTTTATGTCTGTTATAGGTACAAATTGGAAATATTTTCCGTCTTCAGCTGTATGCTTCAGCGCTCAGTGACGTAGGCCTTGCATTCCAAGGTAGTGCTGTCAAACTTAGTCTCATAATTTTGCCTTCAAACTACTTTCCATGATTTATTTCCTTTGGGTGCCTCTACCCTTTATCTGAATCTTCTCTCTCTTTTGTGACTGTTCCCGTTCCACTCACTTTAGCATTTATTTCCAGTAGTGTTCTTTGAGAGTATGGCTGTGCACTTCTAAAAATGATTATTTGCTCTGTATTTATCAAGGGCTTAGCTTGATAAAGCTCTGTTTGATCTTCTCACATTTATAAGTCACACTTGCTCTCTGTGAAACTTGGATCTTGTAAGGACATTTAGGCCATTCCCAGATCCTTTAGTCTTGGCTTATACAGGGTTATCTCATTTTGGTTATGATTGTTTTGGAGTAAAATTTGGTTTCCATGGCTTGTAGGATAAGTCAGTATCACTCTTCACTCCTCTATGCTCCAACCACATAGTTGTTATTCTATGCAGGGCACACAGCTGTTGGTGGTTTGGCCACACTCAGATCTGTTCTGAAGTTCATGGAGATTCCTTGTCTCTAGCTTTGTTGAGGATATTGTCTATAGTTTCATTTTGTTTGTCTTATTTAACACTCATGATTTATTTTTTAGGAGGATTTGGGGAATATTTTAAAAAGTTATACTGCTGCCATCATCCCATTGCTAGTTATTGGTTTATTTGATATTAAGAGGCTTAAACTTTTATTTATGTGGTGAAATGTTGCCTTATGTCATATAACACTGTATGCAATTTTCTTGAGACTGGTACTGTGTTTTAATCACTTTTCTATCCATGGAAGCTGGCATGGTACCTGAAATATCATCTGTGCTTAGTAAAAATTTATGAAAAATTTAATTTGTATTACAAGTTATTGATATCACCCTTATTTTAAACAGATCAAAGTCAGCAATTTAGTTAATCTTTTCATTTGAGCTAGAATGACATATTGCCAAGATTCACTAATTTTGGTGGCCATGAAAATATACTTCTCCTGCTGAGGGAGTATAATTGACTGAGCTACCCCTCTGGATCCCCCATCATGTTTGCCCTGAGCCCATACCTCCCGGTGGGCTGCTTCCAGCCATGGCTGAGAATAGTGGGGATACTAAGGTGGCCCATTCTACAGGATGGAGAACTCTTCTAATGGGTGAATTTGACCTGAGGAGTCTCCATCAACCTAGCTGAGACTTTCTTGGAACTCAGTTGCAAGAAGAAGCTCCTTCAACACGATCATCCTCCCTTTTTTTTCTTTCTCCTTTTATAGATGTCAGATCTATATTATGCTCTTCTCTGCCATCCAAATAAATCTTTTGTACATCTGATCCTATCTTCTCAGCATATCTGCGTTAACACAGAATGCTCACCAATAGTTTTATTCTCTTCAAGTGCCTAGATAGGTCAACAGAAATCTACAACAATGTACGTTTGATACATAAATTGGTATTTGACTTAGATCCACTGCTATCAGGTTTGCAGCTCATACCAAATAACCATAGAGAAAAAACTTTAGAAAGATAACATCTATGTCTAAATCATCCCTGAGGCCAGTGAAAAATGTCAATCTACTTACTCATCTGGTCAAATACTGTTGCTGTGGCTCCACGAAGGAGATTTCTCAGGCTATTTGAAGGTGGAATCGAAGGGGCATAAGCTTTAGAATAAGAAAGGTGAGTTTATGGAAATTATGTACATGGCAGAAATCCCAAGGCTTCATGGAATGACTGGTAAAATAATCTGTTCATATAAATATATTTTTCTAAATCTTCTCTTATGAAACTATCTGATTTAGTCTTAAATATAATAACCTCATCTGGTAGACCTTCTTATTAATTCTCAATGAAATTCGTTGATAGTAAAGAGAATAATGACATTGACAATAAATAAGAACTATAGCAATATTTCTTTTATACAGATTATGACTTTTCTAATGATGAATAAAAAAATCTTTAAATTCATAGTAAACATTTTTTTTCAAATTTATTTTACTTGGAATTAATTATATAAAAAGGAAACTAACTCATAATATTAAAAAAAACTACAAACAAAAATAATTTGTTAGAATTCATTAATTTTAAAAGTATAAAAATAAGTTCTAGTGAATATAAACTTCTTCTGGTCTTTCTCTTTTTTGAACCTCAGTCTCAGATGGCTTCTCATTTTGGAGTGAAGGTGAACATTGGATGTGATGAAGCTAATTAGATACAATGGAGCTGATTGTAGGCCTTCGGTGAGATTATCAACCTCTAGAGCAAATATTCTTAGGGTGCAATTGTGTGTTAGGCCTGTGAAGTCTGAAGCATCTCTCAGTGACTTGGATATGCACTGGAACACACCTCTGCACTGGGAAACATCGACTTACCCACTGTAGGGAATGATCAGAGTTGCATTGCCAGATAGGGTCAAGCCCGAGTGGATGAGCACCCTCTTTCTCTAGGGGCAGTATTACTGAGGCGATTGCAGTGAAGGAAATAATTGAGGCAAGAGTTTTCAATAAAAAGAGAAAACCCAGTTTATTTTACTATTCAAAATGGGCTTCTCTGTACCCAAGTTTTATCTGCTTAGTTTTCAGAAATGATCCATGATAATGCTTTGTATAGGAAGCACCTGTAGAAAGTGGGAGTGAATGGGATATTGACATTTAAGAGAAAGAAAGGAGGTGTGGCAAAGTGTTTTGTTAAGCCCAGAGTACTTGACAGCTTCAAAGACTGTGACCATCAACAATCTCCCAGTCAGTAGTCATTTTCTTTCTCCTCCCCCAGATACTTATAACCTTCTTAATCAAATTGGTATTTATTGGTCATGCATTCTCTCATTTGGTCTCTTTCAATAATATGTCTTTATCTGCTGGTTGTCCCAAGTTCTATTCAGTTTTCCATTGCTTTTCAGTATATGTTATTCTCATTATCCACTTTTGTTTGATTACTATTATTTCTGCTCTGATTGTAATTTTTTCTGCTGATGAAATTAAACTTTTACTACAAATAGTCTATGTTCCAGAGGCACTCCATCAGTTCTTTATATTTTTTCACCAGTTGTTTTTGTATTTTTCCTCCTATCTTGTGAAACTGACAAGCATTTCTTTTTATAAGTGAAATCCTACCTGGTTACATAATTTAAAATATTGTAAAGTTGTGATTATAATTTGTACATTATGCATATTTTGTACAAAGCCTAGGCTGTGCTGCAGTGGAATGGTAGGAAATGAAAGCTAATTTGGGAGGGGTTAGAATAGTGAAACCAAGCTATAAAATTCCAGTGTTGCAGGTAAAAACAGGTATTTTCCTCCCTTTATTAAAATGATGCTCTTTTTTCTTTTAATACAGATAGAATTGGAAATGCCTATAGTAACCTCCTATTCCTCTCACCCTGTCAGCATTTAAATATCCCGTGTTACTGTAATGGATGACAAAGCCTGTTACTTGGCACAGAGGAAAGACACAATTTCAAATCATTAATGTTTATTTTCTTCTAAATATATGTCTCTCCAACATTTTAAATATATGCCTACTCATTTTTCATGGTGCTCATATCTGGTATTCATGCTTAAAACACAAATCCTTTGCTCTAGTTTTCTTAAAGGAAAGTAGAAAGAATGACACATGAAATAATGTCCTAGATTGCTTTTCGGTGTAGCAGGAGCCAACATGCTGTTTGATTTTTGGCTGCAATATGGTAAAGTCTGCTTGCTTTCAATTATTCAAACCCATTTATGTTTTTTATGCCAAGTTGGATAGGTTTATATTTCTATTTTTCCCATTCTGAATGAGCCTCTTCAGATGAATTATAACATCTCTAGACTACTGTATGGGAAAGTAGCTTCTAAAGCCTTTTAAGGAGTTTATATACTTCAAAGCAAGGAATCTTTCCTTGTTGCTTACTATATAAGCCTTCCCTTTTGCCTCTTGACTTGCAGTAGCCTGTACTAGGTGGTCTCACCTAGTGATGCCATCCAGAGTCAGCAGATTTTCTTTTAGAAAAAATAGTATTACCCAAAGCAAGTTTTGTTTCAAAAAGGTAATTTCATGGTCACAATCTGTTAACTGACAAAGCATAAACAAAAAAAGCAAAAGCAAAAAAATCGGGAATGTATTAGCCGATTTAGACCCTGGCAGGCTGAATCTACCTATATTGCCTGCTGTTCTGTATGTATTCACAGCGCCAGCCAGGACGTGTGCTAGCCCACATTTGTTATTTATTTTTACCCTGAAGCACCAGCGCTGATTGCAACAATTGAGTGACTTGGTTGGCAGGGTGAACTGTGAAATAACAAAGTCTGTGTCTGGCTGATCATGTGGATAATACCGAATAGCACCAGCTAGCTCCTGCCTATGGCTATGTCAGCTGAGCTATCCAGAAACATTTTTTTTCCCTCATTGATTTTTTTTTTTTAATTTCTATGAAACCAGGATTGGGACTCAGCAGGTTTGGAATGATGCCAGCATCCTGTTGGAGTCAAAAGAAAAGGCTGAGAATAGGAAGTATATTGACCCAATTTATTGGACAAAGTGCAATAGAGGTGACAGAACAAGCTACCAAGGTGTTTGCTCTGTGAAACCTTTTAGAACAAGAGATTTGAGACAACGAACTACAAATGGAATTGGTGGTTAGGGTTGAAGGAATTTCCTTTCGATTCCTTTTGATAGAACAACTTTTGATTGCTGGGAGGAATAGAATCTTCTCATTCTGTTAAATTTTTTATAGTGTTAATTGCTAATGCCTATTTAGAATAATAAAATTTCCATCTGTTGTCTTTGAATGAAATGACTTCAGGAAACACAAGTAATTGGTGTATTTTTCCTTTGTATACATGATGGATTCACATAAAAATTAAGTGAAAGGCCTTAGAATATGTTTTCTTGCTTGCAAAATATATTAAAACGTGCCTTAAAAATAGTATGACATGAAAGACTTAAGCTATACAGTCTACCTTTTAAAGGGCTTTGTAAATAAACACATTTCATGATATATTAAATAGATGTAGCTCAAAGCTTTGCTCTGTCTCTTGTGTATGTTTAAGAACCCGTAGCGACTTCCCTGGAAAAGCTCCTGTAAGGACATTTGGCCAGATCTTTTCTGCTGAACAAACCTTCTGTATGTATATTGGGAACTTGGAGAAAAGCATCGATATAAAGCAAATATTTGGGGAGTCATTAGATAAGAAAACAGTGATCATGGTAAACCAGCATATGTTTACAAAAAACAAGTCATGTAAGCAACATCTAGTTTACCTTTTCATTATAGATAATAGGGCAGATAAATTATATCTCAGCTGGGCAAAGTATTTGATCCAATGTTTCAAGATAGTCTTTTGAGCAAGAAGTACATAAGTATATTAAGAAAAATCTAGCTGGTTGAATTATCACAGCCTAATTGCACTAATTAAAGAATTAATAAACTAGTAGGGACAGCTAAATTTATATAATTCAGAACTTTTTGTTGTTGTTCTTCCCAGTCAGATATTTTGAATGATAAGTTCAATGCTTATCAAATTTTCAGGTGATCTGTAGCTAGCATGTTAGATTACAATTAGTATTCAAATGAATAAGATTAAATTAGCAGAGATGATGTATAGTTTTACATTTAGAGGAAAAAAATAATTGCATGAGGGCAGGATTCAAGAGGCCTGGCATGGTGGTTGTATGTATGAAAAAGTCCTGCAAGTGATGGGTGAAGAGTTGAAGGGAGGTAAGCATCCACATAAGGCTCAACTGTACATGCATGGAACATAGTGTCAAATCCTTTTTGCCCTGATAAGTTAGAAATTATTCTAAGGTATGCAAAGTGAATTATTAGAATTTAAAAAGTCTTTCACTTTTATTTTCTCATTTAATACTAATAATGTTTTCTAGTTATCTACTGTCACCAACCTCAATGTTGAGTTTTTTGTAAGCATTACTTTACTTAATCACCATCGCAACTCTCTTGACATGTAGTTCTTACACTCATTATCGTTTCACGGATGAGGAAATTGAGACTTCGAATGGTCAAATAACTTATTCAAAGTCGCCAAATTACTAAGTGGCAAAGCTGGGAATTTTCTCTGACTCCAATGATACTTTCTTTAACTGCTGTGCTATATAACAAAAAGAACGTTATTTACTTCCATGGTCACTTTAGAGTGAAACACAGGGCTGTACATTCAAGGTGCACTATTCTCTGGCCCCAACCTGTCTTTCCAGATGAATTTCTGCTACATCCTTCAATCCATCTACTGCTTCAGCTAAGCTAGATAAATACTCTATTCCATCTCAGCCCTCTATCCTTTGATCTCACTATTTGCTCTTTCTTTGAATTGCCTCTTTCTTTGGCACTCCTGCTCAACTCCAACTTAAGTGTAACTTTCTTCATGAGACCTCTGGATTCCTTAAAGCAAATGGAACAATTCCTCTTCTAAACCTCCAGAGTTTTTACAAAACATACCTTTTGCAACTAATACTCTTCGAATACTCATTTCTGCACGTCTTTTAACCCTGATAAATACTAGGCTCTTTGACAACAAGGGCTGGGCTTTTTGCCTTGTTTCTCAGAGGATTCAGTTTAGGCTTATGCCTTATACCTGTTAGTGATTCAGTAAATATCTCTTAAATGAAAGAGTAATGTTTGCGATTGTGGTGGGTGGTCTAGGAAAGAGAATGCACTGAGAAATATCCGTTAGATGAGGTACCTATTGAAATACAGATTGGCATCTAATAAGTTGATCTTAAAATCTAATAAATGGGGCCAGGACATTATCCAATGCTTGGTATTTCAGTGGAATTGTCTTTTAATAGAATAAAATTTCCTCTCATTTTGCCTATTGTAACTGGGCTTATTTGGAAACAGTCTGAATAAGACTAGGAAAATCTAGAATTAGGAGTGTAGGCATCAATTCTTGTGATTTTTCTTTATTTTAGAGAGTATAAATCAGCATATGTTGGAGGAAGTGATAGATTTCCAAGTACAAGCATGATGAGATATGAGTATAGAAACCGAATCTCAAACTTGGCTACTAAACCAAGTGGAAAAGATGCCTTTAGCACATGACAAATCAAGCTGGAAGAAGAAAACAAGATTTATGGTATCCAACCAGGCAGAGGATTTTCCTGTATTCTCAGTATAACATAGGGTAAGAATATAGGTTTGGGTAGCAGTAGTATCTGGATTCGATTCCCAGCTCTGCTCTGCTACTTCTTAGCTGTGTGATCTTGGGCAACCTAGATAATTTATTTGAGGTTTATTTTCCTCATCTGTAAAATGAGAAAAATAATTTATACTAATTTCAAAGGGTTATCATAAGGACTAAAGAAGTTAATGTATGTAAATTACCTAGAGCAGTACCTTGTACATAAAAGTTGCATAAGTATTAACTGTTATATTAATGTTTATCTGTATGTGTTTTGAAGGGCATATTTCGGTAGTAAGCAGTAAAACTCACTTTTTTTTTTTTTAGTGTATTATGGCTTGGTTGTTTATTAGCATTGTGACCTCAAACAAGTCACCAAAACTCTTTGGCTCAATTTTTTTTCACCTATATAATGGGTGTATAAACATCCACAGTAACCTTTAGTATTGTTTTAAGAATGAAGAAATAATGCTTGGAGACTTATTTTGTAAACTGAACAATACTATAGAAATTTAAAAGGATGACTCATTCGGCAGATAGCTATTGAGACTTTTATATGGATTCAGACTGGAGAAGAGAGAAAGGGAAAACATCTGATAACTTTGAAGAGGTTGTGGGGCAGTTTCCTGGTGGATTCCCAAGGCTGACTCTAGTATAGCGTGACCTCAATTTGGCCTTCCACCTTCAGTATATTGTCAGCTCATACATAGGGAATCAATTTCTGTAGCCAAAGATGCAATTATTAGAGCTCCTGAGACTAATTTACAAAACCAGAATTCCAATTCCTTACTTTACAATAAGAAAAAATAACTGCCATGCAGGCGGAAATAAGCAAGCAGGCAAGACTGTTAACACTACCCTCGTCGGCGGAACTACACAGAAGCCAAACTACAATTAGATTTCTGGATGAATCTGGAACTTGAATCACAGGAAAGAGAAGATTTGAATGTAGACTTAATGCAGTGAACATAGCCTGATGCATCCATCTTCACAACAGTGTCAGCACTTGCAAAGGGGCTACAGCACTTGAAAACTATGACAAGCTAAGGCTTCCTCTTCTCCAGGTGTGTTCATGAACTGATGCTTACAATATTTGCTTCAGTGATTCCTTGTTTTTGCTGACATGGCTGTCTAATCTTATCCTCTGAACAATGCTTAAAGGGTGAGCTAATAAAAAACAAAAGAAACTATCTGTTGGTAACACCTCCTTTCCCTCTTGGACCTCATGAAAGACATGCTAACACTGTAGAACTAAAGGTAAATTGTCTTTATTCTACTTTTTCTCCCCAGGGGAAAAATCAGTTTGAGGAAAGTTAAGCAAGAACCAGGCAGAAGGGATATGAGTGAGTGACACTGGATGCCAGTGGCCTGATAATTAATAGCTGAGACTTTGAGATTGTTGGTGAAAAATTTCTCTGCCCAGGCCTAGCATGGGAACAGAAAAGTGCCCTACAGGCTCAGACAATATCAACACTGTCCTAAGTACACTGGAGAATAGGGTGTATCTATTTCGATTTATCTAAACTCCCTGGGACTCTTGCATAATATTAGAAAGGTGGAAAAGTCCTCTCTCTCCTCCCCCCAAACAAAATTACTAATAGCTAATTTTCAGTTAACCAGATATGTTCATGGAGGCTCAGAGGTGATTGATCTGATTTTGCAAACTAAAAAGATCCATTTATTTTTATTTATAATGATATTAAATCTTAGTGTAAGAGGGTGACATTTATCTTATTTACCAGTTCTTTGGAGACACCTTCTTATGGAATACGTGTACTTATGGAAAACGGAAGGAAAATATGCAGTATTATCATTGAGAAAGCACTGCTTTTTGGAGAAGACATACAAATAGATATGTCTTTGAGTCATGATCATACTATTGTTAAACGTCATTGCAGAAATTAAGTGTAAGGTACATAGAAATTCCTATTCCAAAGCTGCATAGGAGGAGGGAGGGTCATGCCAGTAAATGCTGTCTGGGAAGATGTCCTGACCCTTACTGAAGGCAGGGAGCCGGTCATGAATATGTTCCTGGAGGAGGCTACATTTGACCTTTCTAAATGAGAGAAGGGAAATGACTTACTAGGAAAAGGAATTTACATAAACAAATTCTGTTGAGTATGAGGCAGTGCAAAAAATTTGAAAGTGTCAAATTTGAATGAATAAAATCTCTGCAAATATGAAAAGTATTAAAATAATATTAATCACTCAGTGAGTTATTTAGATAGATAGATAGATAGATAGATAGATAGATAGATAGATAGATAATTTTTTTTTTCATGGGGATCAATTCATATTCTCTTGTCCAATCAAACAGCTGACCAGTGGTGAAGTATTGTGACATGACTGGCTTGGATTATGGATGCTGTTTCTGATTAGAAAACTATCCATATTTACTTGGTCCCTTATGTGACTTGAACCTAAAATATAATTTTCTTAGCAAAGCACTAAAAATCTGAGCCGAGCAAACCAAACACATTTAAGATATAATTTACTTAACTATTAGAATGTAGTGAAATAATATTTTATAATCATTATTTATTGATCCATTGCTTTTTCTTCCTTTAGTGTTCTACCCATTCGAAGAGCTTATCTAGCCTAAAAATAAATAACAGTCAAGTATTGCAGAACAGAAAATTAATTTTGAAAATTAACTTCTGAGTTCTGTTGTAGGACATTTCCCCTTCTTTTATAATGGTCTTTTGAGATGATTACTATTTTATTTCTTTAACACTACTACTTATTTGCTTACTTATTCAGATTTCATAGTGCTGATAAACTAAAGGTTTAAGTAAATGTTTGATGGGTAGGCATTAAAGATTGCAGCAGTTACTGAAGATGAAATGACCAACCTAGAAAAAGGGGAGGGAAACAATCGCAAAGGAGCTGATGAGAAGGCAAAGGTGCAATATTTAATAAGGTCTTTCAGTTGTACATTTTACTCAAGATGTATTTAAAGTTTGAAAGATGCATTTCAAGTTTGGAACAACAAAAAGAGTTTAACTTGTACTTTGTCTTCTTGTTCAGGAAGACCACGGTTTTACATCTTTTTGTGCATAAAAGCTGGTTCCTGTTGCTAAAGTGGCTCTTGCACTTAATGTCTCACCTAAAACTCAGCCTAGTGTTCTCTATAATTCCATTTTGTTCTCCTTCTCTTGATATTCAGTTAAATAAATAAAAACATACCTTGGAGACAGACCGAATTCAGGACAATTAAAGATATTAAATCTGAAAATTCTTTGCAATTAGTATATCATGATACACAGACCTCACAGATGTAACCATGGCATGGCATGTGGAGCTAGAAATGTGAAGAGGGGAATAAAAGACGAGGAAAGTCACTATCCTTAGCCATTCCTTGGCCAAGGGTTTCTCCATTATCTAGTAAGAAAGAATGCTTGCACAATCATATGTGAATATATGAGTTTTTTTTTAAAAATACTTTTGCATGCAGCTCATTTATATGAACAGTAGAGTTGTTCATTTAAAGTTAATTCAATAGAAATGGTGTTTCCTCCTAGCCGTTTTGTGACCTATGGTGTTTTCCTTACAGTGGTCTATAGTTATACAAATTTGGGGCTTGTTGAATTAAATAAAATTGTATAAGTGTGTGTGTGCACTTGTTTTAGGGATTTAAATACATTAATGAGAGACTTTCTCAAATACATTTTTCACAAAAACATATTCTCTTTTACTAGGGTGCAATGGAACTCACTTTGAGAAAGGTAGTAAAGGTACAATATTTAAATTAAAAGCTCCTAATAAATTGTTAATATCTTAATATAGTATATGTAATAAAGGAGAATTTAAAATTTATAAAATATCATTTACTTCTTTAACAAATGACATATTTTATAAAAAATGAAAATGAAAAATAAAATGTAAAATGTTATTTCTTGGAACTATTGACTGTGAAATAACTTGGCTTCCCTTTCAGCCAGAAGTAGGAGTTGTTTATTGAGTTAAGAAAGTATTTGAAGAAAATATGATTTTTTTTTTATTATATAGAGAGATGTAAATTTCACAAAGAAACAAGTTTTCTTATTTGATTTAAATATCACATTTTATCCCTGCTAAGTCATTCCAATGACTTGTATCTATTATAAATGAAGTGCCACAGTGCCTTTCTGGTCTGGAGAATTTTGAGAAAAATAGTTTGTAATACTGTTCCCAGTGTGATATTTTACAAAAGTTGTTCTACAGACTCAGTGAGACAGACATACACACAATGCACAGATACACATGCACATACAAACATATACTTATTTTCAAACACACTTATTTTTAAATCTGCTAAATAAATTGTACATTATACAGAATGGGGACATTACATTTTATTCAACTCCTCCTCTTTTTTTCTTTCTTTTTTTGACTTTATAAAATCCTAAACAGCTCTCTCTGGCAACAATGTATGTTATGGGAAGGACTTGAATGGGGTGGACTTCTTGGTCAGTGTTTCAGCCTCCAGAGTGAATAGTTGCCATATGTATTCCCTTCACAGAGTTGTGCTTAAAATAGGCCCTCTTCCAGGTCTGGGTATGCAATCTTTAGTAGACTCTGTCTGATTTCTAATATTACTTACAATTTCATATGGTATTGGTAATAATGGAACATTAAGTTACCTATTGTATTATAATTTGGTCTAGATTTTATCCATTTTCCTCTATTTATTATTGTGGTACTCTGTTAGGATCCTAAACAAATCTCTCTCCTTACCTATGAGAAAATCCTTTATTATTTGTTGAGGATTGATCACTGTTCCTGGCTCTCATGGAAGAATTGTCAACATCACCCTAGTCTGCGGAGTGTGTTTGCAGGAAGCGCCTTTGATAATGTCAGAAATGATGTCATTACTGTTCTGGGAAAAGTGTGTTTTTCACGAACTTATGTTTCTTCTTCCATGCAGCATTAATAATGTCAGAAAACAAGTATTTGTCAAAGACAAGACTTTTTAAAACTAAAAATTTTATGATAGTTGAATATATTTTTTAAAAGCAGAAATTTTTAGATGCCTCATTAAGGCAGTTCTGGCTTTGTTTAAAATAAATTTTTAAACTAATCGGCGATGCCCTTTCAAAAAGAGAAACAAAGTATGGAGTCTTCAGTATGATTCATCACTTTCCAGAGAAGGCGCTATAGATGTATAGTTGTTTTTTATTTTTTTGAGTATCACATAATTGTAGTTTACACATACAAATCCCATAGGCATATGTCACCAACAGATGGTATTTATTAAAAAATCCACATGCATTCTTGGATGGTTTAAGTGTCATTCTTCTTGGAGGCAAAGTAATGGATTAGATGACCTTTCAAGGTCATTTTACTTATAACTTTCAAGAATATGATTCAAAATTATCCTACTGTTTAAAATGTATTTATTTTAAATATATGTACAAGTCAAGTATGTTTGATTGCATGTGACAAATGTACATTGGTTTGCTTATAAAAGAGTGTGGTCTGTGTTAGCGTTAGAGACAGCTGGATTTAAAAACTGGAATGCAGTAAAGTCTCCTTTTCCACTTTCTTCTCTGCTTCTTTCTGTGGGTTGCTCATTCTCTCTTAAGCAGATAAACTTCTTCCACATGGTAGGGAATATGGATCCAGAAATTGATATTTCAGTCACCCGCCCCCCTCCAAAAAAAAAAAAAAGAAAAGAAAAGATAAAAGGAAGATGTTCTTGCACATAGTTCTGCTTAGGAACCCTGGGCAAGATTTTGATTTGCACAACTTGGGCTGAGGAGCAGTCAGCGTAACCAGCAGTTTAAGTGTTAAGATTGGCTTCCCTGGCTCATGGGCCTTCTCTAAGATGTGACTCTATTTATATTAAGATTTAGAAAGACAAAAGAAGATTCCTGGGATTCTGAGACTGTCTCACCTCTGCCTCCAATCAGATGACTTCACCATTACAAAAGGCGAAGAGACAGTTTCAAGAAGATTGTAAATAAAAGTGAATATTCACTTTTTATTAAGAACCCCTATCAGGATCAATATTTTTTTTTCCAGCTGTGTACATCCCTGATCCTAGTCTTCACCAGAAATCCAAACCCCTCAAGATATACATAGTAACCTTCATACACCTCCTTTTGACTCCGGACATCCTCCAATATGATATAATCTCAAATACTGCCCTTATTACCATCCTTCTTCCCCCTACTACCTATATACACACTATGCTTTCTGGAACTGAGGTTCTGCTATCAGTAAAATTGTGTATCATCTTTAACCATCTCTAAACATTCCTTTTCCCTTCTGCTTTTATTGAAATCTGACCCTCACTCGAGAATGTGGGATACCTCTGTAGCCTCTCAAACTGTTTTTTTTTTTTCTTACACATCCCACATGACACAATGTCCAGAGACGGTGTAAGTGTACTTTTTTCTTTTATTACCATTCCAAATTCAATTAGCCTTTCTTTCCCCTAAAAATCTAGCTTCTGAATTGTAGGTTAATACACTTTTCAATCCATTGCCCCTCCTTGTTGCCATATCTACCAACAGCCTTACTCACTGACAATTTTAACATAATTCTTACTTTTTTTTTTTTTGATTACCATCTTTGTTTTGGTGATTTCATCATCATGTGAATGACTCAAATTATACTCTGGATTTTCACATCCTTGAGCTTCTCACTTTTTCAACACCAACTCAGATACTCAGTCCTCTGGAGGGACCCCATCAGTGGTGATAGGTAGAGGGTAGGAAGCTCTTGGCACATCATAGTGATGTAATTGTTAAAAATTTTTATTCATGATAAACTAGGATGGGATACTCATAGAAATAAATGCCTCAGCGGGGCACTACCTAAGGTGCTTTAGAAGTTTGATCAAAGTGGTAACTATAAGGATTATGGCATTTGATCATTATTGCTGGGAGCAATTGATGCATTCAATAAAGAAAATTAATGGCTAAGTGAGGAAGCCAGAAGCCCTTATGGGAAGTATGAAGAAACTCCTGAAGGCAGATGATAAAAAAAGGACCAGGGCCAGAACCTGATTATAAGAACAATGGAACTGAAAAATTTGAATTCTCAGCCTGACAAGTCTCATGGCAAAGTCAAGACCCTTGTTGGAATGAGTGGAATCCTGATACTTTGGATAGAGACATCTGGATTGATGTACTTGAAAATATTGAAACCTAAGATTTTCACGAACCATCTGGACTTACAGTAGCAGTTCATACCTCCTTGATAAGAGAGTAATATTTGCTCTGCTTTGCAAAATAATTCATGTCCTCATCTCCACTTTAAGTATATATTTCCATTTCTTTTTTTTCTTTTTCTTTTTTTGCTACTAGAACAGTAATTAGAATGAAGTCCCACCATGAACTAGACAGGGAGATAAAATACTAAGCCTGCAAAGAGAGAAACAGTCCTGTGCCAATAAAAAGCTGAAGGACCTAGTTGAAATATACTGTCAGAAGCCTGGATATATGTAAAGGACTAGATCATGAGAGTACTGGCTGGATCAAAAGGGCCATTACAAAAGATTGGATAAGAAAGAGTTTGTGGATATGGAACCATTCTTCCATACTTAATATTTAATTACATAGAAAAACCCCTGGAACTGACATGTTACTAATTTGGCTCTTGAAATCTTGGAGAAAGTCATGCCCACCCTAAGTGTCATAGAAATGCCAGAACTGCTGCAGAAGATGGTAGAAGAAGGCTCAAAGAGCTTGAATAAGTAAGGCTGGAAATATCTCTTAAAGATCATGTTCAAAGGGAGAGTACCCTGTCAGCATCATAAGAAATATATTTGTAGAGGGGCCACTCACACTATGAAGAAGCTAAGCAGCAACTGTCTTCTACAAGTCGGGGGTGGGGGTGGTGGCAGGGGCGGGGGCGGGGATCTTCCAGAACTGGGCTCACTGATACCAAAACAAATTATAAAATATCTAAATAACAGAGGCCAAGTTATAACGTGTAACCATCAGAAGCAAGGAGTGTTCCCTAGAAATAGATTTCGGGAGGGAAAATTTAGGGCAGAAGGTTTATTTCCTTGCTAATTGTCTGTCTGCTATTGTATCATAAGCTCCTTGAAGTCAGGAAATTGCCTGCCTCCTTCACTTGTATAATTTCAGTACAGAAAATATTGCTGGACTCATTAAAAACTTTCAACAAATATTTGGAAATGAAATTCTTAAAAGGGTATGAGTGGAGGGATGTAGATGGCACTGATGCTGGAGTCCTCCTGATATTGTTAACTACTCAAATTTTAATTTCCATGATCTGTTTAAAAATGATTGGCTAAAAAATGACTGTGTAAAATGAAAAAATGAAATAAATTATCCTTTATAAAGATTTATAAATTATCCTTAATAAAAGCATCTGTTTTAATGTTAAGATATGAAAATATTTACTTAAAAGCTTTATGCAAGGTCTTTATTGAGAGGCGTGCTTCTTACACAAAAAGTCAGAAGAAAATCCATTTCTTTGCTAGTTAAGCACAGCCAAGGGAAGTCACTTTGTGAGATGGGAGAGGGATGGGATCATTTTTATTCCAGTTAAGAAGGAAAAGGAAGCCTTGAAAATTAGAAAAGAAAGTGTTGAGCTGTCTGGATAAATTTCCTGGTAAAAAACAAGTTTAAGAAAATTTAAACCAGTATTGCTCAAACTATGTTCTTAAGAACATAAATTTTGTGAGTAGTTAATGAATGTTCTATGTTCAAAGGATTTATAGTTGTATCAAAGTTTGAGAAATGCTGCTCTAAGTTTTATATGTTAGGTATAAGATAAAGGCATGTATTAACTATTTAATCTTTCAAAAAGATTATAATCTCTGAAAAAGTTTGTATTTCCAAAGGGCAGCATAATTTCTCATGACTCAAGATTTATAAAATGCTTAGGGAAAAGAATATCTAAGGTTATCATTAAGAATAACTAAGACTAAATATAGTCAGCTAATTTAACCTAGATTTTCTGGATTTCTTGATATCTTGCTTTAAATAATTTTAAATAGTTGAAATGTTCAGTGTTTCTGGTATTTCCCAGGTTTTGTTCTAAGCCCTGTAGGAGATACAGAGATCAATTATTATCTCGTTTCTCTCCTAAAGGATCTTACACTGTACTGTTAGTAGTGGTTTTATATTTGTGTTATTAAAATAATCAAGAAAAGTATCATTCATAACATTTATTATAATATGTGCTCTTTTAATCATATGTATACAAAAATAGTCATGTGGGCAATAGTGATCAGTGGTTCAGACACCATTGTCACCTAGATATCAGTTTGCTGAAATTTTCGATATAGTATTTAAGACAAAAATAATCTTGTTCATCATCTTTGTTCATGTCTTTAAAATGATCAAAATGTCATTTAAGCTTTTATAGTGAGGCAGAAAATAAGTAAAAGTTGTGAAGTAAAGAAATTTGTTTTGGCAAACTCAGTCTCCTCGTTTAGTACTGCTTTACCAGTCACTCCCAGTCTCCATGTATGTACGTGGTTCACCCTATCTTCACTCCTCAACAAACTTGTTCAGATCACTCATTTCCATCAAGGTACACATTAAAGACAATAGTATAAAATGGTGCCATTTCTTAGGGATTTTTATTTTTAATTAATTAATGTGTTGAAGAGAATGGCGGAAGTTCTATATAAATCAGTGGATGAAGAAGGAAGCTATTTGGTGAGGACACTAGGATTGTATTCACTACCGAGAATCACATTATGTTAGCACTTTCTTTGATGTGTAGGTCAATCTTACCACTTATAGCATGTGTTCTGACTTCACACTGAATTGCTATTTGGGATTGAGTAAATTGCGTTGTGGGCCCTGCCTTATAAAAAAAAGGATTCACCCTAAACTTCTCAGAATGGAAAGGTATATAGGATAGCACTGCAGAGAACCAAGTAACTAGTAGTGAGGCAACTGAAAGCAACTGTAAGAAAAAAATTATAATATTTGATATTAAGAGATTAGGAAGTATTCTGTGTCAGTAAAACTTGCTTGTGATACTCAGTGTCTCACACAATCTTTATGTGAAATTTATTGTATCATATTACCTTTTATCAGGACTTAGTTTTGATTGCATGGGCCTTCTTTTTGAAAATTAAATTAGCTTCCTGGCTCAAGCTACCTTGATAAGAACTATAAATTAGTATATTTTAAACATTGTCAATCCAAGAGTGAAGCATTGGACCTGTTGGAACCATAAAACACGTGTCACAGACTCTTGGTAGACAGTACAACTCAGCCTGGGAAGATGACACTTGGTCCAAGGCTGACAGCATATCCAGCACCCTGCTCATTACAAGTCATGTTCTCATATTGTTCATTCTAGGGCCAATTGCCCACTTCTGAATCAATGAACAAGAGCATGTGGTCACAAAATGTAGGTAAACTAATATAGGAATCACAAAATGCTTATGTATATACATGAATGGAATTCCAAGAGGTGAATGTGAAGGAGATGAAACAATTGGGATTTACTGTGCCTTGCCACCTCACCATATTCTTTAGATAAAGAAGAGTCGCCTCACTTTTATTTTTATTTTAAGGACAGTAATAGCTGCCCCAGCCAGGGATAGGTTATGTAAAGAGTATAATAGCCTTACATGGAAATTAATTTTCATTTCCCCCATCAAGTTTAAAGTGACTGTATCTCTGGAAATAAAATTTTCTAATTTGACTGAATACAGTGACTAACAATGGAAAGCAATTGTAGCAAACAGAGCAATCAAAGAAACACAAATTCAGATAATAAAAAGAGACAAGGCATACATGATCATTCCTGTTCTTATGAACAACTTCTGTCATACCTACAGTTGGTGATAAGCAAAGTTTGTATTTCAGAGAAGAATGGACTCCAAGGCAGAAGACCTGTATCAATAAACACAGAACATCCAGTGATTTAGAAATTAGCCACATGATTAAACATTTTACTCTCTACTTTGGGCAAGAGGAACTGGATCTTGTTATAAAAAGATTCAGTGTGGTCCTCATATTGTTCACCTTGTACAATAGGCATATTAAATGTATATGGGTCTCAAAAGATTCTGGGTTAAATTTTTCTTGAGACTTAATTTTGCAATATTCGTAATGTCACAATTTTAAGAATTCACTCTAGGTACTAGTACGTATTCATACCTAAACTAATTGAATCAGGCTAAGTTCAAGATTCTGGTGTCATTTGTGTAAATCTATAAAGAATGATCTCTTCCAGAACTATGGCTTAAAGAAGTTATTTTTATTTGGGAATGCTACAATCTAGACTAAATCAGATAGCTTTCCTGTTTGATTGTGGAGAGTGGGTAGAGAAAGTTCTCTCACAGAAAAGTGATTTTGGGTAAGTTTAGGTGGAATGCCTTTCTACCAGCCATGTAGAGCATCTCAATTATGTAATTACGAGTGTAATCTTGGACAAAGATAATTACATGTGTTAGAAGTTTTCTTTGAACTTCTGTACTTTGGTTTTGCTAAAACTGGTTAACATGTAAAGGCTGCTTGAGTATATTGAGGTTATGGACAAATAATAACTTGCCTATGCCTTAATCTACATTTTTCTTCAGAGTGTGGTCACTTGGCAAAACAGACATACAAATCTAAGAGCACATAACAACATAAATACAATATTACAACACTGAAGGTTAATCATTTGCCTAGAGTACAGGATAAAATTATGTTTGGATGAAAGTCAGTTGTTTCCCACATAAATCTAGGGGACAAATGTCCAGCTTCCATTTAAGTTACCAATATTGAAATAATGACACTCTGCCTACTCTCGTTGGAGAGTCTAAAATATAACTTCTCTATGTTTACTCAGTTCTTCACCAAGACAAATCAATTTTTCATTCCAATGAATAAATACTAAAACATATAAGAACACATATAAACAAAAATGGTCATATATATATATATATATAAATATATATATGTCAAAGATGAACAAACTAATTAGAAGTTTTTCTCTCTCTTTAACAAGGGTAGACATAAATTAACAAAATTAATCACATAAATATTTAATTTAATTTCATCTTTTCTCATCCTCCAACTTTTGTGTCAATTTCTCCAACAATGCCTATCTATGCTTTTATTATCAGAGTAAAGGGTATTTGGTTCACGCTTTTGTAATATATTTTGGTTCCTGCGATTCTGGGTCAAATCTGCTTTAAGAGAAGGTGGCTACAAATGTGCCAACTCTCAATTACTTTGGTTCCTAAAGATGTGGCATCCTTTGTGTTTCAAACTATCTACTCAATATTAGATGTAAACTTTTCCTCACAAGTATCTGAAGTCCAGTCAGTCTATTTTAGCATCTTATAGCCACATATTTCCCTTTCTTCATTTACTCTTTAGGAGAAATGTCTTGGAGAGGTTATTCTGTCCTTTCCTTCATCCTTCTTCCTTGCCTCTCATTCTCTAAATACTTCAAAAATTCCAGAAAGCATCTCTGTCACCTTCTCATCTTCTGTCTTTTCAATGGTACTATTTGAGATTCTGCATGACCTATCAGGTCAATAGAACTCAAGCTGTTATTTTCAGGTGTATTTTACTGTTATTTTAAAACTGAAGAACATATATTTTTAAAATATATTCTCAATCTACATTGTTATGATGAATGTTTTCCCACAAGAGCATATAGGCTTTCAATCTGAGCGTTTCCTGCATCATTCTCCCAAAAACATTTTATTAAACATTTTAGATAATTAAGTGATTATGGTCTTTGTGTAAAGGATTGCCTCAGGTTAAAATAGTTTAGACCATGAGTATGATTGCCTTCAAGATATGAAGATTGTACCTAGTTCCAGCAGAAACAATAGTCCTGTAGTTACTTTATGAAACACAGTGTAAAATGCCTAGATTATACCTTGCTATTCTTTGAATTCTAGGCTTTTTCATTTAAAACAGATTTGGTTTCCTTTTTCTTGGGTTGGCACTCTGGTAGAACGCTGCATTAGAAACCATGATCTCTATGGAGATATAGATTACAGTTCATTTAAAAATATGTTTGCTGTTGACATCCTTTTGGCTTAAAGCAGTGCCACATTTAGTGGAAGTTTAGTATTACAGAAGTTGCTTAAAATAATTTTGACAAAGGAAAAATGGTGCCATCAATATTATAACAAAGAAATATTTTTTAAATGTTAATGTATTTTAGCTATTGACTACAGAGTTAGAAGAAATGTGGGGTTTCAGAATACTAATTATTAAGACTTTAATAATGTCTGGACCACTGTACAGGTTTAAATCAGGATGGAACTGGCGCAGGGTTTGTAAAATGTCCCAGTGAATCTAAAGATTGTTTTGGTGATATGGAAGATCCTTGAAAGGAAAAAAAAAATTACTCTTAGAAACCTCCAGAGTATGTTGACTCTTCAAAATAAAGATTTTTGTTTGTTTGTTTATTAAGTTTATTCATAGGCTTCCTGGATATTCCTCTTTCTACCTTAAATGGATGAAAATTTCCCATCTGAGGAGCGATTTCTATAAGTGTCACATCTTAAGAACATCTGTGAACAAGAGCTAGCTCATGACTAGCCAACCGACCACTTTCAAGAATATTCTAACATTAATGAGCCCATACTAAATAAATATGTAGCCTCTTTTTCATGCATATCTTTTAATTATCATTCGAAGCTTTAAAATTTACCAGTCTTGTGAAGTATACAATGACTTATGTATACAATGAGATATACAATTTTCTTTTTCTAAAATTTTAAAATTCATATCTTTCACCATCATAAATTGTTTCTTTAATCTTTGTCTCTGTTTTGTTTAAATGAAATCAACATTTGGCAGGCAATGATTTTTCTGCTCAAATGGAAGTAGCGTGATTACTCGACCAGTGCTGTAGAAAGAATTCAAGTATCAGAATAGTTTCTAGGTTATCATCAAAACCTGATATCCTGTTATTTTATAATTGAGGCCACAAGGTTGTCAGTATCAAACACATTCATTGCTTCCTTAGATCTGCAATCTAAAACTAAAGCCAGAATTTTAAGTTACAAAGACATCACTGATAACACATAGGAAATTCTCAAAGACGTGCCAGGGGATTTAAGGAACATTGCTTTCATTAATCTTGCTGAAAGTCTCATGACTAAATTCCTATGCATTTCTTTTAAGATTTGCTCAAAAATGTCTTAGCATACAAAGTATGGACAAGTTATTCATTACAGATTTTACTTTACAGTGTTCTGAAACTGTTTCTAAGTAATTTAGCACTGACTTTCCTCTTCTATAACAGATCATAAAATACTTTCTGCCTAAATGAAAGATTTGCTTTTTGATAACATGAAGTTTTATAAAGAGTGAAAACTAGTTTTAACACTGAGCTTGACTGAAAGGAAAATAGTAGTAAAGTTAAAAGAAACTATAGCAGGTTTATTGATTTTTGTACCAAAAAATGATAAAATCTTAGATTTTTTTATTGCTTGGAATATATGTATGTGTATAATATCTCAAATATGTATACAGTCTCTCTCATTTATCTATCATCTATCTATCTATCATCTATCTACTATCTATCACCTATCTATCTAATCTATTGATAAGGTGCTGGAAATACCAAGATTAATAAGACAGAGAGTAGTTCATGGTCTAGGGGGAGAGTTAAAAACATAAAGTATAGTAGATAAATGTAATAGGAAAGAAGAAACCTGGGAAAAGAAAATATTTGAAGCACACAGAGTCATCTGAGCATTTGATTAATGGAGCTAGTTAGGCAGTCTAGGACATAAACTAAATTGTTATAAAGCCATATTTAGCTGGCTTTGTAATGCAATGGTAATTTGCTCTTTGTTTTGTAGATCTAATATATCAAATCAAGAATCGAGAGAGATGATTTAGAAGACCTCATGAAGACTTGGTATGAGTAGACATGAAGGCAGGCAGAAGGCTATTTCACAGAGCAAGTAGAGAGGATACAAATATGAACAAAGGAATTTTCAATGATAATTCAGAGAAATAAATAGATTGAAGTAACTGATTGGGTGTGTGTTAGGAAGAAAGAGGGGCCAATAATGATTGAGGTTTTTTAGCATGCTGGGTTGAGATATGGTATAAAATAGAAGAAGTAGTGGAAATTGATGCAGAAGGTTAATAATTTCTGTTTTGGTTATGAAAAGCTAGAGCTCTCTGAGGTTTGTAATTGTTGAGTGACTTTTGGAGGTGGAGGTACAGATTTTGAGACATCAGCTCATAAATTATGGGGCTGATAAACTCATCTGGAGAAATAAAGTGAGTAAATCAAAGGGAAATTGATTGGAGAATCTTGGTGGTGGCTAAAGTTAGAAAAGCAGTCAAGAAAGAATATGGAGAAAAATGGTAGGAGACATAAGAAGAAGGCCAAGAAAAGCTCTCTAGAGGAGCATTACCACTAAAACTATGAAGAAATGCCATCAGAGACCCAAGGGGCAAAGTGGTTGAGGGGGATGAAGTCATTAGTTTTGGTAACTACGAAGTCATTGGTATCCTTAAAATAGCATTTTCAATAGGATGGTGGGGACAAGACCATCAGAGGGGTTAGGAGTAATCATGAATATAAATGATGAGAGATATAATGGGGTGGAGGGAGGCAGTATAAACTTACCTTCATAGATGTTTGGAAACAGAACCAAGTAGTCACATGAGGTAGTATCTGGAAAAAGCACAGGTAGAAAGCTCAGACATTAAGAAAACAGATTGCTAGTTGTCAGAAGCTGGGGTTGGAGGTCAGTGTAATGGGTAAAGGGCATCTAAAGGTACAAATGTCCATTTATAAAATAAATAAGTTATGGGATGTAATGTACAGCATAGTGGCTATTATTAATGATGCTGTATTTGAAAGTTGCTAAGATAGTAGATCTTAAAAGTTCTCATCACAAGGAAAAAATTCTTTATGGTGATGGATGTTAACTAGACTTATTGTGGTGATCATTTTGCAGTATATACAAATATTGAATCATTATGTTGCTTACCTGAAACTAATACAATGTTGTATATCAATTATATCTTAATAAAAAGAGAAATAAGCATATTTAAATGGCAATAATAATAATAAAAAAAACATAGAAAAGGCACAAATTTACAGAAAGATGCCATAGGAAGAAAGAGAGACCTGAGAGTGCTTGAATAGTATACTGGGGAGTTCAGTGGAGAGAGAAAAATCCCTTAGGAAAAGGAGAACTTAGATATTTCAGTTGGTTCAAGCTTTAAGAATCTCTCTCCCAATCTCTCTCTCTCTCTCTCTCTCTCTCTCTCTCTCTCTCAATCCCCACCTCCCTAAATATATATACACAGTTATGCACAGGATGATTTGGGCATAATAACTGCTCAGAGTGCTACCTGTATCAGTCAGGATAGGTTAATTTTTGCTGTAGAAACAAACCCCCTCCTCACAAATCATTGTTTTAATAAAATAAAGTTGATTTCTTCTTCTGCTTTGTATTTTTTGTGAGTTGACAGAGGCATTCATAGCATTTATGCAGGGATACAGAGTGACAAAGTCCCCATCTTGGCAAATATTCATAATAACCACTGTGGGGAAAAGAAGGCATTGTACATCTCACATGAGTTCTTACAACTTTCTCACAGGAGTGATGTATGTTATTCCTGTTCACATTTCATTAGCCAAGCTAGTCACATAGCCACCTGGCTTCAAGTGGTCAAGGAAAGGCAACCCTACCAGGTGTTGGGAAGGGAAACCAAAAATTTTGTGAAAACTTTAATGATTAAAATACTACATTAGTTGCTTAAATGGGAACTGTAGGATTCAGAGAAAATGGATGAGGGAGCGAAATGGGTTGAATTAATTACATTATCCAATGGTATTAGGCTTCTTGAAATGCATATAATATTGAAATCATCTCATAGGAACACCTGTGAAAGGGAATTCTTCATAATTGTTTCTGAAAGCTTCTAATAAAATGAGACAATTAACCTTCTCTAATGTACTAGTTATGATTAGTTTCATCTACATATGACAAGAAAAAGAATAATATAACAATGGCTTGTAATAAGATAGAATTATTTTTATCTTTTGTAAAACTCTGGATAAGAGATTCAGGATCTCCACGATCATCAAAGACCAGGTATTTTCTACCTAATTTCTTCATCTGCTTCAATATTGAACTTCTATTTGGTAGTCCAAGGTGTCTGTTACAACTTAGGCCATTTCATCTGTATACCAGCAGCAGGAGACTCCTAAAAGTTTCACCACCTCTTCTGGATGTACAGCCTGGGCCAGAACTTAGATACCCACAATGAAGTCTATTCTATTGGGTCTTTACTTTGGGCACTCTTGTGTTCACTTGACATTTGCAAGTTTCATTTCTGAGGAAGAAGAGGAAAATTGGTTTCATATGGTTATCCATTTTACATACTTGGCCATGCCTGTTTGGAGGGTCCTCCTTTTTGATTTGGGCTTTCCTTCTATTTTAAACAATTGTTAGCATGGACAAAAATTAAAGACTCCATGCTCCACATCAGAAATGTAATGACTTACTCAGAATATATATATTTTGGAGCTAGAATGTCTTCTCTAGCCTCTAATTCAGAGTGGAGCAGCATTTGAGAAAACATGAACATCAGTATTGATTTTGGTACATTTATGTCCACTTACTATCTCACCTAATTCATAGCTCATGGTGGGAAGTGAGAGTAGGCTTGAAAAGTTTTGACCAATATTTTCAGCTGGCTATAAGGTTAATAGTTCCCTGTATAGAACTGGTCTCCAGGTGGTGTTTTTGCTACACAAGTTCAAAGAGAAAGTGTTTTGGAGAGTGGTAAAGTCTTCGTTTTTGTTTTACTTGCATTATGGGAGCTGTAAGATGGAGCAGAGTTTACCGCCAAGAGAGAAGAGATAAAATGCTGTGAAACTTCAAAAGCAGATTTGTAGCTACACTTGACCTAGCATTAGACCTGGCACAGATTTGAGGAAACAGTAGAGTTCTTTCCATTTATACTTTAGGTTTTTATTTATTCTTTTGCAGATCCTTTCCATGTCATATACCAGATGTTGAACTTACATTATTATTGTATTGGTAGCAGTAACACAAATTTGAATTGTAGGGAAAATATATTATTCAAGTCATAGATGAGATGATCCTTGCCAAAGATGCATAAATTAAATCTCCAGTAGCCCAGGGCTTGATGGAGTTCTGAGTCAGAGAATGTAAGAGGGTGGTTAGTAGACTGTGTTGACTGAGATTCCTGAGAATTTAATGTACCCCCTTCTGATATCGTTTTGTACTTTAAGATACAAAAGAGAAAACAGAAGGGAACATCTAAAGCTGAAGATTTTACATTTAATTAGGAACCGGATCATAATCTGATTGAAATCATAAGCAATAAAAGATGTATATAAATCAATGCTAAGTATAGGAGGGGAAAAAGCAAAAATGAACACTGTCCTTATTTTCAAATTAATATTTTAATTCACTCCCTGATGTTACCTTTAAATCTGCTATAATATTATAAATGCCTTTTGCCTACTAAAAATTATTTTCCTCTAAAGTTTGTTCCAGTTTTCACCATTATGGATTATATGATAAAATTCAATATTGATTTTTTTTTGCATTCCTGACCAACTCAAATTCTTTTTATAATTTTATATCCTTTCCATATCAACAATTATGTATTTCTGACAAATAAAAAAAATTAAGAAAAGATATTACAATAACTTGACCCTGGACCTGATATAATACCATTTATTTTTAAGTCATTTAAAAAATTTATGTGACATTGTCTATATCACAAAGAGACATTTGAAAATAAGGTTTTATTAGGCCTTCAAACCAGCTTTTAAGGTTCAAGGACATATAGCCTTAGCATATTTATTTATTCACAGTTTATGTTGGTTTTATTTTAAGTGGATATGCATTAATAAAAGATGACTATTGTTTATTCCAAATCATATATTTCTCCTTTATACAGAAGACAGGCAAAGCAATCTATTATTTTATATAGTTGTTAGCAGAGGGAAAACAGATCAATCATATTATAGTATCAGTTTGTAATAAGTCTCTTGACAAATTTTGCACCAAAAATTGATAATACATTGCATATAGTAGATTATAATCTCCCATGAAGGAAATATAAATAAAATCAAACAGTATTCAAAGGATGATACATTGCAGAATGATACAAAGTACCCTACCTGCATTCACATTTTCAGCACTCTAGGAATATGGTCGATTTAGGTATCTGCATCTCTTAGCAACAGAATGACACAGCAGATTGTCCAACTTCCTCTAAAAGGAAATATTAGCAAGCGGAAAGTATGGATGAAAACTTTTATTTAGTTACGAGAACAAAATATGACATATACTTGATAAAATTGTGCTTTCTACATGTGTTTACATGTATGTGAGTTTAAATGTTGTTACTGGCATTTTAAATCTCAAAGTAAGTTAAAATAAAATTTCAAAAAGATCCTAAATTATAAGATACGATTACTTTGGTATCAACATTTCACCAAATTTTGTATGACTTGAAGGAATTACTGGCTCTTAATAAGAATGAACTAAATCTTTTCCTTCTTCTGCTTTCTCTTTTGAGTTAATTGGTTTTGCCTGCCAGATCACAGTGCATGCTATAAAGAATGGAAGAGTGTGGCATGTACCATGTTTTCTCTATTGTATTAATTGAACTGTAAATGAGATTTTGGTCAATAAAATAAAACATGCTGCCCAGAGCATACAAAGAGAAACATAAGAGCGATTCAAATGTTTAGTAATCTGAGCACTACTTAAAGGTCCTGCCAAAAATTATTCAAAATGTGTAGTGTGCACTTGTTGTTGATCTATTCCCTTAAGCCATTTTACAAAGTCTTAGGCACACATAAAAAATAAGTTTCAAGAACTTGATGTGTTTTTCTTCTCCAAAACATAAATAGTACTCTTCAACACTGCTTTTGACATAATTTATGGTTTCGATATCCATATAGGTTATTCCTCCAATAACCTGAACACTCAATTCTTTGACCTCTACTCCTCTTATAATTTTGTTTAACAAGTTTCTTCCACCTCGCACATGCATCATCTTACCCTGAGTTTAGCATTCCTGGTAAATATGACTCTAATTCTAATTTTAAACATACCACATTCAAACTATCACCTCCTATTTTTCTAGCTCACTTTCTGTAGTGCTCTTACTTCAACAAGCTTTCTTTCTTTCTTTCTTTTTTCCCATTGGGACATAAAATATATAGATTATTCTTTGTCTTCTCTCTCTTTATGTCCTCATTCCACTCTTCCCAGATTGAATACTGTGGTCAGTTATAAGCACTCCCTTGCACATATATTTGACTTCCTTGGCCTTCTCTCATTTTCTCATACTTCTCTCATTTCCTCGTTTTCACCTCAGTTCTGGTCAAATCTCCCTCTCTGCTTATTCCCTGGTGGTACCTGCCATGGCTCATGTGTCTGAAAGAAAAGACATACTTTGGCTGACTGACTTTATTTGAAATTCTTGATCACTGGCACAGGTGGAATTATGGAATCAGGAATCACTCTGTTTATCCTTTGTCTATCCCTCTTCCTCTTTCCCTTTCCTCCCTCTCAGCTGATAACCTTTCTTACCTCACAGAGAGAATAGTGCTCCATCAACACTTTACCTCCTTCACATAGCTAAATCTGATTTTACTTCTCAGTTGACCTGTTAACTCCATTTTCCTTAAAACATTTTCTTCACTTGACTTCCAAGATACCACACTCCCCTGGTTTTCCTTGGCTCACCTCCCAGGCTGTCAGCATTGGAATATTCAGGGCTCATTCCATGGAACTCTTTTCTTTTCTGCTTTCAATCATTCCTTTGTTAATATCACCAGTCTCATGGCTATACACATCAACTTATGCTATAGACTCCTATATTTATTGTTGTAATCTGGACATCTCCAGAACTCCAGGATTCGTTGCTTGCTTACTTGGATTTTTCCTTTGAATATAGATAGGTATACCAATCTTAAATTATTCAAAACTAAATATTGATCTCAGTTCCCTTCCCCACCAAGCAAGCATGTTCTTGTCCCTCATGCTCCCCATTTCAGTTAATGGCAATCCCATCCATCCAGTATTTTATGTCAAAATCTTTGAAGTCATCTTTGTCTTCTTTTGCTGACATATCCAGATCCAGTCTGTCAGCAAATAGATTGTCAGTTCTACCTTCAAAATATATCCAGAAAGTAAGCACTATTCCTAGTACCATTGCTTCTACCCTAGTCCACTCTGCTCTCATATTTTGCCTATATTATTGCAATAACCATTTGCTTTTGTCTTTGCTACCCCTTCCCCTACTTTCTTCCTGTACTCACCACAGCAGCCAGAGAACACACGTAAAATGTGTCATAAAAAAATCCTTCTTAAACCCTGGAGTGGCTTTCTAACTCACTCAAACAAAAAGCCAAATACTTTATGTTGGTCAATAGCCTTAATCTAATGTGCCTCTCGTATCCCCTCTGACCTCATTTTCTGCCACTCTCCCCCTCATCCATTCTGCTCCAGACACACTAACCTCCTTACTATTCCTGTGATACATAATCATGTGCCTGCCTCAGGACCATTAGCCCCTTGCTGTTCCTTTTGCCTAGAAAGTTCATTCCCTCACCTCTTGTGCATCTTTCTTCAAAGGTCAATGAAGCTCACTCTGAGCAATTTGGATCCTTCAGTATATTTCATGACTTCTTGTTCTCTGTTGTTCCTCTGAAACACCCACACCTTCTAATATGTGTATATATACACACACCAACACAGACACATACATTTATCTATCTATCTATCTATCTATCTATCTATCTATCTATCTATCTATCATCTATCTATCTATCTATTTATCTATCTATCTATCTATTTATTTATTCAATTCTCCCCCTTATGCAAATTCCATGAGCACTGAGAATTTTTGTTTGTGTGTAGGGGGGTATTTGTTTATTTTTACTGCTCTATCCCCAGCACCTACAGCCATACCTGCTATATAGTAGGTGTTCAAAAATATATGTTTATTGAATTAACGAATTAATGGGTTCAATGCTAATAGTAGTTTGCATATAATCTTCGGGAAAATGAATCTTTCAATATTATGACTCTTTTGGAATGAAGTAAGTTTGACAGTATCAGTCTAGATCTGTGTCATCCAAATGTGAAGACTCATGTTAAAATTTTAGGACCACCTTGTTGACAGCAAAAAATAACTTCTGTGGAGTCCATCTTTGTAAAAAGAAACTCTGTGCTCTTTATTCATTTTTTGTGCTGCTTTAATTCTTGTCTTGCAAGATTTTTATAGAGCAGGGTTTCTTATAAGAAACTTAATAAATACCATCTCTTTAATTGGATCTCCTTTCTTTTACCAAGGAAGACTTAAAAGCCCAAGTTCAGGCTGGTGGCAGCTCTGGGACTAGGATTCAGGACTTCTTCCTGTTTATTTTTAACTGTTCTGATTATAATGTTTTCTCCAACAAATTTAAGAAAAAGGTAGACCCATTCAGCAGGAAACTGGAGGAAGACACAGAAAATCAATTTTTAGGGAGGTTACTAGGTGATGATGGCACATCCTTATCTGGATGTAAAGTGGGGACAACATTATTCTGATACATCACATCATAATCAGCAGTAACAGAAGGCTTTTTTTTTTACGCAAACTAAATAAACTTAAACAGAAAAAAGTGACTACATTTTTTTTAAATCTTCTGTTTTGCGGTGATACTTCCCTTATAATTTGCTCTTCCCATGTTCACAGAATTTTCCTCATTAGCCCTATTCTCCTCCTCATCCTCACTCCTACACTGATCATGTTTGTGCACATTGAAGCAGAATCAGCTTCTCACTCTCTAGAGCTGTCTCTTTTCTATTTTTCATCTTAGAAGGTCTTAGTGCCTGGGGCACCGTTTCCTGGAGGACTTTGTGCATCTCAAGCTCACCCTCAGAGGTATAAAAGATGTTCTCTTGGGTATTTGTCTTCCAAATAATGTTATTTCTCATATTGCCACACACTAATGAAAAAAATCTTAAAATATTTAGATTCATTATCTCCAGACTAGAAAAAAGGAGAAATCCTCTGTAAAGGTCTTTCGGTGCTCAGTTAGCTGCTGTCATTTGATTGCCAACTGTTTTTATTCTGTCTGCCTACAGCTCCTAGAGCTGTTGAATACTAAAATACTTTTCTGCTTTTATGCTAAAAAGGATTCCTGTGCTATCTCTGCTTCTATTGAACTCCATATGCTTTCTCATTCTTCCTTCTCTGTTACATTTGATTTGGGACATTGGTCTTTGTAACCCAACTTGCTACCAATGTAGACTTATTGGAGGCCCAAATCCTGTTATTTGTAGCACCAATCAACTGTCTCATGGGAGCTCTCCACATTGTATGACTTGGTTTATTTTATGCAGGACAAAATAAAGTCACACAATTTCAGAAATACCAACTTTAAGATTTTCATTAAAATAATTCACCAGGATTATTTAATTCCACCCCACCTTTCCCTTCAGTGTCCTACTGCTCAGGATGGCCTTTTTCATCCTGGCTCTTACCCATAGAGTTCCCACCACTCCCAGGGGCTTCCTGCTAAGTATTTCCTATAGCCCCTCTGGCTAATAGAGATACTTTACCTCTCTGCTTCCTTAATTTTTTTCCACTTAAACTATCAGATTTTAAATTCATTTTGCTATGAAGACTTTTTCATCTTCTAAGGTTATGATCAGCTAATTTGTACTCATAAATGGAAGCCATATAGGTTCTTGCACCTAGGCCCCTGAAGAACTCCTTGAGTAATATATACATTTTACCAGAAATGTTTTAGCTACAATGCCCCACTTTTGTTGTCAAAGCTAAAAGTATTACTAATAGTAAAAAAAATAATTTTAATATATATTGATCACTTTCTAACTACCAAGCTCTCTGTTAAAAGCTTTATATCATTAAACAAATGAAAAAAACCTTCATAATTACTCTAGAGAGATAACAACCATTCTAAACCTCATTTTACTAATAAAAACTGAGATTAAGGCGATTAAGTATCTTGTCCAAGGTCATACAGCAAGTTTGACATAACATATCTTTTAATCTTCACAATTATCCAGTTGGCTGGTGAGTGAATTTAAGTAATTTTCCATGTGTCACAAAACCAGTAAGTAGCAGATTTGGCACTCAAAGTTAATCTTCTGACTGAAGATCTTTGAATTCTTCTATAATATCTATGTCTTTACATAGATACATCATACTAACCTTATAGGAAGTACCTGAGGCACTTTGAAATTTGTTTAAACTATGAGAAGGTTGTTGTATCATTTATCTGTTGCCACAATAATGTTATGTAACACTCACCACAAAAATTCAGTGACACACACAATAAATGTTCATTTGGCTCATGAGTCTGAGGGGTTTAGCTGACCTGGCTGTGTTGGCACACTTGTCTGCAGTTAGCTGTGGGTCATCGAGCATCTCTGCTCTTCCTGGTTGGACTAGCTCATGTGTCTAGAGATTGACTGGCTGCTGGCAGATATAATAGTCTCATCTGGAATGACGACAGTGACTCATTATCCAGCAGGCTGGCCTCGAAATGTTCTCATGGAAATCTTAGAGAAGCAGAAAACCCAGTCATGCATCCATGCATGACTTTTGCCTCATGCATACACTTGACTCTCTGCTTGTGTTAACATTTTCTAAAGTCCATTGTCTAAACCAAATTATATGGCTAAACTCAGAATCACAGTAGGAGAGCCCTAAGAAGTTTATGGTGATGGTCATAGGTACATGGAAGGATGAAGAATTGGGTCATTTTGGGGACAAACTACCACAAAGTTCTAGCAAATTTTAAGCAGATACAGAAAAGGAACCCAGCATTCTTCTGAGGCTCTCTCCTCAAGAAATTTATACTCTAAAAAGTATTTTATTTGCTATATTGTTACAGCATTAATATAACATTGCCCAGTATATCCAATGACTAGGAGCCAACATTTACTAAAAATTGAATGTATGATCTTTGGTGACATAAATGTATTTATGATCTTAATTATGAGCAGAAAATACACATCAACTTTGAATAATGCCAAAGCAATTCTGCCTAAATTTATTATTCTCAGTTAAATAGAGTGTTGGCCTAACTTACCTAGTGTCTAGTGATTTTATGGTCTAGAAGTTTGTTTTCTCAAAGTTGGCTCTGCTGTTCTCTTTGAGTGAAAGTCCATGGGGAAAGACAGATAAATACATAAAGCTTCTGAAAGCCATCCACATCCCTCAAAGTCAACCCTCAGCTTAATGTCTGGGTCAAAAGTATAACAAAGTTAGTCTTGGTAATTGTTCATGAGTCAAAGAGACTCATCAACACTCACAACCTGGTTTCAATCCAATGGAGCTTTATGAAGCTAAAGTCTAAGTAGAATCAAAATACATGAGAATTTAAAGCTCAGCCTAAAGAATTGATGCTTATAACCAGTTACACATAAGGTATTTGTAATAGCAGTTAACATTATTTTATTTATTTGATTTACCAAATCACAAAGACATTCAAAACCACTCAGTCTTTTTCCAGAATGCACAGGCATGTAACAGTAAATCCAGCACATATAGGTGAAGTGCTCTGAAGTTATATGTAATACCTAGCTCTGCTGTGCAAGTCATTTGCTCAAATCATTTGTTCTAAAAACTTTTATTTCTCACAATGTCATGGATTACATTCCCATTGTCACCTCTGTTCTTTGTATCCTTTTTTCTACTAATTTCTTCTTTCTTCTATAGTTCTCCATGTCACTTTAGTGATATTTTTCCAATAGATATTATGTCAATATCTAAAAGGGGTTCTAAGCTTCAGATATATGTGTGGGAGTAGAGGGGGATTGGGGAAAATGGAATAGCAAGGCATCTTGGGAAGGAAAATTCACCTTCCCCTCTACTCACCCACATTCAAAATTTGCCATGTGTGCTCATATAGAATTTTCATTACTATAGATCTCAAACAATATTTATTAAAATTACTGGTTATAATTTCTTACCAGGTGCTTTACTCTTTTACCTATATTTTACCTTACCACCACCATTTCTTTAGACTAGATTTATTAGAACTAGAACTAGAGGAGACAAAGACAGCAGATGCAGGAGTCAAAAAGAGCCAAGGTTTATTTGGGAGGAAGAAGCCATAAAAGTTAGTGATCCTTCTTCACTTTCTAAAATAGAAAAATGGAGGGATGAAAATATCATTTACTGAAATTAGAAAAAACACAGGAGGAGTGGTTTTGGGAGAGAATATCACACGTACAGTTTAAGATATGTTAGACTTTAAAAAGGTTTAGAATCACTCAAATAGAAATATCCTAAAGAGAGATTAGATACTGAGTTCTGGAGGGATCTTATTTTTATTTATTTATTTATTTTTTAGCATTCCTCTCCTTTATCTGACAGAATTATTTCCAGTAGTAATTCTGATATGAAGCATGATAAAAATAACCAGAAGAAATTCAGAGAAACTTATTTTTATTGAGTATGTATGTGTAGTCAATAACAATAATTAAATATTCCAGTACACAAAGGCAAAGTAATGGAACAATACCTTTTAATTACATGAATGTGACTTATGAAAAAGGGAGAATACATTATACCTACCTATTGTTTTGTTGCCATGAAGAAAATGACATTATACTTTCTGTTTTGAGGCTTCTGTGAATTTGTCAATGATCTTATAAAGATATGTATTTTTATCGTATATCTTCTGTTCAATAAATAACATTCACATTTGCCAATAAATCTTCCTTCCTAGATAATTGAAAGATTTTTTAAAATTTATTTTCATTTCACATGAAGCAAGAGATATACAAAGAAAACCTTAAATATAATAATAAGTTTGGGGTATATCATAAAATCCCATTTCATGATGAATTACAGAAATTATAATACTGTTCATGTTTTTCTTTCTTCAGGATTGATTCTAGTGGCTTTGAAATATTTCTGCAGTTGAAAAACTCTAAGCATAAATAAAAATGTCAAATGGTTGAATACAATGATAGAACCGAAATAACTCATTTTTCTTTATCTTTATAATTACTGCACTATCACTGGTTATTGGAAGTCTACTATTTAAAAGCAGGAACATGTAGTCCATTGGATTTGAAGAGAATGTACAAAGCAAGCTCAAACTATTTTTAACCTTTATAAAATTATCCTTAAAGATAATATGTGTAGTTGAGTCCTGGTAATTCAAGGACTGACTTTATAACTAAGAGTTACCCCATTACTTTTCATTAGAATATATAGTTTATTAAAAGTTTTAAAATAAAAAATGTACTAGTTTAAAGTTTATACTTATATTATTGAATTTAACAATAACTATAGCAGTTGTTTAGAACTTAATCCAACAAGCATTTTTTTGAGGGAGAAGTATTTTATCACATATTATTTTATGATATTATTTTAAATTTTCAAATGGGGATAATAAAAAAGCAGACTAACTTTTAGTCTGTTTTACTATTATTTTAAATTATTGATATGTAATGCATCTTTTATTGCCTATATCCAGGGCAGAGTCTCTGCTGTCCCACTTTTGGTATGTCACTGTGTTACTAATACAAATTTAGAATTTGACAAACTACAGACAATATTTAAACTCATGGGTAAAACAGAGATTTTTCAAGGGAAAATTGTTAGTTAGAACAAAAGAAGTTTGCAGTGAAGGCAGAATCATGAGGATCTCCAAGTTTAGCAAGATGAAGAAGGAGACCATGAAACAGTGACTGCAGAAATAAAAGAAATATTAAAAAAAAATAGTCTCACTGAAACCAAGAATATAGTGTATTTCAAGAAGGTTGAAGTGATCATTCTGTGAAATGCAGCTGAAAAATCAAATAGAACTGTTAAAAAAGTAACTATGAATTTGCTAACACAGAGGCAATTGGTAACATTAGGAAGAAAAGTTTTATTAGAATATTGGAAGTTAAAATAGGTTTAAGAGTAAGTGAGTTTTGAACTATGGTTAGATACCTAGATTTTCCAATGAATTAACAAAGTAGAAATGGATGAAAGCAGAAAACTCTTGTTTATTTAATAAAAAGGCCACACAGAAAATCAGCAAAGAAAATTCCACAGCTTTGTCATGCAACAATTCTAATTACTAATTATGAAATATAATTTAAAAATCTATTAACTATATAATATGTAGATATAAAGCTAGCAAGAAATGTGCAAACATCTATGAAGAGATATATAAAACTTAACCAAGAGACATAAAAGAAGACCAGAACAATGGCACACAATATCATATTCTTGGATGGGAAAGCATAATGTCATAAAATTCTTAAGTCTCCTCAAATTAACCTACAAGTTCAAAACAATCCAACTCCAACTCCTAACAGAACTTTTTTTTTTTGTTTTCTAACAAAGTGATTTTGAAATACATCAAAAATATAAAATATATAAAATAGCTATTATATATTTGAAACAGTACAATAATGAGGGACATGCCATTATTAGATATCAACTTATACTCTAAAGCCACTGTAATAACAAATGGGGTTCATTGGTCCAGGGATAATAAAATTGACCAGTGGAACATAATAAAGGCTCTTGGAAGGTACTTAATATATCTATGGAAATTTAATGTACTAAATTAAAATCAGTGCTGAAAGGAAGGTGTAATTGACACCACTGGAGTACTGCCTTACATCCTCTTGGCCTGACATCTGATTCCAGCCCACCTGGTGTGCTGTACTGCACAGATTTTAACTTCCTTGTTTATCAGCATCTTATTGAAAGTTTGTACTATCTCTTGTTTCTTGTCCTGGGGCTTCTCTGGTAACCTGATAATCTTATGTGAGTGCACCTGGTCATGATCCATACCATACGAAGGAGGATGAGAACCAGTGAATGCTTCTCTCTTTCAAGACTGGAGTGAATGGTACTGAGTCACATGTTGCAATGCATCTTAGAATGTCCCTCATTGGGTATCTAGTCATCTGAAACTGTGGCATACTAGATAATGCTAAATTGGTTTTTAGTCCTTCACTGTTTACCCCTATCCCTCACTTCTGCTCCTTTAGAACACACTCAAAAAATAGATCACCTCTGTCCCAGGCTCTGCTTTTGGGAAAAACCCATATTATATCAGATGAACTTTGCAATAAACGGTGTTGAGAAACTGTGCAATGGGAAAAAGAATAAAGACATATATCTACATGTAAACAAATTCCATAAAAGTTAAAAAGTTAAATCTAACAATACCCCCCCCCAATAAAAAAAAACAACAAAGTAATTGAAAACACTATCAAAGTGGAGGCTCTCTCTTCCACTTCCACTTTCTCCTGTGTATTTTTCAGCCTCTCTTTGTCAATGTGATTTCATTTGTTCTATCATCCAGGTATTTGTCAAAATATCATGTTTGCTAAAAGTCTCTTATTTACAGCGTTTTTACAGATTTATTCTCTTCTATGCATCTTGTATTGCAATTGGACTTTAGGAGGACAGTGGAAATAAATGCATACATTTAGTCTGCCATCTAGATCCACAATATTTTAAATTTTGCATTAGTTATATCTCCTGTTAACATCACTAAGCTGTATTAAAAGTCTAATTTGCGAGCCTCTGACAAGTAGAATTATATAAAACTATGATAATTTCTATTCACTAATTAAGCTATTCTCAAGTGTCCTCTTGAGACAAAAATCTCACCTAATGTTGCATTGTTTTTATCACAGCATTTTAGAGTTAGAAGCTTCTACGAGATCATCGAGTCCCTGGATATCCAATGTATGGCTTACTGACCAAATTTGCCTATGCTGTCCTTGCTGTGACTTCCGTCTTTCCATTTTTAAAAATTATATGAATTAACATTTATGTGGTAGCAGGTAGCAGGCAACCATCTAAAACTATATCAACCATTTAACATTGTCTGTTGGGAAATGAACTAAATAGTAAGTAGTAATTATTATGTGGTTTAATTTAATGAAATTTTATAATTTATGAAAAAATAAGTACACATGTATAAACCTCCATATGCATTTGGCTGATATATACTTTTTTGCTTTATTTTGTTTTTATTTATCTTTGTTTCTGAATTTATTTATTTTTATTTATTATGGTAACATTGATTAACAAAATCCAATAAGTGATGTTTTAATTGTATGTATTATGTCTAAGTATATATACTCTAGGCTTATCGTTATATAAGTTAACATGGACTACCTTTATATAGATATCTGTTCAAGTGGCTCACCATTAAACATATTATGTTCCTAATAATTAAAACCTGTCATTTGAAATATGTCAAACTGTAGACTTGAGAGCAAAAGATTTTCTTCAGATCTCACTTATAGGCCTATTCTAAATCCCCATTTTCTAATTCAGAATAATCAATCAGAAAACTTTATTTTTTAGCTTTATTTATTCACAAATAGATGGTTTTTAGTGTCGGGTGAGTGATATTTAATTAAATAAGTAAAGGCATAGGACAATTTAGGCTATATGATTAAAAATATATATTTTGAAATAATTACAGATTCAAAAGAAGCTACAAGGATAATACAGAGGGATCTTCTGTATCCTTTACCCAGTTTCTTCCAATGGCTACTTCTTACATAGCTATAGTACAATATCAAAACCAGAAAACTGACATTAGTACATTATGTATTAATGGTTCTTCGTCATTTCACCAGCTGTACAGATTTGTGTAACAACCACTGAAATCAAAGTAGAGAACTATTTTCTCACCACAAAAATCCTTTTGTGTTATTCCTTTATACTTTATTGTCTTTCTTACCACACCATCTTCCCTCAACCATCTCTGGCCCTGGCATCAATTAATCTGTTCTCCACACACATAATTTTATCATTCTTAGAATGTTATTCAAATGGAATCATACAAGATATGACCTTTTGAGGTTGGCTTTTTAAACACAGCATAATGTACTTGAGAACCATCTAAGCTGTTGCATGTATCAATATTTCTTTTTATTAATTTTTTATTACTTGGTATGATTTGTCTTTTTATCCCTTGGTATAGATGTATCACTGTGTGTTTACTCATTCATCCATTGAAGGACATTTTGGTTGTTTCAGTTTTGGGCTATTGCAAATAAAGCTACTATGAACAGTCATGGACATGTTTAGTGTGCGCATAATTTTTTATTTGTCTGGAATAAATGCCCAGGGGTGAGACTGCTGTGTTATATGGTAAGTGTATTTAGATATTTTAAAAAAAGAACTTTCTATTTTTCATTTTATGTTCCTACAAGCAATGTGTGAGAAATTCAGTTTCTCTGAATCCTTGCCAGCATTTGGTAGTCACTATTTTTTATTTTAGCTTTTCTAATAGTTGTGCAGTCATATCTCATTGCAGTCATATCACATTTTAATTTGCATTTCCCTGATGGCTAGTGCTGGTGAACATTATTTCATGTGCTCATTTGCTATCCATAGATGCTTTTCTGGGAAATGTCTATTTATATCTTTAGCCCATTTTCTAATTGGATTTTTTTTTTAACTATTGAATTTTAAGAGTCTTTTATGAATTCTAGATATAAATCCTCTGTCAGAATGTAGTTTATAAATGTTTTCTCCCTGTTTGTCTTTTGTCACGAACTATATGCTTCACTTTTTTAAGAGTATTTACGATGCAAAACATTTTAACTTTGATAATGTACAATTTACCAATATTTCCTTCTATGGATCGTGCTTTTGGTGTAAAGTCTAAGAACTCTTCGCCAAGTCATAGATCCTGAAAATTTTCTCCTATATTTTTGTCCTAAAATTTTTATAGTTTTATGTTTAATATTTATATCTATGATCCTTCAAGGTTAATTTTTATATAAGGGGTGAGCTTTAGACTAAAGCTTTCTGGTATGAATATTCAACTGCTCCATTCCCATTTGTTAAAAAGAATATCCTTCCTTTATTGAATTGTTTTACATTTTTCTTTAAAAATAAATTGACTGCATTTATTGGATTATTTCTGGATTTTCTATTATGTTCCATTGATCTATGTGTTTATTCCTCTGCTAATATCACACAGTTTTGATTAGTGTAGCTAAATAATAAAGTCTTAAAATTGGGTAGACCAATTCTAATTACTTTGCTTGTCTTTTTCAAAAATTTTTAGTTATTCCAGTTTCTTTGCCTTTTTATATAAATTTTAGAACAATCTTGCATATATCTAAAAATACACCTTGCTGAGATTTTGATAGGAATTGAGGCAAATCTGTATATATATTTGGAGAGAACTGACATCTTGACTATGTTAAGACTCCCAATCTCAAACATACTATGTCTTTCAATTTATTTAAATCTTCTGTGATTTCATTCATTAAAATTTATAGTTTTCAGTATATAAGTCCTATACATGTTCTCATGTTCTGTTAGATTTCTCTCTCTCTCTCTCTCGCTCTTTCTCTCACTATTGTAATCATAGTTTGTAAATAGACACAATTGAGATTTGTATATTTATCTTGTAAATTAACATATGACATTACTAATTTCACTTATTAGTTTAGTTTATGTAAGTCTCATGATAACCACAAAACAAAAACTTATAGTAGATACACGAAAGACTAAGAATCAAAACAAACCACCATAGATAATCATCAAATCACAAAAGAAAATGGAAAGAGAGAAATATAAAAGAGAACTAAAAAACGAGAAAACAATTAAGAAGATGGCAATAGTAAGTTCTTCCAATTAATAATTACTTTAAACGTAAATTGATTAAAATCTCCAATCAAAAGACACTGAGTGGATGAATGGATGAAAACAAGAGCCAGCTATATGCTGCTTACAAGATACAAATGTCAGCTTAAAGGACACACATAGGCTAAAAGTGATGGATGGAAGATGATAATCCATTATATCAAAATGAAAATAAAAAAATAGCATGGGTAGACATTCTTATATTGGACATAATAGACATTAAGTCAAAAACTATAACAAGAAACCAAGATGATTATTATACAATGATAAAGGGGTCAATTCATCAAGAGGATATAATCATTGTAAACATATATGCACATGCACTGGAGCATCTAAATATATAAAGCAAATATTAACAATTATTGTTTTATTAGACAATAATAAGAAGGGACTTCAATGCCTACTTTCAGTAATGAATAAATCATTCAGATAGAAAATCAATAAAGAAACATCGGGCTTCAACTATACTTTAGATTAAATGAACCTAATAGACATATACAGAACATTTTATCCAATATCAGCAGAATACACATTCTTCTGTAGCCTACATGGAATGTTCTCCAGGATAGATTATATGTTAGGTCTCAAAACAAATCTTAACAAATTTAAGGTCAAAATCACATCAAAGTCTTTCTTAACCATAATAAAATTATAAATTAAATAACTAGAAACACATTTAAAATTCACAAGTATGTGAAAATTAAACAAAACACTCCTGAACAACCAATGAATCAAAAAAGAAATCAAAAGGGAAATTAAAAGTTATCTTGAAACAAATGAAAATGAAAACACAGCATATTAAAACCCATAGGCTATATCGAAAGCAGATCTAAGAGGAAAGTTTATAGAATAAACACCAATATTAAGAAAAAAGAAAAATCTCACATAAACAACCTAACTTTACATCTCAGGAAACTAGAAAAAGAAAAGCAAAGTAAGCCCAAAGCTAACAGAAGAAAGAAAATAAATATCAGAACAGATGTTGGTCAAAGGGTATACATTTTTACTTATGAGATAAGTAATTTCTGGAGATCTAATTTATAGCATAGTGGCTATAGTTTACAATACTGTATTGTATACTTGAAATTTGCTATGAGACTATATCTTTTAAGTGTTCTCACCACACACAAAATATAGTAAATATGTGAGGTGATGCATGTGTTAATTAACTTGATTGTGGTAATCATTTTACAGTGTATACACTTATCAAATCATCATGTTGTACACTTTAAATAGATACAATTTTATTTGTTGAGTATACTTCAATATATCTGGGGGAACATTTTTAAAAACAAAAATATATAATTTCCATTTTTAATATCTTTGCTGAGACTTTCTATTTTTCATATGTTTCAAACATATTTGTAATTGATTGTTAAATCATTTTATGATAGCGCCTTTAAAATTCCTATTAGATAATTCATAATCTGCATGTGGTGTATATTGACTGGGTTTTCTTGTCCAGATTGTGATTTTCCATGTTTTTGGTATGAGAAGCAATTTTGGACTGAAACTTGAACATTTGGAGAACAATTTTGTGTGCCTGACTCTATTACAGCAGACTATTTCTAGCACTAGCTCTAGAGGAGAAGAGGAATACCATCTCCTTAACACCACATGGGAGCTGAAGTCCGGGTTTCCCTATAACTGCAGGGAAGGAAGTCTGCTCATTATTGCTGAGGCAAGTGGCTTTTTAGTGTCTCCACTAGGTCTCTGCTGATATCACACTGGTTGACAGGTGTATGGATGCCTTGTTTTTGCTTTCCATGTGGCCTCCTGTGACACTGGTAGGTTGGGGTGGGGTGGTGGCCTCTTTACCTGGGCAGTAATAAAAGTCCAGACTCTCCATTTTTTTCTCTGACTCTACTCCAGTGGCAGGGGCAAAGAGCACTTCATAATCAACAAATGAGGGTAAGAGTCCCTGCTATTTATGTGGCCTCCCCTGACAGCTGAGGGCTGACACTTCATTACTCCCCAGGGCTTTGCCAACACCACTCTGGCAGAGGAGTTACAGTACTTAATTATAATCTGAAGTGGAAGTCTAGTCTGATGGTAGGTGGGGTGGACAGAGTTATTTCTATGTTATTTGGTTGGAATAGAGCAATTATCATCTAATAGTGTTCTATTACACTAAGTTGCCTCTTTACTGGTCCTTTGTGTAGAAAGAGCAAGCTTCCCTTGGGCTCTTTTTGGTCAATTCCTCTTAGCATTTACAGTTGCCCGTTTCTCTAGCACCTAATCTCAGACATTTGAAGCAAAAACAAAACTGAGAGAACTCACTTCTGTGTCGTTCCTTGAGTCCCCAGGTGCTTAGCTAGTCTGACATTTTTTCCCTTTTTTTCAGTCTTCTTATGTCTGTTTAATATATAATGTCCAGGGATTTTTAACTGTATTTAGAAGAAAGCAGACATCTTACATGATTTATTTGAATTAACAATCCAAAATGTAACAGGGAGACAATAACAATCATCTCTGTCCTTGAAATGTTTTAGTTATTTCTCTTTGTTTGCTGATAGTGTTGCCCATATAATTACAAAGAGAAGAAAACAAAAGTGAGCAGAAGCCAATATGAAATATTCAACAACTTGTTTGTTTTTTATGGACTGAGCCAACAGGAATTCCCAACCCCTTTTTATTGGTTAGAAATGTAAATACTTTTATAGCTAAGTTCTGGCTAATGTGACATAAGTATTGATGGGATCTTCTGGGAAAGCTTTAGTATTTCTTGATAATAGAGGCCAGATACAGCCAGTCCTACCTATTCCCCCGCCCCCTTTTTTTTCTCCTTGATGGAGTGGGATGGCTGTAGCTGCTATCTTGAAACATCAGGAAAGGGTCAAGAAATTGCAGAGATTTCATATTTACATCAGCAATTGACAAGTTTTGTTTTCCTGTAAAGTCCCAAATAATTAATATTTTATGTTTTGCAGGCTACGCCACCTCTGTAATAAATGTTGTTTGTTATATATAGCATTTCTGCTGGACTGTTGTAAAAGTGTCCACACAAAATACTTGGAAAATGTGTGTGGTTCCTTTCCAATAAAACTTTACTTACTAAAATAGATGATGAACCAAATTTGGCCAGTGGGTTCAGTTTGCTATATTGTTTCTATCATTCAGCAACTAAATAAGTATCAGCAGCAGTATAAGTTTAGACTTCTTATTATGGGAGAAAAATAAGGTGTATTTACTTAAATCATTGTAGTTGGGATTTCTTACTTGTAGCTGCTGCACATACTACTGATCCAAAGCCTATATGCAGTGTATTTAAATTTCCCACTAGAGTTCCTGTGAAGATTTTTTAAAAAGATTGAAATTCATAGGACAAAAAATTGAAAGCAAGCTTTCCAAAGAGTTGAACTAAACAAATGATGTCCCATTCAGACATTTTTCACTTAAAAAAAACTGTAGCACCATCTCATAGGAATAAGAAGGAAAGATATTTTGTCTTTGTCCATCTTTCCCTGTACCAAGTAATCTAAGCAATTCATAAAACTAGACAGCCATAATTTTATACTATGGATTCTCTTGTGCTAGCCAGAGCTCTCTTACTGTCTTTGTTCTCTCCCATCCAGAAACATAAAGACACAAAACTTCCATGTCTAACGAAAAATTACAACTTCCAGAAAGCAATGCGACAGTAAGTGAAGTTGGGAGGTCATGGAGGAAGGCTTACTGTTTGCTTCTCCATTCTGAGGATGGATTGTATCTAAATGTATTGAGCTCTACTCAGAGACTTTTACCAAATGCTTGAGACCGAGCTTTATACTGATCAAATTAACGTACATATTTTTGAGAGTCTAATAATAGTTAATGTTGGTAAGGATACAGTAAGAGTGTTACATTACTTTAGAAGTGTTAACCGGTATTATTTTAAAAAAAAACTTGATAATATGTATCAAAATTTTGAAGATATTTATATGCTTGAATTTATTTATTCTGCTTATAGGAAACTCTCATGTAAAAATCATCACTATACAAAAGGCTTTATGTATAAAGAATTCACTGTAATATGATTTTCAATATTAATATTAGAAATCTAAATATTCAGAAATAGACAGTTTGCTAAATGAAATATGATGTATGCATGAAAAGGAATATCTTGAAACCATGCAAAAAAATTCAGTAACAAAGGGAATGGCTAAAGTGACATTAAATGAAAAAAAGCAAAACCTAGACCTCTGGTAGGAAAATGTTCTGATTTTGCTTTAAAATTTTCTTGATGCCCTTGCTTTAATTTTTATTTTGTTTTATTGTAATTGTATTTTCAAACTCTCTTTTTATATCTATTTCTCTACATATTTTTCATAGATACCTATGCATCTATCTACATAGAAAAAAGACATAAAATATACAGCTCTGTGTTAACAGTGTTTGTCATTAGGTTTACACATGGTTTTTCATTTTCTCCCCTATAATTTTGTTTTCTTAATTTAATGTAATGAGCAGACCTAGGAAAAAATACTTTTAAATTAAATGAGAATCATGACTTAAAAAAAATCCACACATATGCTAAAATGTAGATTGTTAGCCATTAACAAATCTCCAGTCTATTTATATGTCTCTATTTATATATTTATAATCATTTTTATTCACAGAGAACAAGTTCTTGACTTTGTACTCTGTTACTTTAGAACTTTTTTCTTAATTCAATATCTCTATTCTCTCTGATTTTAAGGTCAGAGGGAGGGGAGTGAGAAAAGCTTCTCCTTGATATAACTTTCTCTCCATCAAGTTTTAAAAATATCCCAATATCATCCATAATAGATGCAGTCTTCAGAATCACACATACTAAAGTGTTGCTTCACACTCTTCCCCATTACTTCCTCCAAGATAAGTCCATGAATAGGTCCATAGAATGGGAGTTAAAACCTAAATTAGTTTCAAAGAGTCAAATGTAAAAACCTTAGGTCTGCAGTCTTTACAAGTAATTAATTCATGTACTCATTCATTCCTTCATTAATTAAAATATTTTGATAATTATGCATTTCTTTATATGATGGTGGAGGATAATATAAAGATAAAGAAAATATATTCTCCTATCCTAGTGTAGCTTATACTCTTGAACTAGAGAAAGATGTGAATGAGTAATCAGAATATAATTAGACAATGAAATACATAGTAGAAGAATGATAAAATGCTAAAGGCCCCTAACACCATATACCAAAGTTAACTCAAAATGAATTTAAATGTAAAACTTAAAACTATAAAACTCTTAGAAGAAAACATGTAGCAAGAGCTTTATGACATTAGATTTAGCAATGATGTCTTGGATAGGACACCAAAGGCAAGAAGAAAGAAATAGATCTGACTTCGTGAACATTAAAAAAATTAAGCTTCAGGTGAGTGACCGTCTTTCTTCTGTCCCTGACAGACTCTCCTATCCAGGTCACAACCACTGAGCAGACTCTTGCTGACCATGTTGTCCTGGGTGATACTTTCTGTCACCACCACAGAGGACCCCTTGCTAAAGAATGTAGCCCTCTTTAGTCCAGGGGTATTGTAGGCAGCAAGGATCTTTTACTTTAGGCAGCCAAATCTTGCCCCTGTACCACCTCTTCCTGAATATGGAGGAAAAGTTTGTCATAGGCTGATCCTTGAGGAATTCTTCAAGTTTCTTAATCCTAAAATGTACGTAACAGGACACTTTGTGCTCAGAATTGGGCTTATTTTATATTTTCTATCCAAAGAAATATTTGTGATTACTCCAGAGATCATCTTTGCCATATCAACAATAGGACTGATTGTCTATATAATTAAAATATATGGTGCCTATAGTGGGGAATTTGCTGATAAACTCAATGAGCAAAAAAATTGGCTAATTAGAAGAGGCTAAACAGGCTTCCATCAAATACATCCAGGGTGCAGATGATCTGGTGAAGTCACAGCAGTCACTGATTCAAAAGAGCCATTACCTTGTGGCATATATCACCTTTTTGTTGTCCAGAGAAATAACATTGCTCTGGCCTTGGAGTTTACTTACTGGAAATGGCTACATAGAGTATACGAGGAGGTAAAGAATCACCTGGACCATCATATCTCTGTGCAGAACAAGGCACAAGAGCACCTGATAAACTGGGTTGAGGAACACATGGTGCAGAGCATCTTTACACATCAAGAAAAGGAGACAATTGCCAAGTGTACTGCAGATCTAAAGCTGCTTGCAAAGAAGACTCAACCACAGCTAGTTCTGTAAATGTATCTATGACAATTGAGACAGCTAGAAACAGTTGATTGACTAAATGGAAACTAGTCTATGTGACAAAATCTTTCTGTGTTACTGTCTACTGAAATTATAGCTTAATCCACCTAAAAATGAAAAAGTTGAGTTTCGTATAGTGAGGAAATTAAAACAACCTACTGGTCAGTAGAAAAAAAATATGTGCATTAAAAGACAATATCAACAGAATTAAAAAGGCAACCCATGGAATGAGAGAAAATATTTGCATATCATATATCTGGTAAGGGATTATATTCAGAATATATAAAGAATGCTGATATTCAACAACAAAAAGAGCTCAATTCAAAAATGAGCAAAAGATTTGAATAGACATTTCTCCAAAAAATACATACATATGGCTAATAAGCACATGAAAAGATGCTTAGCATCACTAATCATTAGGGAAATATAAATCAAAACTACAGTGAAAGTCTACCTCACATCTATTAGGATGGCTACTAACAAACAAACATACAAACAAACAAACAAAAAACCCCAGAAAATAATTGTTGACGAAGATGTAGAAAAATTGAAAACCTTGTGAACTACTGATGGGAATGTAAAATTATATAACCACTGTGAAAAACAGTATAATGGTTCCTAAAAAATTAAACATAGAATTGCTATATAATCCAACAATTCTACTTCTGGGTATCTACTCAGAGTAATTGAAAGCGGTGTATAACCATGTTCACAGCAGCATTATTTGTAATAGCTAAAATGTGGAAGAAAACCATGTTCCATTAACAGTTAAGTGGATAAACAAAACATGGGACATATACAATGGAATATTATTCAGCCTTAAAAATTAAGGAAGTTCTGACATTCTCTACAACATGGATGAAGCTTGAGGATATGGTTAAAGGAAATAAGCCAGTCACACAAAGACAAATAGTGTATGATTTTAGTTATATAAGGAAATTAGTCAAAATCACAAAGAAAGTAGAATAGTGGTTGCCAGGGGCGGGGGCAAGAAAGGATTGGGGAGTTACTGTTGACTGGGAGTAGAGTTTCAACTGTTTTACAAGATGAAAAGAGTTCTGGATATGGATGGTAGTGATGGTTACACATTATAAATTTATTTAATACCACTGAGCTTTATACTTAGAAATGGTTAAGCTGGTTGAATTTTATGTTATATATATTTTATCACATTAAAAAAATAGAAAAAAGTTTTATAAGACCTTCAGAGAAAGAACCAAATGAATATATGTTCAAAACTCTATAATGAATGCAAATGAATAAAACAGTCCATTTTAGGAAAAAAATTAAAGATATTGGCGGTCTCTAATAAAAGATAAGAAATTTTAATACCTTATTATAAAATCATCTTAAAAGGTAGATTATAGTATCTGAGAGAGGCATTTACTTATGCAAGTGTCCAGACAGATAACAGGGCATCTGCTTACTTTTTTCTCATTTACTACAATCTTCAACACCACTTCCCTCCTTCCTTAAATAATAGCTAAATAAACTATCTGGCTAAAATGTGAAAGTATACAGTAATCATATTTTGAATTGATAGCTTACTTGTTAGCATTAATTGTATATAAAGATAAAAGGAAAAGTATACAGGATTACTAGCAATGAGGAAATGTAGGTGGAACCAACTGAAATTGCTGTCATTGGATAGTTTTTGATCTATAAAAATGGCAGTTTCACATGGTTCATTAAAATGTATTTGACAAATACAAAAATAGAATTATAAAATAATCTCTAAATGAGGTGCTTGGCTTTATCAAAATGTATCGAATTAACAATCTTTTTTAAAACAATTGCTGATGTGTAACTGGAGCTCTGCATTCATAATATCTGTATTATCCAAAGAAATTTTGTACTTGGTTTTAATTGGAGAGGGTTGAGTCTGCCATATAACTTTAATGTTTATAATATCCCTTAAATTCTTCAGACATTTTTATGCATAGAAATAATTAATGGCTACTACAACTAGTTTGGCTCTTCTTTGATGAATTTGGACATTTCAATTCCTATTATGGCTAACCTATATGATAGGCTTGTGATTTTGCTGACATTTTAAAAAAATGCTTATTTCTGTGTTATGTTGTTATTCAGTCTCGCCTAGCTCTCGGAAAGCTAGAATGTAAGGATCTGGTTTCAATTCTCATAGTTTTCATCATACCATAGCAGACTTCTTTTTATGCTATTCATATGCATTTAGATACAGGAATACATTGGGAAAACGTCAATGGTTTTGTTGTTCTTGGTATAACAATATACCTTAATATAAATATTTAATATATCTAATTGGTTTTACTAATGGATTGAGTTGTCACAATTCTTGATCTTTGTAATATGTTTTATTCTTTAGATCATTTAATTTTTGTTAGGCGGAGGTGTTTTATTTCCTAATGATAAAAAGAGAGCACACTCTCCTCTAACATCCGTTTCTTCTGTGTATCCTCTCTCTACCTTTCTCTTTTGCAACAGTTGAAGCATTAAATGTAGTCTTTTGCATTTGAAGGCAGATTTTCCTTATTTTTATTCGGGGCTGCCTTTGTCTTTCTAATTTTTTAATTTCATACAGTCAGACCTGGGTAATCTGAATTAGCATGCAAAATCAATTTATAACTAAATAGAAATCAGTATAGCAAGTTAAGAGGACACATACAGAAATAGATTGAATAGTTGAATCACCTTTATCAATACATAAAGAGAAATATTTTTCATTGTAACAGCACATTTATCATATATCCTTCCTTACTCTAACCTCAAATTTTTGAACCTCAGTACTGTTGATGCTTTGGGTCAGATACTTCCTGTCTGTGGCAGCTGTCCTGTGCATTGTGGAATGTTTAGCAACATCCCTGGCCTCAGGTGCCAATAGCACTCCATATCCGAGTTGTGACCATTGAAATTGTCTCCAGACATAGCCAAATGTCCCCTGGAAGGCAAATTTCCTCTAAGTGGAGAACAACTGCTATGACTCTTCTAAAATCTTGTTTTAGCTATAGGCAGTCAGGAAAAATAAAGCACAAATTTACATTTTTCATGTTCAAAGTCAATTAAAGTTGACTGTGACAGCTAGTAAAAAGATACAATGTGCTATGATAGGTGTAGGGGGAGATACAAGAATAGAGGGAGATAACACCTATCCTGGTAGATATCCATAACCATGGCCCCTCCAGCCCCAGTCAGAACAAGTTCTTTACCCTGGAGTCTATATGTCAGTCTGCTCCACAGGGATGACTGTATCAAAGCTGAGAAGCTGCACATTGCATGTTCCTTTTAGGTATTTATATCCTGACCTACAGTAAAGTTGTGTATATATATATGCATATATATGCATACATTTGTATTTGTATGTATATGTATACTGTATTTATATCTGTATGACGTATATGTTGGTTGTTATATATTTAAGTGGCAGCATAAACAGATTTCCCCCAAAATAAAAGTGAACATAACAAAAATTATTAACTCCTTTCCTCTCTTAGGTAGGGCCAATTGTGTAGAAAATCCCTTTGTTTATATTCAGCAAGATGGGAATATAGATAATAAAATGAGAGAGGGGATATAAAGGTACATAGAAGAAAATTTATATTAAAGAACTGCATGGAAGAGGATTGATGAGACACAAATAACCAGGCAGGTGTGAGGCAAAGGCTTTGGAGATATTTAGAGGGAGGGAATTCTGCTGAGAATTGTGAAATTTTGAGTTTTTAAGAAATCAAACTGACTTAGAAAATTTCAACACAATTATTAATAATGTCAATTATTTAACAGTCAAACAGAAAACAATAAAAAGTCACTGACAACATTGGTATGGTAGCTTCACCTATTAGGTCAGCTCTCTAAGCCCCTTCACAGGGGCCCTCAACATTCCTGCAAAAAATTCATGGCAGCAAGTGGAAAACTTGGTTCCAGAACTGGTTCTTAGAACCTCCCTTTCTTTCATTTGAGCCCATAGCTTCTTACTTTTATTTTCCTGCATATCTGACAATTATAGCTTCTGATACTTACCTTGGACTCTCAGATCTGACAAAGCATGTAACTTCTTCAGTTCATTCCCTTAGATATGAGAAATTCTGATAATTCTGAAGAAAAAAAAATACTCCTTTTTCACTATGACTTAGGAAGTTGAGTTTATTAGAAACAAACTTTTCCTAATTTTTCTTCTGGAAGAAAGAGATATTTTAGATAGTTATTTCAAGACCTGTTCTATAAGCTGTAGACAACATATGAAGTCTTTCTAACTGTAAAATTAATGCTACTTCCCATGAACTCTCAGGTACTACTCAAGATTCTTTTAGTTTTAAGTGACAGAAATGGAACTGGAACTAGTCTAAATAAAACAAAAGGATAAGCAAAAAATAAAATAAAATAAAATAAAGAGTAAGGAGAGTTCGTGTAATTGAATTAAAACTCCATTGGTAGATGGCTCAGGCACTAGTAGATACAGAAGTTTATAATATTTTCAGGACTTGCTCTCTTTTTCTCTTACCATTTCTCAGACATAATCTTTTTTTCTTAAATTTACTGGGGTCACATTGGTTAATAAAATTATATAGGTTTCAAGTGTACAGTTCAATAATATGTTACACATATATTGCATTGTGTGTTCACCAGAGTTAAATTTTCTTCTATCACTTTACATTTGACTCCCTTATCTACCTCCCCCCTGCCATTTCCCTCTGTGTCCATGAGTCTGTTTCTTAGACATATTCTTTTTATATAGTAAAAAATAGCCATTATCAAGCCAGGATTTAAATATTATTAGCTAACTAAATTTTATGCACCAAAAAGGATTCTTGGTTACAAAACATAAGGTAGATGCATACTTTATGTAAAGAAGAAAAAGTAATTTTATTGAAAGAATATTCAATAGTCTGTAAAATTAATGGGCGGTCTAGGAAACTGGCCTGGATAAATGGACATAAGTTATAGAGGCTAAGAATCTTAGATCATAGCACAGGAAGTCTCATTGAGATGCTGCTGCTGAAGCCACCACAAGTCACTCCCTACTACTACTGATACTACTAGCACTGAGTAAAAGAGAGCTGGCTCGAAGCCACTCCTGTTCTCCAAACTAAACCCACAAAAATCTCTTAAGTATTACTGGACAGTGGCATCAGATTGGAGTAGTCTAACACCTATACTCATGTCTTACCTGATAGAGAGCAAATCAGAGGTGTGTTTCCCCTTCAATTTTTATAATGAGTGGATCCTGCCTTTAAACAAAGTCTATTCAATGAGGATTCCATCCAACTAGGAAATATTTTCAAATGCTATATGGCAAAAGCTGACAAATATCCATTAAAATCTACCCTTTTAGTAAAGAGGAAGAGAAAATAGATTTGAGTGTTTAAATACGTATATGACAGATCAAGGAAGAAAGGCAATATGTGTAGGGGTTATAGTCCTTGTTTATTAACTGTTTTTCAGGCTGGAAACTGCTATTTATAAGTTCTCTTCTGTAATATACTTCATGTCTCCTTTTACTTCAACTATTGACTCAGCTGTTTGGAGTTAAGTTCTTTATCCAGTGGAGTAACATAGATCATAGTTTCTGGGGTATGGCAGGCCGTGGAGGACTTACTTTATTGTGTTGCCATAATTTTCCATTCACTATTATTCTCGAATATGGAGTTGTCCCAAGGGATCTCTTGATTTCATCCAAGAGTTAAAAATACTGGAGTAAATATTTTCTTTTTTTTCCCCCCCTGGCTTTATTGAGATATAATAGACAATTAGTTGCTCATATTTACATTATACAATTCAATGAGTTTTTTCAGTTATAATTGGCATACAATAATATATCAGTTTCAAATGTACAGCCTAGTGATTAGAAATCCACATAACTCGCAAAGCGATCACCCCACTAAATCTAGTACCCTTCTTCTTCCCTACATATTTATTACATTATTAAACATCTACCCCATGCTACACTCTACATCTCCATATCTATTCTTTAATTATCTATTTGTACCTCTTAATCACTTTGCCTTTTTTTGTCATTTCCCCAACCCCCTCCCATCTAGTAGCACTAAAATATTCTCTGTATCTCTGAGTGTATTTTTGCTTTTGTTGTTGTTGTTTATTTTATTCTTTAGATTCCACATGTACGTGAAATGTGATATTTGTCTTTCTCTATCTGACCCATTTCATTCAGTACAATACCCTCTAGGTCCATAAAGGCAACATCTTTCTCCATCCTCTTCCTTTTATTCTGTGTGTCTTTTAAGCCGAAGTGAGTCTCTTGTAGGCAGCATATATAGGGTTTTTTTTTTTTTTTGCTCCATTCAAGCCTCTATCTTTTGGTTTGGAACCCAGCAATTCACTTTTCCATTTGAGGTACTTGTTGTGTGGAATATGAGTTACTAGCATTCCATTATTCTGTGTTTTTTGATCTAAATGTTTTTTCTTCTTAAAAATCAAGTCCAATATTTCCTATAATACACACAGCAGTGTTGACAAATTCCTTTAGTTTTGTTTTGTCAGGGAGAGGCTCTGTCATCCTTTGAAGCTCTAGTGATAACTTTGAATTAATATTCTTGGTTGTGATCAGTTTTCTTTAAAATGAATATTTTGTGCCCAAGATGCTTCTATTCCCATAAATTTCATTTCTTTTGAAATCAGCTGTATAGAAGTCTTATAGGGGTGCTCCCTTAGTAGGTAACAAACTTTCTCTTTTTGCTTTATATACTTTAGGAATACTCTCTTTGTATTTATTTTCTTTGGCATTCATTAATTATGGGTGTGTCTTTGATTTGGTGTGAGCCTTTTGGATTACTCTTTTCTGGGACTCTCTGAGCTTCCTTGGGTTGTATGTCTATTTCCTTCACCAGGTAAGGGAAGTTTTCCATCATTATTTCTTCAAATAGCTCTTCAATGTCTTGTCAGGTACCCCTATGACACAGATATTTTTACATTTAATAGTGTCCTATAGGCTCCTTAAATTATTATTGTAGTCTTGGATTCTTTTTTCTTGCCATTCTGATTGAGTGTCCTTGGCCTCTCTATTCTCTGTATCGGTGGTTCAGTCCTTTTCTTTAAGCACTCTGTTTATTCCATCTAATATACTCTTCATCTCAGATAATGTGTTCTTCATTTCTGACTGGTTCCCTTTTATAATTTTCATTTCCATTTTTATGTGTTTTATCTCTTTGTTAAAGTTCTCACTGAATTTATCTACACTTCTCCTAAGTTCATTGAGCATCTTTATAACCACTGTTTTGAACTCTGCATCTGTTAGATTGCTTGACTTCATTATTTCTGGATCTCTGTTCTGTTCTTTCTCATGGTTTCTGCTTCTTTGTCTTCCCATTTTGGCTACCTTTCCATGTCTGTTTCTATGTACTAAGTAAAGCAACAAGTCTCCCGGTATTATTAGTGTGGCTTTGTGAAGTAGGTGTCCAGTCCTGAGAGGGGTTCAGCTGCAGACCAAGGTTAGCCCCAGCCTATGCCCTTCCAGGGCCAACTGTTAAGATTCCACAAGCAACCCACAGATGCTGTGCTTATAGTTGCCTCAAGAGGCCACCCCAGAAACCGAGTCTTGCTGCCACCACTGTGAGTCTTGGTACTGCTCAGCAAGGAGCACCTGACTCTCTGAAGATACACCTGGATGTGGCTTGGATGGGGCTACAAGTTGGGGGAGGTGGAGTTTCAGGGAATCCTCTGGGCAGAGCGACCTCTGTTATCCAGTTTGATGATGTCTCAGCTATGGCGGCGCTGAGTCTGCACACTGGGAGGGCGAGGGCTCAACAGAGGAACAATGGATGCTGCTGGCACTTTTGCCGGGGAGAGATCCTCGCCTCCGGCCCTCGCTCAGACAAGTCCCTGGTGCCCCCAGAGCAGTTGACCAGGCACTGGTGCTCAGAGCAAGCAGGTCCATCATCGCAAAAATCCGCTTGCAGACTTGGCCCCTTTAAGAAGCATCTGCAGCAGCCGGCTGCCACTGCTGTAACGTCCCACTCAGTTGCTCGGAACTGGGCAGCCTCGCATCTTTGTCCCCTCCTACCTTCTACCATTGCAGTTGATTAATTATTTCTCTCCCTAGTTGTACTGCTTCTGTTCCTTTAGATCCAAGATGACTTTGCTTGCTGTTTGCTACGTGTTTCTGTCACGACTTTGATTTGATTGCAAGAGGGAGGAACAAAGTCTATATCATCCATGCCATTTTTTTTCTCTCTCTCATCCATATATTTTTTTTCTTTCATTATAAAATTGCCATATTTTTTTCTATCTGATTGTCAATAACCATAACTCTAGCAGCAATATAATTTCCTTGTTCTCTTTTCTTCCAGTGAACTAACAAGTCCAGTCTCAGCTTTCAATTCAATGCAACTGTTGGTGAGCAGTACTACAATCTAGAGTTTTTATTAAGTCTTGTGTATGTCATTCCATTATTCTATAAGACCAGCTAATTATGTACAATTTCCTTATGAAACCAATGAATCTTTGGACTACCAGCCTAATTACCTACTTATTTTTCTACGCAATGACTTTCTGTTCATAAACAATGCTGTTAGCATAAAATGATGGCATAAAAAGCAAACTATAAGACTACAGTTGATATGGCTTGCAGAATGATGAAATCCAAATCAGAATCAATTTCCATTCTAGTGATGACTAATTGCTTCCCTCTAAGGTGGAAAGCATTAAAGGCAATGAGCTTGTCCCCAGGTACTGGTTGTTCTTAGAGGGTTCAAGTGTGGTCATTGCTGCTGTGGATTAGGTTCTCATTGGGGTAGTAGACAAATCAGCTTACATGATAGGATTTATATGTCATTGGGCTAACGCCTGCCAACATATTTCTATGAGCCTCTTGGCAGTCTTTCAATTAGCTTTATATTTACTTAAGCTAGCTGATGTGTCTCTGTGGTTTACCATCAAGAATCCTGAGTGTTTCAGGCATTTGGTTCCCAGAATGAAGTAAAACAATACCTCTCTTGCTATCTATAAAGGGAGACAAGGCCTTGCTTTCCAAGAATTTTCATAGAATGGGGGATTGTTCTAAAATAGGAAGGGTGTTCACATGGTTGGAAACTGTATTAGTTTCCTATGGCCGCTATGACAAATTACCACAAACCAAAATCAATTTCACTGAGCTAAAGTCAAGATGTCAACAGGGCTGGTTCCTTCTGGAGGCTTTGAGGGGATAATCTATTTCTTTTCCTGTTCCAGTTTCTAGTGGCTGCTGGTATATCTTGACTTATGGACCTTTTCTCCATCTTTAAAACACATCATTCCAAACTCTATTTCTATTGTCTTATGACCTTTCTGCCTCTTATAAGGATACCTATGATTGCATTTAAGACCCAGTTGGATAATCCAAGATAATATCCCCATCTCAAAATTCTTTTTTTTTTTAAATTAAATTTATTGGGGTGACATCGGCTAATAAAATTATATTGGTTTTAAATGTACAATTTTATAATACATCATCTGTGTATTGTATTGTGTTTTCACTACCCAAAGTCAAATCTCCTTCCATCACTATATGTATGACCCACTTTACCCTTATCTACCTCCTCACTCATGATTTTTCCTCTGGTAACCACTAAACTGTTATCTGTGTCCATGAGTTTTTGTTTATCTTGTTTGTTGCTTCCAGTTTTATATAAGTGAAATCATATGATCTCAGCTTTTTTTAATCTGGCTTATTTCACTTAGCATGATTATCTCAGGATCCATCCATGTTGTCACAAATGGCAGTATTTCATCTTTTCTTATTGGTGAGTAATATTCTACTGTATATATGCACCACTTCTTCTTTATCCAATCATCTATAGAAAGACATTTTAGCTGTTTCCATTTCTTAGCCACTGTGAATACTGCTACAGTGAACATTGGGGTGCATATATCTTTATGGATAAATATTTACTTAATTATATTTGCAAAGTCTCATTGTTATCTAAGGTAACATTCATAGGTCAAGGAGTAGAACCTACATATCTTTGGAGCCATTATTCTGTGTGCCACAGAAACAGATTCTACTCCAAGGGAAAAATAAAAAATAAAACAACAAACAAACAAACAAACAAACAAAGCCTCCCCCACCCCCCAAAAAACCTTTAAATGATGAGTCATAAATTCATCTCTGAATTTATGACTCATCATTAATGAGTCATAAATTCAGAGTGTGTTAAAGATGGTACCATTCAATTCACATACAATTAATCTCCCCAGGTTAAATTTTATGAAGCTAAACGGTTAAAATTATGAAGCATTTAATATGTGCCTGTTATCTTGCTAATACTTTGCTTGTATTATGTCATTTAATACTCACAATTATCTTATCAGTAAGGAACAATAATTATCTACATTTTATAAATGAGAAAACTGAGGAACAGAGAAATAAATAATTCGTAACAAAGACAGAGAACTGGGACATGAATTTAGGCATTTTTATTCTAGAATTTGCACGTTTGACCATAAAGTGATACTAGGGAAGCAATAAGGGACAGGCACAATCAAAAGATCTCCACTACCATCCAAGAACCTGCTATCATTCTATTGTCACAGGCTGAATTCT
>NW_024340849.1:33866771-34251417 GCF_902729225.1 Pteropus medius | reverse complement strand
CTCCCATCTGGTAGTTCTCAAAATATTCTCTGTATCTATGAGTTTATTTCCACTTTTGTTTTTGCTGTTGTTTATTTTATTCTTTAGGTTCCACATGTATGTGAAATCATACGATATTTGTCTTTCTCTATCGGACGCATTTCATTCAGTTCAAGACCCTTTAGGTCCATCAAGGCAATATCTTTTTCCATCCGCTTCCTTTTAGTCTTTATTTTGTGTCTATGCGTGTCTTCTAATTTGAAGTGAGTCTCTTGTAGGCAGCATATGTAGGGGTCTTGTTTTCTTATCCATTCAGCCACTCTATCTTTTGGTTGGAACACTTAATTCTTTTCCATTTGAGGTACTTGTTGATAGGAGTGTAGTTATTAGCATTCGTTATTCATGTTTTTGATAAATGTTTTTTTCTTCTTAAAGAAGTCCGTCCAACATTTCCTGTAATACTGGCTTGGTGTTGATAAATTCCTTTAGTTTATTTTTGTCTGGGAAGCTCTTTATCTGTCCTTTGACTCTAAATGATAGCTTTGCTGGATAAACTATTCTTGGTTGTAGATCCTGGGTTTTCTTCACATTGAATATTTTGTGCCAAGACCTTCTGTCCTGCATTATTTCTTTTGAGAAATCAGCTGCCAGTCTTATAGGTGCTCCCTTGTAGGTAACTGTTTCTCTTTTGCTGCTCTTAAGAGTCTCTCTTTGTATTTAACCTTTGGCATTTTAATTATGATGTGTCTTGGTGTGAGCCTTTTGGATTACTCTTTTCTGGGACTCTCTGAGCTTCCTTGGGTTGTATGTCTATTTCCTTCACCAGGTAAGGGAAGTTTTCCATCATTATTTCTTCAAATAGCTCTTCAATGTCTTGTCAGGTACCCCTATGACACAGATATTTTTACATTTAATAGTGTCCTATAGGCTCCTTAAATTATTATTGTAGTCTTGGATTCTTTTTTCTTGCCATTCTGATTGAGTGTCCTTGGCCTCTCTATTCTCTGTATCGGTGGTTCAGTCCTTTTCTTTAAGCACTCTGTTTATTCCATCTAATATACTCTTCATCTCAGATAATGTGTTCTTCATTTCTGACTGGTTCCCTTTTATAATTTTCATTTCCATTTTTATGTGTTTTATCTCTTTGTTAAAGTTCTCACTGAATTTATCTACACTTCTCCTAAGTTCATTGAGCATCTTTATAACCACTGTTTTGAACTCTGCATCTGTTAGATTGCTTGACTTCATTATTTCTGGATCTCTGTTCTGTTCTTTCTCATGGTTTCTGCTTCTTTGTCTTCCCATTTTGGCTACCTTTCCATGTCTGTTTCTATGTACTAAGTAAAGCAACAAGTCTCCCGGTATTATTAGTGTGGCTTTGTGAAGTAGGTGTCCAGTCCTGAGAGGGGTTCAGCTGCAGACCAAGGTTAGCCCCAGCCTATGCCCTTCCAGGGCCAACTGTTAAGATTCCACAAGCAACCCACAGATGCTGTGCTTATAGTTGCCTCAAGAGGCCACCCCAGAAACCGAGTCTTGCTGCCACCACTGTGAGTCTTGGTACTGCTCAGCAAGGAGCACCTGACTCTCTGAAGATACACCTGGATGTGGCTTGGATGGGGCTACAAGTTGGGGGAGGTGGAGTTTCAGGGAATCCTCTGGGCAGAGCGACCTCTGTTATCCAGTTTGATGATGTCTCAGCTATGGCGGCGCTGAGTCTGCACACTGGGAGGGCGAGGGCTCAACAGAGGAACAATGGATGCTGCTGGCACTTTTGCCGGGGAGAGATCCTCGCCTCCGGCCCTCGCTCAGACAAGTCCCTGGTGCCCCCAGAGCAGTTGACCAGGCACTGGTGCTCAGAGCAAGCAGGTCCATCATCGCAAAAATCCGCTTGCAGACTTGGCCCCTTTAAGAAGCATCTGCAGCAGCCGGCTGCCACTGCTGTAACGTCCCACTCAGTTGCTCGGAACTGGGCAGCCTCGCATCTTTGTCCCCTCCTACCTTCTACCATTGCAGTTGATTAATTATTTCTCTCCCTAGTTGTACTGCTTCTGTTCCTTTAGATCCAAGATGACTTTGCTTGCTGTTTGCTACGTGTTTCTGTCACGACTTTGATTTGATTGCAAGAGGGAGGAACAAAGTCTATATCATCCATGCCATTTTTTTTCTCTCTCTCATCCATATATTTTTTTTCTTTCATTATAAAATTGCCATATTTTTTTCTATCTGATTGTCAATAACCATAACTCTAGCAGCAATATAATTTCCTTGTTCTCTTTTCTTCCAGTGAACTAACAAGTCCAGTCTCAGCTTTCAATTCAATGCAACTGTTGGTGAGCAGTACTACAATCTAGAGTTTTTATTAAGTCTTGTGTATGTCATTCCATTATTCTATAAGACCAGCTAATTATGTACAATTTCCTTATGAAACCAATGAATCTTTGGACTACCAGCCTAATTACCTACTTATTTTTCTACGCAATGACTTTCTGTTCATAAACAATGCTGTTAGCATAAAATGATGGCATAAAAAGCAAACTATAAGACTACAGTTGATATGGCTTGCAGAATGATGAAATCCAAATCAGAATCAATTTCCATTCTAGTGATGACTAATTGCTTCCCTCTAAGGTGGAAAGCATTAAAGGCAATGAGCTTGTCCCCAGGTACTGGTTGTTCTTAGAGGGTTCAAGTGTGGTCATTGCTGCTGTGGATTAGGTTCTCATTGGGGTAGTAGACAAATCAGCTTACATGATAGGATTTATATGTCATTGGGCTAACGCCTGCCAACATATTTCTATGAGCCTCTTGGCAGTCTTTCAATTAGCTTTATATTTACTTAAGCTAGCTGATGTGTCTCTGTGGTTTACCATCAAGAATCCTGAGTGTTTCAGGCATTTGGTTCCCAGAATGAAGTAAAACAATACCTCTCTTGCTATCTATAAAGGGAGACAAGGCCTTGCTTTCCAAGAATTTTCATAGAATGGGGGATTGTTCTAAAATAGGAAGGGTGTTCACATGGTTGGAAACTGTATTAGTTTCCTATGGCCGCTATGACAAATTACCACAAACCAAAATCAATTTCACTGAGCTAAAGTCAAGATGTCAACAGGGCTGGTTCCTTCTGGAGGCTTTGAGGGGATAATCTATTTCTTTTCCTGTTCCAGTTTCTAGTGGCTGCTGGTATATCTTGACTTATGGACCTTTTCTCCATCTTTAAAACACATCATTCCAAACTCTATTTCTATTGTCTTATGACCTTTCTGCCTCTTATAAGGATACCTATGATTGCATTTAAGACCCAGTTGGATAATCCAAGATAATATCCCCATCTCAAAATTCTTTTTTTTTTTAAATTAAATTTATTGGGGTGACATCGGCTAATAAAATTATATTGGTTTTAAATGTACAATTTTATAATACATCATCTGTGTATTGTATTGTGTTTTCACTACCCAAAGTCAAATCTCCTTCCATCACTATATGTATGACCCACTTTACCCTTATCTACCTCCTCACTCATGATTTTTCCTCTGGTAACCACTAAACTGTTATCTGTGTCCATGAGTTTTTGTTTATCTTGTTTGTTGCTTCCAGTTTTATATAAGTGAAATCATATGATCTCAGCTTTTTTTAATCTGGCTTATTTCACTTAGCATGATTATCTCAGGATCCATCCATGTTGTCACAAATGGCAGTATTTCATCTTTTCTTATTGGTGAGTAATATTCTACTGTATATATGCACCACTTCTTCTTTATCCAATCATCTATAGAAAGACATTTTAGCTGTTTCCATTTCTTAGCCACTGTGAATACTGCTACAGTGAACATTGGGGTGCATATATCTTTATGGATAAATATTTACTTAATTATATTTGCAAAGTCTCATTGTTATCTAAGGTAACATTCATAGGTCAAGGAGTAGAACCTACATATCTTTGGAGCCATTATTCTGTGTGCCACAGAAACAGATTCTACTCCAAGGGAAAAATAAAAAATAAAACAACAAACAAACAAACAAACAAACAAAGCCTCCCCCACCCCCCAAAAAACCTTTAAATGATGAGTCATAAATTCATCTCTGAATTTATGACTCATCATTAATGAGTCATAAATTCAGAGTGTGTTAAAGATGGTACCATTCAATTCACATACAATTAATCTCCCCAGGTTAAATTTTATGAAGCTAAACGGTTAAAATTATGAAGCATTTAATATGTGCCTGTTATCTTGCTAATACTTTGCTTGTATTATGTCATTTAATACTCACAATTATCTTATCAGTAAGGAACAATAATTATCTACATTTTATAAATGAGAAAACTGAGGAACAGAGAAATAAATAATTCGTAACAAAGACAGAGAACTGGGACATGAATTTAGGCATTTTTATTCTAGAATTTGCACGTTTGACCATAAAGTGATACTAGGGAAGCAATAAGGGACAGGCACAATCAAAAGATCTCCACTACCATCCAAGAACCTGCTATCATTCTATTGTCACAGGCTGAATTCTCCTGAAGCAGATGCTGAGATGGAGTTTTAGAAATAAGATGTTTATTTGGGATCAACATCTGTGAAACGTAGGGGAAGGGAGCAGAATGAGGAAGAAAGAGAAGTCAAATTCTGATACAGATTTGACAAAGTCTTGGTCAACTCAGTAAAGATGTGGAGTAAATTCTGCCCGTCAGATGGTCCTGCATTGTCCTGAAATAGGTGGACCTTACTACCCTCACCTCACTCAGTCATTTTTGTGGGCTGCTCTGGGAAGAGTATGACCTCAGGCAAAGTGGCTCTTAGCAGTTGAGGCAAGACTCAAGTAGCTAACAGCTGAAGGGTGTCAACAGACATCAATTCTTATAGCTGGACAGAGAGTTCTTTCTCAGAGGGAGTTCTGGGGTAGAGCACATCTCTTTGTCTACCATACCTATTATTTAGATCAGTTTTCAACCTTGACCATATATTAGAATCATGTAGGAAACTTTTGGAAAACACCAGTACCAGGGCCCTACACCACTCTAATTAAATCTAATCTCTGAGTTACAGCATAACATCAACATTTTAATAGAATCACCAGGATGATTCTAATGTGTAACCAGAATTGAGAATTGTTGATAGAGAGGAAGCCTGAGGGAGTAGGTAATTTTTTTGGAACTTCCAAAAATATTAGGAAAAAAATTCTTTGAAAGCCACTTGGGTTGTTGAAAAATTCACTTAAAAAGGTATCTATAAACACATATTTTAATAAGTTTTTCTCAACTAGTTTTCATATTTTCAGATATAAATAAAAACATGTACAGATATACACACACAAACAATAATTTTATATAATTTTTGCTTAAGTATTTCAGAATCTCCCCAAACTTGCTTGTTTAGTGTTGAAAAAAGATAATTTTTATCCCTTTGGTCTTTAAATATCTCTCCCTGAAAAACTTAGTTCTTCAGTACCATGGAAACTCAGATGGATGAATTTCCAATTATCTATTTATAAATGAAATTCTGACCTCACTGCTGGAAAGGTCATGCCTAGTGTGATCTCTCAGCCATATGGCTCAGAAAATGAAGTGGTAAGTTTATTCTTTTGAGATATATGTTGATGCCTCAGCTAATTAGCCTTTTCCAAATTTATGTCACTACTATTAAAAGACCTAAGATAAAGAAACTCTATGGTATTTAGTTAATTATATACTAACTTATTCTGATATAAAGCCAGGTAGATCAACGAGTAATCTTAATTAGAAGACATATGAGTAAAACCTTATAATTCTGAATTACACAGATTAATCACTGTTGTTTTTAGTTCAACTGAAATATTTTTATAGCAAAAATTTTAATTTGTTTATAATTGTAATAGTTATTGTAATAAAAAATCTTAATTATATTTTATTGAGGTATTTCCTATTTCTTGTGGTCAAGACCACTTTTATCCATACTTATAGATTTAACTCTAATTCAGACTTTGGAATCAATTGACTCAAAGACCTAGGAGACAATGAAAGACCTAGTCAGTAAATTACTGGTTTAGTATTGTTACTGTAATGCTATCTTGGTAGATAATATGCCTCCTCTTTTTGAACCCTTAACTTTGTCTCTATTGCCTGATACCAGACCTTTGAGATGCCAAGAGCTTACTTGGATTTGCTGTGACTGCCTGCCACTTGAATCTTTGTAACCATCAGCCCATTCAATAGTTGCAGTATGAATATCGAATCTTGGTCTTAGTACTAACTTTTGGCAAATAGATTTTTTTTCTTATCTTTCTTTTTTCTAATAAATGCATATTTTGAATTTAATAATGTATTTTCAGATTCTTGTTTCTAAGTGTCTATCCATACCCTAGATAACATTTTCTTACACTCAGATTTTAACCATCTTAGTAGAGCTTTTGGAATTCCTACCAGTTTTTACAAGTGCTGTGTACTTGCCCAATTGTTAATATTAATTATCTTAATGTTACTTTGAACTTTAAATATTGCTTTCTCCTGGTATAGAATTTTACTTAGATATTGTATATAAGCACAGATTTTAAATAAAAATTTAGTATTTCAAAAAATATTAATATATATAGAATGGCTAACTCAATTTACAACATAATATGAATGATGGATAAAGAATAAAAAGATTTGAAAAAAGAGCTCAGGGTTATTATTTTCTAAAATATAATGTTAGATATTAATGGGTTTCTATCGCTAAATTATTAAGTATGGGACAGTAATCATTTACTGCCTCTGACTAGTAGGTAGTTGGAAAGAGAGGTAAAATTATTTAATATGATTTACACATTTGAAACAGTTTTCAAAATTCTGTGCTTATTTTGGTGTTACTCAATAGAAGAGGATTATGTCTACATTTTTCTTCTATACTGGGGTAATGGTGCTTATCCGGTCAGGTAAAATTATCACATAAGTTATATTATCTACACAATACTAACACATCTTTTAACTGAAAAAAAAATCTAATACTCTGTGTAGGAAACATTCAATAGCTTGACTGTTGAAATAATATTAAAAAAAAAAACCCTACTAAAATAATAATAGAAATGCATGTAGAAAATATTGGGGGAAATAAAGTTTGCATGGGTAGTATACATAAGCCATTAACTTTTCTAACTTTTGGTTCTTTCTCCTCTTTCAAGGATTATGACCATTATTTCAAGCCTGTTCTTGAAGTCCATCAGTGACATGATATGAACCTAATATTTCTAAATATTTATGTCCTTGACCTCTCTCACTTGAGGTTTTGAGAAAATTAAAATTTAGATAAAAACATAAAAATATATATAATACACACAAATATATATGTATACATATATAAGCTTGCATGTATGTATATATGTATCTATGTATGGATATGTCTGTCTATCTATCTATCTATCTATCTATCTATCTATCTATCTATCTATCTATCTATCTAATGAACACTAGACAAAGACCACAAGGAACATATCTGTGGTTAAAGTGGTGTTTATTAGTGCTTTCTTGGAATAACCATCTAACGTGAGTAACCAGTAGATGAAGGGCTTGTTACAGGACTATACCTTGTGTTAGGATTTTGAGAGTCTAGTGAAGCTTTGAATTGGGTGCTCTCAGAAACTGGAGCAGGTCTATAATGTGGTATCTAAATAAGTTTTATCTGGGGTGAGGAGGAACAGAGTGAGCCTAAAACTCAATTTGGTAAGGAAATAAGGGAACGGCAGTCACTGACATTAGCTGGGAGAGTGCCATATTTGATCGTTTTTTGTGGCTTATTTTTTCTGTGTTTGTCTGTTTTATCTGTGTTCAGACATGGTTATGAAGTGATCCTGTCTTTGTCTTGCTCCATCATAGTCACGGAGAATGGTTTCCATCCAGTGGGAGAAGCCATGGTTTAGCTGTGAGTCCCAAGCCAGCCCTCATCTGACAGCTGTTAGGTCTTCCTTTTCCTTTCTCTCTCTCTAAATATAGGTACATGCATATGTAACCAGATTTAGGATTTTCTATTGCATTATTGTCGTGTTTTATTTGTATCTGTGCTTATAATTATATTGGCATCAAGTAAGGCTACTTAAATGTTGAAAGGAAATTAGAAAAGAAGAGAAATTGAGTTAATATGTAAATAATTTAATAGCATCAATGATTGCTAAATGATGTCTGTGTGCTTTACAAACAAGAGTATTCTGGTTGTTTGGACATAGAGTGGTGGGAGAACTGAGTTTTCACAAGGCATATGGTGACATATAGACATGACAAATTCAAAAAGACCTGGGCTTTAACTCCCTTATGTTTTGAGCAGTGATTTGCTTGCATATACATCATTCACTACATTGCACTAATGTTCTTGATATGAATTTTACTGGTTTGATAGTTTTTAATTTAATTTGTAAATGTTTGAATTTTATATTTGGATAAGAATTATAATAGGAGTTACTCAAACCAGTTTAATTAAAAATAACTACTTAATCTTTGACTATGAGAATTTTTCCTTTTAAATATTTCTGAATTCAATTTTGATAAGACCTCTGGGTAATTTGTCATCACCTCAATACACCTGTGCTTTCTGTTTTATATATTTTCTAGTTTTTGTTTTTTAATTCTACCTGACTGGCTTTCCTTTCATCTCTACCTCTTGAAATCTTATGCATCCTTCAAGGATCATCTCAAATGTTCTGTGTAATTTTAACCCTTTCTTCTATTTTCTCAACAGTTCTGTGTAATTTTAACCCTTTCTTCTATTTTCTCATCAGTTCTGTGTAATTTTAACCCTTTCTTCCCTGTGCTTTTATCACATCTCTATACTAAAAGTAAACTTCTGTTCACTTATTCCATTTGCTCTATTTATATGGGTGACTGTCTGCTAATTGTAAGCTTTTTAAGTGTAAGGAGAATCCTATTAATTATTACCTTCTCCATATAGTTTTATATAAGTTTTGGCATATATAGTTCACTAAATAAACATTATTTTGCATAAAATTCAGATGATTAAATATTTGGAAATTACTAGGATTTTATAAAAAGTTGCAGGTGTCAAAGTATTAATTTTGAAATGAAAAAGGTCAAAATGTTTTAATAAATATCTAAAAATATAATAAGATGTTTTGATAAATGTTTTAATAACATCTAAAAATATAAAGGAAAATGTACTCTTTAAAGTAGTAGTCATAACTATTTTGTTATAGAAAATACATTACATGCTGACTATATGTCAGACATTTTGTTAGCATTTAATTTGCAAACATTTGTTTAATTTGCATATGACTCATATGAGATAGAAATAATTATTATTTCCATTTTACAGATGAGAAAACTGAGGAACCATGATGTTAAGGACCTCGCCCAGGGTCACATAGTTACTAACCAGTGAAGTGAGTTTCCAAACCTAGGTTTTGCTCTACAGTCAATGGCATAATTAAATTATTAAATTAAATTAAACTAATTGTAAAAATACAAATTCTATTTAGGTATAAATTTACTTTCAAATGTCAAAGGTATCAGGTTATAGAAATGATTTTTAGGGCACACTGTAGCCTTTATTAGGGTATCTGAAAGTATGTGACCAGAAACATTTTTATTCACAAGTACATTTTTAAGATTATCTGTGTTTTGTAGGTTTCTTAAAATTAAGGCATTTGATGTTTCTACATGTTTCCTACTTGATTATTTTAGAAAAATAGTTATAACATTGAAATAAAATAAAGATGCAAAGATTTTTTTTATGAAGTAAATTTGAAAGCCTAAAATGCTTAATGCTGTTACATAGTTAGAGGTCATTATTAGTCTCTATTGGCTCATAAACAAGTTCTCTTTGATGAAATTTTATAACTCTATTTGTAGTTATGTGGAAATCCTGTCTACTCACAACAAAAATCTAAAGCTTTATTATAATAATTTGCATTAAATATACTAGAGCAGAAATTTCACAGTGTTTTTTTTTCCCCAGGTACAATACAAATGACTAACATTTAAAAGGCTGATATTGTATTAGACACTTTAGTTATTAAATGACAAAAAATCTTCCAAGAAAGATAATAAAGACCTTTTTTATGTTTGACCTGTGACCCAATTTTGCTCATTTTTAAAAATAATTTGTTTCCATGTTCAATAAATTGCTGATGAGTCATATTCATCGAAATAAGCTTAATGGGCATGTAATAAGGAATCTGGCCAGAACATTTTTGAGATGCCCAAATCAAGAGCAAATGAAGCTATGGAATATTCCTCTTCTGTACCAATTTATACATGAATGCATAAATTCACTAATGATTGAGAAACAGAAATATAATTAGAGAAAGTTGAGTTCCCAGGGACATATCAATAACTGGCTTATAGACACATGAGGAATGGATAACTGAAGGGTAATTTAAAGGACCAATAAATATGAATGATTTCCCTTGAAATTAGGCCAATTCCAATTTATCTAGGGTAGCTATTAGAGTTAAATACTAGTTGTCGTCATCATCTAAATGATATTCAAATCCGCTGTCCTCCATAAACATTAAAGTAAAACATTAGCCTTCAGTAGTTATGAAAATATAAAGTTTGGCTTTGTTGTTGATTTTTTTTCACAATAGCTTTATATATAAATTTGAAATCATCGCAAATATTTGAGAATATTCCCCAAATTTTAAATAACTATTCTTGAATGAACATTTTGGGCAAGAAAAATGAGACCCAGTAAACTTACTTGCTTAATACCATGTAGTTAATTATTTGAACTAGAACTCAAGCCCCCTGATTTTCTGGACAGGGTTACTGCTACCACATTCTATATATGCTGTCTAATTTATAGACAAAAGATGAAATCTTATTTAAGTAGTGTAGTGTTTAAATTGAATGAGCAGTTTTAGTTTAGGATAACAGACTATTTTTTCACTTCTAATTCATTTTAAGAGCTCATCGAAATAAAATTATATGTGTATTAAGCACAATGAATAGAATAGTAAGAGGGTGCTATCAGAGAATGGGATATTTCAACAAAAAGAGATTGCGAGAGTGTTAATACAGAAAACACAGCAAAAGACATCAGAGCCCAGAATATTCTAGAGAAGACTACAGTAACAATGAGAACTGATCTGCTATTCAAAGTATAAACAAGCTTTAGGAAATAATTGCGGTGGAGAATTAGATTTTTTAAAATGAGTTGAAAATAAAGGAATTAATTGTTATTCTTTATGTAGAAATAATGATTTCTTTATATTCCAGGGATTTACCAGGAATCCCACAAACAATGGGACTTTATCTAAACATAATCTGGGGGAGAGTTAAACCTCCATAGTGGTTATTGTGCCCAGAGTAGAGCTGTTCTCATTCTGGCATCTGAGGGTTGACACATCTGATAAATGGAAGCCTACTAGTGTAATGCCAGACAACCTCCCAGAAATATTTATAGTGCGGATTAAAAGATTATAGAGGCACTTACCATTTTACCTAGTAGCAGAGGATGCTCACACTCTCAGGTTTAATTCTTAAATATTGGAGAACCAACAATCACATACTGCAATGTGAGTTTCCCATGAAGCTAACCCTGAGATAGAGTATCATGCAGGAAGTTTATGAGAAGTGCTCTTGGGATCAACATCTGTAGGGTAAGAAAAGGTGGCAGGACTGGGTAAAGGGAGAAATGGGGTTATGATACAGTTATAACAAGGATGCGGCTGACCTTTGAAACTGGGATAGTCCTTCAAAAGTTTTGGAGCCAGGGCTCTCGGTCTCTATGTTCCATTGTTGATTAGACATTACACATGAGCTGCCCCAGGAAAAGCACAAGACCTTTGGTTAAGTGGAACACCCAGAGAAGGCAATTCAAGCAGTGATTGACAGCTAAGAGTGGTCAGCTGACAACCATTTCAGTAGCTAGGGGAATAAATCCTTCAATCCTGACAGGGAAATCTGAATGGCATGCCACAGCATACTCCAAATCACAGGTGTGTAAGGAAAAAGTCAGTGTGAAAGAGAAAAAACAAAACAAAACTATTAACCTGGGATAAAAAAACAATTTGCGAAACAGAAAAAATAAAAAACACAAATAAACTAACATAGTCTAAGAGATGCAACAAACCATTATATCAATAAAGTTGGAGTTGGACAGTTGTAAAAGCTACATTAGAGCAAGAAAGAGTTGGTATAGATTAAAAAGTAATGTGAAAATGTATGTAAACATTCAATTAAAAGTTTTGGAACATAAATGTCTAAGAATATAGAGTGATCAACAAGAGGCCATAAACAGGTGAATAGGTGGAGGAGAGTCACTATAACAATCAACTATAAGTAGAGAAAGAGAGAACAGAAAAAATGGAAGAAAATCAGGAAAATAATAGGTTTTATAAGGGCACACTCTTCACATTGAAGGAGTTCTTCATGTTCTAAAAAGTCTCTTTAGGGTGATTCAGGGAGTGAGACATTGGACACAGAGGGAGACATAAAGCTCTAATACTCTAAATGTTTATAGTTATTAATCATGTAAACTGTTTATCAGATTTTAGATTACACAGCCAATTTAAAACTAAGCACAGAAAGTTTGACTAAAGTTTCAGAATGGGAAGTAAATGTTAAAAATCTGAGTAATGTAAAAGTTAAAGCATAGCTGACTAAGGTGGGATGTGTGTCTGGTGTTGGATATGAACTGAAGGAGGCTAAAGAAAGGACAGGGAGACTCATCACATCTTACATTATCTTATGTAGATGGGTGTGCCAGGTTTGCAATTCAATTTTACTCTACTTCTAAGTTAGCCTGTTGCTATTTCACAGATGCTGGCAGTAAACCCGCCTCCTTGGTGAGAGACAAAGAACTTATTACTTACAACACAGCATACCTCTCTCCCAGAGTTCCAGGCTGGCCTTGCCCAAAGAGAAGCTGCTAGGGGTGGAGGCACACTGGGGCCATGGCCTCCCAGTTTCGGGCACTTCCTGCACCCATCCAGGTCGTTCTCTTCCTCGTCCAGGTCCCTGACGTGGGCCTACAGATGGCCTGGGGAGCTGCTACTGCCCGATGTTGGGGCAGGAGGTGGGGGGTGGAGGGTGGGTGACCCCATAGTGATTTCTGTTGTAATGTTCTAAAGTGCATCAAATCCAGACGAGGCTCATTTTAAACTCCTGAAGGCATTTCTCTAAAACAATGGAATGGCAATACTAGTAAGGTTGAAATTATGTTATTTTAAAAAGACGAATGGTTTGTAAAATTCTTCCATGAGTTAAGCAGCACATCACAGAAAGCGTACCATCTCAACTACTTAAAGTTACATGTCACACAACAGATCTGTAGAATTGCTTTCATCTTGCAAAAGTGAAACTCGATCCCCAGTGAGCACCAACTGCCTCCTTCAAAAAAGAGGTCACCGAGTCTAGAGAAATGACTCTCCATGACTCTCGATTCAGTGTTGCTGTTTGTGGATTTGAGACTGGGTGACACCCGAGGATGTGAGCTTCAGCTCCGTACACCTGGATCCACCCTGCTTGGTAGGGATGTATAACTCCACGTGCTGGACACTTGGAAAAAGTTACAGAGAACCACTTCTATAGAACCATATAGGTTCAGTATATCACATGTACCTGGCAAATACGTATTATGTATTGTTGCATAAGATGTGGTGCGCAGGATTCTTGGGGAAGAAAAGAAATGTGAGATTCAGTTCCTGCTATCACAGTCTCGGAGTCCAGGTGGACGATGTGACAGTGTGAGCATGATGTTTAGGTCAGTGTTTCCTTTCCTCCCTTGTGCCATTTAGATGAATCTAGCAGGATGCTGTGCACACAGTGGGTTTGCATCACAGGTGAGGGACAACGAGCTTGACGAACCCACATCTTTTATAGGAAGCATTAAGCAAAACTGCTCTTTGCCCCAGAGAGAGACATTACGTCTTCCCACAAAGTTGCTCCCTGCCAAGTGCAACCTTGGTAAAGAATAGTCAGGGCCTTGGCTTCTCGGCAGAACCAATGAAAATGTGGTATGAAAAACTCATGGAAGACTTTTTCTCTCAACAGGGAGTCGATACTAATCGAAGTTAAAAAAAAAACAGGAAATACAAGTCTAGTTAAAATTCCAAAGGTGATCAATAGAATCGCTAAAAATGATACTGTAACTCTAAAACAGTGGGAAAATGAGGAAATAAAATGTAATAAATCCCAATCTTTCATGATTGAAAATTAATAAATATGATCTAAAGTTAACAAATTTGGAAAAAATAATAAAAATGTATTATTTAGAAAAATGGAGGCAGCCATCTACAAGAACTAAAAATATAAGTATTTAAAAGAGATCGATTTTAGAGTGTAGTTAAAGATGTGGGAGTGAAGGTGGTTTTTGTCCTGTTTTATTTAAGTTCTTAACATGCTCATGGTTTCGTGTGTGTGTGTATGTTTTCTTGAATGTTAGACATGATATACTTTTTAAGGAACTGTAGGAAATAACACTAGAAATATTTTCAATCAACTATAAGAGTCAACTAAACTTGTCAATTGCCAAAGTCAGAACATTCGAGATGCTAAAATTCTAAAATTATCAGAATGAAATAGTAGTTTAGAAATGAGGTAAGTTTTAAATTCAGTTAGCTGAGACTCTAATTCTATTCAAATTAGAAGATAATTTATAAAATTAATTTAGCAAATGTTTCTTGAGTGTTTACATGCTAGACAGTGTTTTTGGTGACAGGAATATAAAATAAATGTTCTAATGATGGAATTTGAAGTTTAATAGAGAATAAAGGCACAAAACCCAATAATTATAATACATCATGTTAATTTATTATCTAATTTTCAAGTCTGACTTTTTTTGATTACCTAGTTGTATTTTAATTTAAACATCATTTTATCATTTAAAGTTAAAATTCAGCCTCATGTCACTTTTTCTTCTTTCCGTAACAAAGAAGTATAAAATGTTCTAATGCCAAATTTGGCTTTATAAAGCTTCAGTTATTAAGAAACTGGGTAGAAAATTTCTTAGGAAATAATAAAAATCTGCTCATTTACATTTTATTTTTCTTAACCTTTTTTTGTCTCCTTTCACTCTGAGTAAATAGAAAGATTAATTCTCATACATCCCTAAAGCTCTTCTGGGCTCTAAATTAGATAAAGTTGAGAGTTTCTTCCTTATTACGTTACTTCTTCCCTGCTGGCATAGTGTCTTGTCTCTGTCACTTGTCTATAGCATGTGCTGTTTATCTTCCCAATTAAATTGAGAATTCTTTAAGTTTATCATTCAGCAATTTTAAAAAATCTGAGATTTAAAATGTTCATTTACATAAGAACATATATGAATACTATTAAGCAAATATTGCTATATTTAATGACTATTTCAATAATTGGAAATAGGAAACTTATTAAAGAGCAGCAATTTTGGAAATTATATTACAACATGATCAGGGTATTATCTATTAGATTACATATTTAAGTGCAGTAAAACTATTTCTGTATAACTGCTGTGCATTAGGAATTCTATTATTAGAAGAAAATTAGTGAGATTGGTGGCCATATGAATTCTCATTGATTAATAACTTAAATCAATATGAGTTATCTCCTTAGTATATATGACTACACTGAACTTTTCCAGTACTATCTGAAATTTATGTAACATAATAATAATAGTGGAACATGAAAATATTAAGTATGTGTTATTTCTCTCTGTAGTCAAAGGATGGGAAGAGTATACATTAGAAGATATATTCCTTCTAATTATGGAGAACTCATGTGGTAGGAATTTTTAGCTTTTTAGACAGTTCTACATTTTCATGGTTAAAAACTTAAAAATTATAAAGTATGACAAACTTTAATCTTAGTCAGCCTCTTTTATGCTCCTTAATGGTTCTCTCCTGCTTAATATGTACACCCTTGTGTAGTTAGTCCCCTCCCATATAGAATCAGAGGTGGCCGGTGTGACCAATAGAACATGGTGAATGTTATGCTGTGTTATCTTCTGAGGCAAGATCACAAAAGGCACTATAGCTTCTGTCTTGATCTCTTGGATCATGTGTTCTGGGAAAAACCGGTTACTGTACTGTAATGTAAAGACTGTCAAGCAGCCATGTGAAAAAGCCCAAGTGGATAGAAATGGAGATCCCAGGCCATCATCGGTGTCAACTTGCTGTCTATGTGAGTGAGCCACCTAGGAAGCAAATTCTGTACTTTCACTGCATCAGATGACTACTTCAGATGACTGTAGCCCCAACCAATCTCTGATGTCAATCTCATGAGAGAATTCCTCCAGCTGAATTCCTGGCTCACAGAACCCGTGAGAAATTAAAAAAAAAAAAAAAAATATATATATATATATATATATATATATATATATATATATATATTTTTATTTTAAGTTATTAAAGTTTAGGGAAAATTTCCCCCAAATATAACTAAAATATAATCCACTATCTTTCTGTTATTTAGAAGTTGTGAAGAGCTCTGTGCTGCTTTTCAGATGTGCCTGAAATAAGTTGCCATATATGTGACCAATAAACCTTTTCGGAAACAGTAGAATTTTTACACACGATTTGTTTGAGCTGGCCCTGGGACCCCCACTATGATGGCTTTTCGTATTACTGACCACCTCATGCTCTCCCATTATTCATTCTGGAATTACAGGAAAACAAACTTGAATGTATCCATATAACAGAAAGGTGGCACACAGTGAGGCATTTTCTGACCAACTCTGTTTCATAATTGAATAAATCAAATGCTTTAACATAGTCATTGTGTTTATTCAAGTTTTATATTTTTTTCTACTTGGATAATGAGAAAGGTATTTTCTTTTTGTCATTTAGAAGCATGGTGCTCCAGTGCTGCAGAGCTATGCATAGATGAACATTAAGTATCATTTAGATCATTCAGGAATAAGATTTCTTTGTTTGTATGAACAAAGGAGAAAGGAAGGACGATTCGTTAAAGGCAGATAAAGATAATTTTCTAGACTGAATACAGATGTTTCTAGCCTTTCGAAAGTTTATGTTACTCCATTTTGCTTTTTAAAAAACGAAAACATTAGGACCTTTGTTCGCTAACCAAGAGAAATCCAAAGATTTCACTTTTATGAAAAAAGCTGTTTCAGTACTAATCTAGATCTTTCATGACAGTGAAGTGTCATAGGGCAAACTTTTGGAAATTGGGGGATATTTTTAGCTTTACACTATTTCTTAGAAGCTCTTTACTTTTGGATAGTGGGCAAAACCTGTATTAAAAATAAATAATTATGAGGTAATAAATGGCAAAAAAAGTCTAATAGTTTATAAAATTATGACATTTTAATGTTACTTATATTGACGCAATCTAGCTACCTGAAAAATATAATTTGGAGGCATAGATTCAAGAGGCAGATATCAAAGGTTGAGTTTATGAATATCAATGCTGTGAATTCACTGAAATGAAGTTATAGAAAATGTAACTTTAAAGATATGTAATTTTAGCTATATAATCTTAGAAACTAAAAGTTAGAAGACACATTTTAATGTTTATGCCAAACAGATTATAAAAGAAAGCAGGAAGCTAAATGAACTTTTTTTGATGCTATGTGACTGATGTAAAGACTTGATACTTTCTTATTATTTTAGGGCAGTTTGTATGTCTGTTAACATTCATTGCCTCTAAAATATATTTTTTACTTTGTCTCCATCTCCATTCAAATTCATTATTTTATTTCACATTTGTTTGCTAATGTATGCTCTATAGCATTCATCAATATCTTTACTATGCGAAAACCAAAAGGGAAATCCAACAGCTAAACAACAAGACATTTTGGCATATAAGTACATGTTTGAAAACTCACAAATAATGATTGTACCTTTAGGCAGCTCAACATTCAAGTTCAGAGATTTATAGTACTTGCAATCCAACTTCAATCTGCTACAGTGGCATTGACTGACATTTCCATTGTCCTCACCAAGTACTTCTGCTAGGGTAACTAATATAATAATATTAAGATGCCAACCACTTTGTGGAAATTTATCATATGCACAGTCTATACCAACATCCCTGCTTCCATATTCTAAATTAGGTAACACTTTCCATATGAATATCATTGGAATTCTTGAAAAATGCTTGATAAGTTTAGGATTTCAACAATTCCAAATCTTTAGACTAGAAGTCTTTGAGATGACAAAATGACATTGCATTCCCAAGTGTCCTTGATGCTATACAGCTTTGTTTTTCTTCTCTGTGTGTTGTCATTTGGTCACTCAAGCAGCGTTGCCTGTTTTCCAAAATTTCATGACTTCTCCATGAGAGCATCTCCTTTAGCTTTTGCCTGCACACTTTCACTAAAGAGTTTAAAAAGTCATACTTCAGATTTCTATTTGAGCTGGGTCAATCAATGTCTCAAACAGACATCAGAACACCCACTCCACGCTTCTGCACCCATCCTTCTTCTTACCAGAGATTCCCCAGTCACTCCCATTTCTTCTTTTTCTTTCAGCAAAAAATTCCCACGCAAACTGATGTCTTGGACACCTATCCTCTCTTTCATCAGATACGATGAGATATGTCTGAATCTGAGTTTATGTTCAAGTTGAGCACTTTAGTTTCATAGAATTGAAAAACAACATCAATGTCACATGGGTGTCTTTTCTTCTTATTTTTCTTTTGCTACCATGTGGTCAGTTGGAAATTATTTCTACAACTGGTACTTGACAATGCCATAGAAGAGAGTCAGAAACAGGACAACTGTGTATCCCCCGTTCTTGATCTTGTTAAATAAATAGTGCTGAATGAAATAAACAAGGGGAAAAAACATAAAATTAGAGGAAAGTTGTAGCCTAGTAGGTAGCTATATGTTGAAAGGCATAAGAATGATGTTGACAGGCTGCCATTCCCAACACATATGTAATATGGGAATTCTAGATTTTTGAATTAGAACCACTTTACCAATTACTAAAATCTTCTCATGTGGTAGATTATGAAAATAAGGGTCAGAAAGTTGTTGTATCCCCTGAATCAGAATCAAGTTATCTCTCTTCTACAAGCTGTGTAATAGTTTTATTTTAAATTAATGTTTATTAAACACTTAAGTTGAACATTTATAAGTCTCTCCTTACATTAATTACCCTCTTTTTGACAACTTTGTGCTTAGATGTTAACCTTGTTATTATATATATAACAGAAAGTTTATTGGTTAGTATGCAGATTGGGCCATTGTAACACATAGACAAAAATATAGATTGTTTTCCTCACAGGTTAGTAATATAGAACAGAGAAATTCTGTCTGACCTGGTTCTTTAGAGACCCACTTTCCTTTCATCTTATCGTTAGTCCATTTGCTAGGGTACTGGTTAAAACTGGGTTCTGCCATGTCTGTGTTCCAGTTCTTATGAAAGAAGAGAAATAGTAGTGAATAAACAAGGCCTTTTCTACAGGAAATAAGAAAGTTGTACATATTATTTCTGCTCAAATTCCATTGGTTAGAATCTAGATATATGATCATAACCAGCAACAAGGGAGGATAAGAAATTTAGTCTTTAGCTGGGTCTGCAGGATATATAACTAAACTATGTTACCGTGGAAGAAGGAGAGGCATGCCATCAGGGGAAATGAGCTTTTTTATAAGATTCATATTGAAATGAGTACTTCCGCTAAGACCCTAAGATTATAGATAACTTTGTTATCTATGATCTACGAGTGTGAAACAGGCTGCCCTGTAAAAGATACATAACACCAATAGCCAAAGCTCTTTAGACGCCTGAACTTCTCATTCATATAAGAAATTTATGTATTAGGAATTAAAGAAAGATTTGTGAAGACTCTTTCTTTGAAGATACTTAAAGATTTTGAGGATATATATTTTAAGACATCTGAATTGTAAAATACTAAGAGGGAGGATATGTATTTCTGTGGTAGCTTCTGAACCTAAACCTTGTGAAATGGACTTTAAGGAGACTAGAGAGCTTTACACTTTTCCTATATTGTTTTGGAGAATGTAGTGGATTTCTCCCTGAGGCATCTAAATGCTAAAGATTGCTTTGAACACTGTGGGTTTGTCTAAGCAAAAGTACTTAGTATAGACTAAACGAGATCCACAGCTGAGATTTAGGCAACAGGGTTGCCTAAAAGGAGTGAAAGACTTCAGCTATGAAAGGCTGAGGAAGAAATAGGTAGCCAACCAGAATACAACTACCTCAGCATGGGTCAAAGGGATGTCAAAATTCTGTGCTTCTCCCCCAAACATCTCCAGAAAACCCTGTTCATAAAGCAAAGCTGAGTTTATTAAATTTATTACAGCAAGGAAGAATACCACCTTGACAAGATCTTAATATTGTTCAAAAATGGAAAGTTTGGGAAGAGTATAAACGGGTTTTAGAGCTGGCCTGGGTGATATTAAGGCAGCAGCTACCTGGGATTGGGCAGGTGTAATAGCTTTAGATTGAAGAGCAGGACAAACAGAGAGTCATAAAGCAAATCTTGATGCACAAATTGTGTACTGGAATAGTCTTAAAGTACAAGACGTTACCATGAAAAGTATCCTGTTTTAATTGGTTTATCTTCTTGGGAACGAGTACTGTATGGAACAAATGGCAAAATAAGTTTTGTTTTGCCTCACTATTTTTTACATAGAGACTGGAAATTTATTCAGTTCTCAGAAATTGCATGTAAGAGATAGGCAAAAAGGGGTTAAACCCAAAGAACCCACTAAACACTCACGAGAAAAGTATTAATGTAAACATTGCAAATATTTTGCCAATTTCTGAGAGCAGTGATAGTAGATCACCATGAAAGTACCTCTTAAGTATGAGTTAGCCTATGCATTCATTCTTCTCTAACCCATAGACCTCTATCACTCTTGCCACTTCCTCCTATCTCTGTGTTCTGCCCAAAAGAGAAGAAACCATCCTTGAATTCCTAGGGAAGGACAAGTCAAACACAAGTTAGGAAAACACAAGGTGCCCATGACTGTGACCTCTCCTCCACTTGCAAACTTCCTGATTATACCAGGCTCACATCCTATCCAGAGATAGAACAACTTCAATATGGACATTAGGAGAAAAGAGAAAGTGAGAGCAAGAGCAAGAGCCAGAGCAAGAGTGAACAGGTACTTTATGATTTCATCCACAATATCTGTTCGTTTAATGTATGGAATAGTTTTATATGGCTCTGACTGGGTGGAGATTTTGTTTCTGTCTACCTTCTTTACTAGATCTTTAAGCCATCATGTCTTACATATCTATGTGTGTAGAGAAAAGATAAGTAGCTGTGAAAAAAGAGACTTGTTGAATACTTTTCACTTGGTCATGTAAACTGTCTGTCAGTGTCAGCTGTTTTTTCCTTTGCTGCCTCCCTGAGATATTGTCCATATTCTCTATAGCATCATGATGAATAACTATTTTAGTTTGATGAATCTTAGGAAAATCTGTGTTTGTAACTCAATCCGAATCTAATTTTGGGTGTTTTGCTTTCAAGTAAAATAAACTTTTTAATTTATTGTCCTCAATGTTGCCAAATCATAGTCACTAAATATCCATTTTGGGTGTGTGTAAATAGATGATACAAAGAAATATATAGAGACTTATACTGGTTTACATGAATATTATGTAATGATGGTTCTACTTTTTTAACTTTAGTAATGCTTTTCCATGCTGAATATTTGAAAACCATATTGAAAAGCTATCTCGATACATCAGGTCAAATCTAGACAATATCTGTCAACCTAATGTGTTCCAGATTGAAGAGAGGTTCCAGATGGAAAAGACCCTGCAATTCAGATAGATTATTTTACTCATCGATGAAATTGTGTACAATTCTGAGAAAATGCCTCATTCTCTATGGCTTACTGCATTTACAACATGAAGAATAATTATTACCTGCCAGTACAAAATTTGAACTCTATAGGGGAAGACTACCTTCTTAATGTTTTTTTTTTTCTCCTCCAGGAGAAAAGAGCTGGGGTTTGAGGCTTTTTTTCTTTCCTATTTTGATAAATTATCTTCAGAACCAATCTATTCATTTTGTGATATGCACCTCTTAGAGTTATAGAAAATGAGAAGAGCATGGTATGGAAGGATTGGCTAGAAAAAACAATTACATACCTCTTTTTTATGTCTAATACATTTTTGTTAGCACTTATGCTCTGCTCTTTTAACCTTCCATTATTAAATCATTCATTGAAATGGGGGATAATTTTTAGTTCTTGGGTATTTTTCCCCCAAACATTAAGTTTGAGACTGCACCTCTAGATTGGGCTAAATGTTGATATGTGTAATATCTAAGAGAGACCACTAGGAAAGAATGAGCACCATCCCCTATGTTACTCAAATCTAAGTTTGCAGTAATGTTTTCTGGAGATGGAGCAGAAAGAATATAAGCAATGCTACCAGATAAAGCAGGGTTTGAATCCAGTTCAGCCACCGATTACTTATGTGAATTTAAATGTTTGTGTTCTCCATTGGGAAATTTGGGATAATAATGATTACCTCATGGTCTTGTGAAAATTAAATGTGAGAGTGAATGTGAAGGAGCATTTCTTATTTTGAGCTTGTGGGAGGTACACCCCAAGTGATCCTTCCCTTTCTTTCTTTCCTTACCAGAAAAATTGATTTTCCTTTCAGTTGACTAATTGGTCTAATTGAAACAGTTTAATTATAGGATTTATAATCTTACATACTTCTGATTATTTATTTTACCTCTCTTTTTCTCTTAGTAATTTGTCTCTCAAAATAGTTTGTAATTCCTTGTTAAACTTTAGGAATAATTAAAAAGTATATATTACTTCAGGTGCTTTTGTAAAGTGTACTGTGTGTGTGTGTGTGTGTGTGTGTATTTTAGATTAGTTCATATATTCAAGCCACAGCCAGGTAGCCTTGCTGAAGAGGGGACTAGATAAAAGTGCTCTGAGAAAGACTGCTACCTGTATTCTTTGGCTACAGGTGTGATTGTTCATCATGATGGCAAATGGGGATACTATCTTTCGGTCAGCTCCTGTTTACAACGCATCTTTTAATATAAAATAGGAAAAAAGTTAAGTTACATATGGGTAGCAAAACAAAAACAAACAAAAGAAAGTTTCATACTTTCATATTTAAAATTTGAGAAATTTAATTATAGGGCAAAGATTTCTTTTTTCAAAGCTTATGTGAATTCCTCACAGGCTAGTTTGAGACAGGGCTGATCATTGTTTTTTAATGTGACCAAGTGAGAAGGGTTTTGATGGGCCGTGAGGCGCAGTAAATGAGAACACTATGGCCTGGCCTGGCCTGGGTCTGTCACTTCCTCTCAAGCAGATCTGGTGCTTTGAGATACAGATTCTGAAGCCTTAATTTCTCTAGAGGTTTCTTGAACTGAGCAGCCTTAGAGATGGTGAGGTTGCTGGCTAAAACTGAATGTATTAATTACAAAAGACATTTTAAAAGATACTGTTTAATGTATTTTAAAAGACATCTGAATGCATATTATTAATATAATTGTATCAGATATAATTTTTTCTATTCCCTCCACTAAACACAGCAGAAATCCTTGGATATTATATATAAAACGACATCAGAAAAACAACATCAGAAAACTCTGAAACATAGATAAAAGAGAGAAAACTGGCTGGGGACTTCAGAATCCAAGAATAAAGTGGTGATGAGTTCCCTGGGTATTCTTTTTGTCTTATATATCTAAGACTTAGTTAAATATGAAGAAGCTAGTAATCCAGAGAGCCAATGGGTGCAGACCAAAAAAAGACTCAACGAAAACCTACTCTTTCTAGCCAAAGGGCCAGAATGGAGGCAGCCTAATAAGACAGAACATTTTGAAATAGCAAATTCTCTTCTGTAGCCAAATAATACAGAAAAAATTGTGTCCCTCTCTCCCGTTCCAGCAAAAGCTAAGTGGAGAGCTTAAGTGTCCACTCTTGCCAGACTATAATGAGGCATCTCAACACTCCTGCCAGGATGGGGTCAAAAAAGAATGATTAGGTATGGCTTATGCAAATGTTATATTAGTTGCCAAATACAGAAAAATGAGACAGAAGACAAAACTTGGATCATGATACTTCGTAGTATAGAAATGATCCAGAATGTTTTTTCTCAATGAAGTCCATAAGACCTGACTGTCTTCCACTTACCTGTCCTTCCCTTTTGGGTAGAATTTGGCCTCAACTTAGATTCCATGGTTACAATATTGCCACATCCCCAATGGCCAACAGGAAGACATAGACTTCCTAGGACTGAGCCTTCTTATCTCTGTGAGACTACATTATATGACCAAAAGATTTGTCATCAACACATCCTTTGGATTGGTTTATGACCAAAAGGGGGAACTGTAGATGGAAAAAAAAAAAAAAGGGTTATATGGAAAGTAACCTCACAAGGTTATCTGATCATAGATTCCTAACTAGGACAGTCATGGTGGGTAGTCAAACCCAGGCATATAACTTTTTAGTAAAAAGGTTTATCATTGCCTTGAGCAATCCCTGTTCATTGTTTCTGTGCATCTATGTTAACATACCTTTGAAATAAACCATAACCACCCTCAAGAGAGCACATAATCTTGTTAACTATTCTGTAATCCAATCCTTGCTTTACTTTCTCCCACTTCCCTATAATCTTCCTTCCTTACCCTCTTTAATTTCAAATGCATCAAAGAAACTACAAAACTGTTATTTTCTGGAGAATTTTAGATTTTGCTCCTTGGCATATGTTGTCAGTTTGGCTCAAATAAACTCCTTAAAAAAAAAAAAAAAAAAGATTGAGTGAGGAAGCAGGACTTTTATCTCCACTAGGAGGAAATGACCCTCCAGCATCTAGCAATGGCAATGGAGACCATATGGGAAGTCTGACTTCCACTTCCATACAGCAGTAAGAAGGAGCTGCCCACCTGGGAGTCAGCAAAAGAAAAATGAGGGACCTGGCTTCTATACAAACTTGGCAATAACAAGACAGTGCCCCACACCCCCATCTGACTTTTCCTATCAAAACAGCATCAAAAGAATCCAGCTAAAAGTAAAGGTTTAGATAAGATCCAGAATATCATGTCATAACACTTTTAATGCCCAAATTTTAATTGGAAATTATTCATCTTACCAAGATCTAGAAAGACCACAAACTGAACAATAAAGGATAACCATTGATGCCAACCCTGAGATGGCAGAGATGTTAAATTAAGATTTTAAAACGGCCATTATAATAATGCTTCTGTGAGCAACTATGAACATGTTTAAAACAAAAATATAGAAAGCCTCATAAAAATGAGAGAAGATATGAAAATAAAACAAATGAAAATTTTAGAACTGAATATGTAATATTTAAAATAAAACCCACTAGGAGGACTCAAAGTGTAATCAAGAGAACAGAGGGAAGAATGAGTTAACTTAAAGATAGAACAAAAAATTACTCAATATAAACAACATAGAGAGAAAATAGAAAAAAGAAAAATGAACAGAGCTTGCAGGGACCTGTGGAAGAACAACAAAAGATTTAATATTCAATTCATGACATTTTAAGGAGAGATGAAAGAGGGTGGAGCTGAAAAAGTATTCAAAGAAATAATGGCCGAAACTCCCCAAATTTAACAAGATATATAAGCATACAGAATTAGGAACTGAATGAATCATGAGCAGGATGAAACCAAAGAAATCCACTCAAAGATAAATTATAGTAATATTTCTAAAAACTGAAGCTAAAGAAAAAAAAATATATATATATGCAGTGAGAAAAATGATACCTTACATATAAGGGAAAATAATTAGAGTATTAAATGATTTCTCAAATGAAACCATAGAACCCAGAAGGATTAAAGAAATAGAATTTATCAAATATTGAGAGATTTATCCAACCAGAATTCTGTATTCAATAAGAGTATTGTTCAGCAATAAAGGGGAAATCAAGATTCTTGGATTAAAGAAAACCAAAAGAATTTGTTATCAGAAAATCTACTCTGAAGGAAAGACGAAGGATATCTTCTAAACAGAAAAGGAATGGTAAAAGAAGGAACCTTGGAACCTCAGAAAGAAAGAAAGGGCATGACAAGCAAAAATTTGGGTAAATACACTAGACTTCTTTTAATTTTCTAAATTATGTTTAATGTTTGAATAAAGAATTATAAAAGTACCTGATGTTGTTCTAAATGCATGTAGAGGAAACATTTAAGACAATTATATTATAAAACAGCAAATTAATATAAAAGGAGATGCCATATTACTTGAACTGGTAAAATGATGACACCAGTAGATGATGATAACTTATTTATGCATAATATAATACCTAGAACAATCATTAAGAAGGCTGTGTAAGAGATTTGATTAAAAAAACACTATATCAAAATGTAATTCTAAAAAATGATCAAATAACTCATAGGAAGGTGAAATAAAACAGAGACATAAAAGAGAGACAATACGCAGAAAACAAAAATGGTAGACTTTACCCCCACTCCATTAATAATTATATTATATGTAAATGCTTTGAGTATACCAATTACAGAGAAATTGGAAGAGTTAATTAAAGACATGCTACAACCATATGCTGTTTAAAAAAATATACTTCAACATAATGATATAATAGTTGAAAGTAAAAGGAAAGAGAAAAGACATATCATAAAAACATTAATTAAAAATACCAGGAGTGGCTATATAAATATCGAATAAAGTAACAAAATTGCCAGAGACAGAGAAAGACATTGTAAATTGATAAAAGGGTCAATCCATTAAGAAGATACAGCAATCCTAAATGTGGATGTACTGGATAAGAGAGATCAAAATATTTGTTGCTAAGACTGATGAAACAGAAGAGATAATACACATCCACAGATATAGTTTTGTGAAATAAAACTTATAAAATTGATAAAATTGAAAGGATAAATAGACAACTACATAATTATATTGCTGACTTCAATAGCCCTCTCTCAACAACTGATAGAACAATCAGGAAAGCAGCAAGAGTATAAAAGGACTCAACAACACCATGAAAATAAAAGGAACCAATTGACATTTATAGGACTGTTACCCAACAAAAGCACAATACGCACTCTTTTTAAGTGCCCATATAACATACACCAGAATAGATCATACCTTGGCCATAAACAAACAGCAGCAAATTTTAAAGAATTGAAATTATACAGTATGTTCTTCAACCACAATGATATCAAGCTAGAAATCAACAACAGAATGATAACAGAAAACACTTGGAAAGTAAATGACACATTTTGATAGTTCATAGTTCAAAAAAAAAAGTCTCAAGAAAAAAAATTAAAATATATATTAAACTGAATGAAAATGACAATCCAACATATCAAAATTTGTGGGATTCAGCGAAAACATTTTTGAAAGGGAAATTTATGGTATTAAATGCATACATTAAAAAAGAGGAAAAGTCTCAAATCAATAATCAAAATTACTACTTTAAGAACCTAGGGGAAAAAAACACACAAACCCAAAACAATCAGAAGAAAAGATATACTGAAGAATAGAAGTCAACAAAACAAAACAAAAATAACAAAAAATCTATAAAACCAATAGCTGGTTCTTTGAAAAATGAATACAGACCAACCTGTAGCAAGACTGATAAAGAAAAAAGGGGAAAAATACAACTTACCGATACCAGGAATGAAATAGTAATAGCACTAGAGAAAATGAAGGAATAAGGGAATATTATGAACAACTCTACAATTACAAATTTGACAACTGAAATAAGATGGAAAATAAAATGTAACAATTCCTTGAAAATCACATACTACCACAACTCACCCAATATGATTTAGGTTATTTAATAGTAATATAAATATTAAAGAAATAGAATTCATAATTTAAAAGCTCACAACTCCATATTAAGTTTTAGATGGGTTCACTGAATAATTAGAACAAATGTGTAAAGAAAAATTAACACCAATTTTAAACAATTTCTCCTGGAAATTAGAAAAGGAGGAAACACTTCCCAATTTGTTTTATTGGGCTAGTATTACCTTGATACCAAATGAGACAAAGAGAGTTTAAAAGAGAGAAAGAGACAGAGACAGAGAGAGACAGAGAACTATATTCCAGTGATCTTAATGAGTATAGGTGCAAAAAATTCTTAACAAAATATTACTAAATAGGATTCAACAAATAAAAAATAATTATCTGCCATTACTAAGTGGGGTTTATTCTAGATATTTAAAATTGGTTTAATATTAGAAAAGAAATCAATCAATTTAATATACCATATTAATGGGCTGAAGAAGTAAAAACACATGTTCATATTTACAGATGCAGAAAAAGCATTTGGTGAAATTTGATACCCATTCATAATAAAATCTCTCAGAAAATATGAGAATTTCCTCAACTTAATAAAATCATCTATAGCAAAACTTCAGGTGACATCATACATAATGATGAATGCTTTTCCCAAGAAATCAGGAACAATGTAAGGTTATTCTCTCTCATCTTTCTAATTCAACATAATTCTGGTAGATACAGCATTAAGGCAAGAAAGCAAAATAAAGGACATTCAAATTGGAAAGAAAGGAATAAACTATCCCATATTGCAGGTGACAATATTATCTACAAATAATATCTTAACAAATATTTCAAAAACTCTCCTAGAGATAATTAGTGAGTTTTGCAATGTCACAAGATACAAAATAAGCATACGAAAATCATTAACTCTATTTTCGAACCTTCTCCCTTCTCAAAAGAATGAGGGAGGGCAGGACTAAAAATTTCAAGCATCTAATCATGGTTTGGTCTTTTCGGTGACCAACCTTCATCCAGCAGCCATCCAGGAACCCACCCAGAGCTACCTCATTAGAACGAAAGACACTCCTCCTACCCAAGAAATTACAAAATTTTCAGAAGTACTGTGTTAGGAACTGGGGTCAAATACCAAATATTAGAACAAAAGATGCTCCTAATGCTTTATCATTTAGGAAATTACCAGGGCTTCAGGACTTTGTGCCAGGATAAGGGACAGAGGCCAATATACATTTCCTGTTATCTCTCATGTATGAATACCATTATCTCAAATAAACAGTTTAATAAGATATGAGTTTTTGAAGGAGTTTATATATGTTTGTACCTCTATATACTTGTTATTAATATAATTTGTATTGTATCTTTATTAACATAAGTACTCCTTGATAGCTGCAAGTTTTGTGGAACAATTCGTTTTAGGAAGAGAGAAGTTAACATTTTTAAAAAGTGAAGAATTCAAGATTCAGGTCTATATTCAAATTCTAATGAATACAATCATCCAATCCTTACTATTTAAGATTTCAAGAATGGATTGAAGCAGATATATTTCAGTCAAATCAGAACTATGTAAGGTCATGTGTCCTCATTTTGGTTGAACATTCTTAATTATCTATAATAACACATTGCATTGACATTCCAATTTTATAGATTATGAGTCTTTCAATTCTAATATCACTTTCTATCTTCACAAGAATTACAAGTAGTTGACAGAGCATATATTATTACTCTCATTTTTTCTCTAAGAAATAAGATCGGAAGTCAGAGTGTTTAAATGAACTTGCCCATATAACCATAGGAAACAAGTATCAGAATGGGAACTGGAATTTTGTCTCTTGAAGAAGTTCCTTATGCATGATGCTGCATCAAAATATCAATTGTCTTTTGTTCTTATTTCATTCTCATACATAATAGTAACTTATTAGGTTGCAACAAGTGTGAATCTGCTCTTTCCTGAAATGTGCCATTTTAATACAGTACTATTCTATTTTCTCTAACCACGATAAGGTCTCCTCTGATTACCTATACATTTTCTTCAATCTTAGTTCTTGAGATATGTTGAGTCACTTCTTTACAACCAAGGGCATTCAAAACAACTGATAATTTTTATTAAAAAAAAAAATTAGAACCAAAAGAGCCATGATGTAATCCTATTTAATACACTTTTGTAGAGAGTAATTAGTATTTTGAGGAAAAATAGTGACTCTGATATTAAAATGAAATGAATTCCATTGAAAGAGACATAAACATTGCTCCTCATAAACAAGATCGATTTTACTCGAAACTTTGAACCAAATGTCATTTCTCGCATCAAAGAAGAACATTTCCCCATAATTAAAATGTTAATTGTTGGTATCAAGTAACCAATCTGAACAAAGTACCTGCTAACTTGACTTGACCAAACTCTAGTTAACCTTCCACCTTCCCTCTGGCCCCTCAACTTTTACCTACACTCAGCCTGAGCCAGCACTAGAATGTGGAACAATTCTTTCTAAACAGCCTTTTAAGATGTTAGAAGGAAAGATACTTTCTGCTCAACTGATCTGATCATACCACTGACTCATCCTACATCCTAGTCCACCATATCAGATTCTTTAAAGCTTCGTTTACCCTTCCCTATGAAAGAAACTTCTTTCTGCCTGAACTCTGACTCTTTCAGGTCTTACAGTCAGAGCATTCTCCTTATTTTCCCTATTGCAATAGTCTTTTCTGACAAAGTTTCTCCTTAGCGAAGTCCAAATTTGTTTTTATTGGGCGGTGGACAGTGGTAAGGGAATCAGTAAGGAATGTTAAAACACCTAGAGATGCTGAAGAACGGACAGCTATTACCACCCCTAAGCCTGAAGGGGCAGAGTGAGGAATCCAGGGCCTGCTTGAAAAAGCTGCTGAAAGCAACAGAAGAGGGGCCACTCTACAAGAGTTTATCTATAGAAGGATGCAGTTCCGTGAAAACCACACTGTGGCAGGGAGGGAGATGAAGGAATAAACAAATACCCCATTCTCTCACTCCTGTCCTATTTCTTGATGGTACTCCCAGTCTAAAATAGGCAAAAGCTAAAGAACAATGGGCTGAATGATGTAGTTCTACTGTTATCCCCACCCCAGGGTGGAAAGCAGGGCATCGAAGGGCAGCTGTGGACATGGAAACAGAGAGCTAGCACAGTTACTTTCTTTTAATCTAACATCAAAGATTTTGTTATTGTACTCAAGCTTCATTGTAGACTGCGCCATTATCATTTTTGTGATTTGCTAGCCTGAACAGTATCTTGACTACAATTTCTAGAAAAATCTGTCCATTTCATAGCCCTCTTTAACCATTCCTGCCAAAGTTTTTCAATTTGATACATTGTAATTTTTTTTAAAGTGCTTAAGAATAATGGATCTTATAATATGGAACATATTACTAAATTTATTTATTCAGTCTATATTTATTGAACATCTCTGACATTGTAGGCACTGGCTTAGGCATAATTAAGGTTGCCAGATAAAATATGGTGTGTTCAGTTAAATTTGAATTTCAAATGAAGAATAAAAAAGTTTTAATGTGAGTGTGTCCCATGCAGGATGAGATGGAACCCATCAGAATCATTTTTACTAGGTAACGTTGAGGGAAGTAATCAGCCATTTTCCAATTTAAACTATAAGGAACTTGCATAAGTTTTGGAGAAGTAAAGGAAAAATATGCGTCCTATTATGATTTGCTAATTCTGGAAACCCTAGGTGTGGGTATATAGTGGTGAACCCAACATGTATGCTGTCTATCCTCAGATTGCAGTTGGTGGAAAAGATACCTCATAAAGAACTACAAAAATTAAATATATAATTACAAATTGTAGTGATAAGAATTAGATGGTTAAAGGCATACTGGAATATCAAGCATTCTTAGAAAGGGGGCAACATGTACAAAAGTGTTCAAGTCAGAACAGATGGTGGTACAGTCAAGGAAATGAACAAAAGTTCAGTGTGGCTAAAGCCCAGAGGCTGAGGGTAAGAGTTGAGAAGATAGATCTGGAGCTATCTCAGGGACCATGTAATGCACATCTTTTAGGCATCATTGAGGCTTTTGATCTTTGTCTCAAAATTGGTGGAATTTACCCATAGGAATGAAATAGGCATTTACAAATATGATTCACATAGAATAGGATGAACTGTGAAATATAAATCAAATAGGATTAGATGGGGTGGAGGGTGATATGTTTTTTGTCCATTCAAAAGACTGTGGAAGTTTGAATTGAGGAAGTAGTACTGAATATGGAGAAAAGTGGAAAGATAAAATAAATATCTAGGAAGCAAAATAGAGAGGATGTAGGAATTGATCATGAGAGAATAGAGAGAAGAAGGCATTAAGAATGATTGTGAAATTTCTGACTGGCACAAAAAGATGCCGAAGGATAGATGTAAAGAAAATGTGCAAGAGCACCACAGAGTGTGGTTTTGGACATATTAAGCTTTATGCTTCCTACGAGTCTTGCACATAGATAGGAATTAGCCAGATATATGAGACTATTGTTCAGAAGAAACATGGATCAAAATTTTTAGCACAAAGATGATTTCCAAAAACTATCTACTTATTTATCGCAAAATAATTGAAGTTAGTATGTTAATTATATCATCAATCAGTTAGATGTATAGTTGTGATTTAATAGATATTTATTTTTGGTCAAAAAAGCATAACTAGCATATCAAATCCATGATTCCTTGGAGAGTTTTGTTATTTTACCTTCATAGACCAAATAGTCTGTGCTCAGGCATCTCCTAGTGTTCAGAACTAAATCTTCTACAAAACTATCAAAAATATGGAGGACATAGTTGTATAGATCGCAAGTGTGGACTATTATGTACTTAATACCAATATGTGAGCTCCTTTTCAGAGTTATGGTGAATGGTCACTTCCCAATTTTTGAAAATCCTTTACTAAGCAATTAAGAAAATTTTGCCCCTTAGTTCAATTGTTTCACTGGAAGTGAAATCTATCCTCTATGGTGTAACCAAGGAATCTCTTATCGCTTATAAAATATAAGAATGTTTAAAAGATAAATTCATGAAAGAGTAAAAATGTCAATTGTATGAAGGAGCTGACTGTTAAATCTCTGATTTCTTTTAGTCTTGTAAAGAGCTTGGCAGCTGGTCAATCATTACTTTTTCAAACTCGTGTTCACTGGCATTATCATGGTCTTTAATTGTCTATTTCAGTGTCTGTAAGAACTTCCAGACAAGCTTATGTGAGTATCAGTCTTGCCAGAGCAATAATCTAAACTTGGAGTCAGAATCTATATACCTTGTTCATGCTAAGTTGGGTATTTTTTGTTTTGATTTATTTTGGTTGAAGAACACATCCAAGTTATGAATAATGAATAAAACATGGAAATATTTGAATATAAAGAAGAGAGACTTCAAATACTAGAGAGGTGGTCTTCATATATTTCTTCTAATCAAATATCATAAGCATTTGTTCCAAATCAAACCACTTTTCAGATAATACCAAATAACAGCTCATTTAGAACGAAACATATGTTAGGAAGAGCTTAAGACAGTTTCTTGAAAAAAAACCTTAACATGAAATCTGATAAAGTAGTATAGAAAAAAAAATCATTGCTTAATTTTACTCATAAATATAAATACAAAAATTCTAAATTAAATATTCTCAAGAATTTAGTAGTTTATCAAAACTATGACCAAGTAGGATTTATTTCAGAAATTCAATTATCAAGAAAAACATCAATCAAAATATCACAAGAGAAAATTATATAATCATTACATAAATGATTATAAAAACATTTAATAGCAATCAGTAACCATTCTTATCAAAAACTCTAAGAAAAATGGGAAGAGAAATAAAATATATAAGAAGATTCCCATAGCAAACATTGTTCTAAAATGCTAAAGTGATTCCATTAAAGCCTGAAAAAAGATACAGATGCTATCACTAATGTTATTTAGTATTATTGAATTTGGGAAATATAATAAAAGGTCAATATGAAAAATCAAGAGCTTTCTCTACATTAACAATAACTAATAACAAAAAACAGGAAAAACTTTTTCACCTACAGAAACAATGAATGCTGTTAAGAGATTTATGAGTAAATTTCAAAAGAATGGTACCATATAAATATGAAGAAAGGCTATGAAATTCTATTGAAGTACACATATAGTGTTCCTTATAAGCCAGGCTTTGTACTTATTATTTGATACTCACAGACTTCTATGAAGCAGATTATATTATTATTTTTAAAGAAGAAGAAATAAAAATACAAAGAGGCAGGATAACTTGCCAAGGGTCACACAGATGAGAAATGTCAGAGCCAGATATTGAATCGAGGTAGTCTGGTCCAAGATTCATGTCCGTAGCCGTTAAACAATACTGCTTCTGTCTGGCCTGCGAGGACATATTATCTCGAACAGAAAGTTTTAACAGTATGATGATATTAATTCTTAAATTCACATTTAATGTAATGTCTCTCAAATAGGATAACTTAATAATATAATAAATCTATTTTCAAAATTTATATGTAAATGTAACATATGAAATCTTTGGAGGGGGCATATTGGGTAAAATGTTCGGAAATTCACATGGAAGAAAAGGTATCTGAGAGTCAATAAAAGTTTTTTATTGTTTTTTAAGGAATAGTGAGAATGCCTGACTTAGTAGATACTAAAACTATGCTTTTAAGCACTCACACAAGTCTCCTGATAACTTTCTAGAACATGAAAAAGAATTCTCCATTAACTGGTACAACACAAATAGAAGGTTGTTTTTTGGGTTTTTTTTTGTTTTTTTTTTTGTTTTGTTTTGTTTTTACGTGTTATTTAGGTATTAGGCTGCTGGGCTTGTCAGTTCTTATTCCAAGTTATATTAAGGGCAGAAGTACCAGTATAATATATAGAAAACTGTATATCCTGAAAAACACACCTCAATGAAAAATATTTGAACATCTCTATGTTAGCTAACAAAACTCGTATACATATCCAGACAGAGAAATGTGAAGTCTCGTTTTAACTTGCTTCTGGCCTATGTAGTGTTGATTCATGATGAGAGTCTTTCAAATCTATATTCACTGACCCTGTAGTGTGGACACTTGATTAGTGTACTTCAAATGTTAACTAAAATCCCCTAGGGTGTAAATTAAATCAATACATATTTACATTATACTGTCTACACTAACGTATTTTCAAGTAATTTACTGACAATGAAAAAAGAGTTATAAGAAATTGTGAGAAATAAAAGAAATAATCAACAGGTTCACTTTATGTCTGCTTTACAGCGAATTGTCAATTAAGTAGCATTGACTAATTAATTAAAATATTCATATATGTCTGTAAAATCCTAGTATAATATTACAGTTTGATGTGGTAGGAATTACCAATACATCTTCTCTAGAGCAATGGTCCTCAACCTTTTTGGCACCAGGGACGGGTGCTTCTCTGATAATTTAATGCCTGATGATCCGGAGGAGCTGAGGCGGTGATGCTAACCCTAGGGAGCTGCTGCAAATACAGATGAAGCTTTGCTGGCCCACCTGACACTCACCTCCTGCTGTGCCGCCAGTTCCTAACAGGCCATGGACTTCTATTGGTCTGTAGCTCTGGGGGTTGAGGACCTCTACCCTAGAGTATTGAAAACATCTAACCAACTAGTGAGCTACCTTAGTCCTGGTTGTAGACTTAGTGCTTTGGTTCAGTCCTCATGTGCCTCCAAATTATGCACTGATTATCTTATTCCCCAGGTCACACTGTCACAGGTTGGATTTTCTGAGATAGAGACTGAGACTGAGATTAGCACTCAGGGCGTTTATAAAGAATTGATCTTGGAATCAACACTTACACAAAGGAAGAGAAGGGTGCAGAATTTCTTACAGGGAGAAATGGAGCCTGAGCTGATCCCGTGGCAAGTTTTAGAGCTGAGATGGCTGCTTGAGGAAGGAGATGAAACCTTGATGGAAGCATTTTTCTTTAGCTGAGGCAGTCCCCAAAGAGGGATGACCGCTCAGGAGTGCCTTCTGACAGCCGTCGCAGCAGCTAGGGTAAAGGCTGTCATTCCTGAAGGGAAATCTGGATGGTGCAGAGGTCACCACACATACACTGATCTAAATGAACTATTGTTAATATTAGGATTGGATATTCATTCTAGACTGCTATCAATCTCTGCTTATAGTTCTCTAATGTTTATACTTAAAAGTAGAGATTTGACATGAAGCATAATCATAAACTCTAGAAATGTTCCATGTGAAAGAGAAGGGATCCATCCTGGTTCTAGTGTATATTTCCATCATTTCTGAAAATTTGCTTTTTGATCCTTCCTAGGCCAGTCTAGGAATTCCTTCTGTATGGTAAGTTGAAGTGAGATTTTCAAAAAACGATAATAACTTCCAGCCTCCTTAGTCTCGGATTTCCCCAACATGCCTGTTTCACTGCCCAGAAACTTGTGATGATTATTTATAGTATCTTTTCAGGAAGAGTAGGAATATTTTCTTGCCATTTCTTTGGAATTTTGCTGTTAGTTTACACTGCTCTAGGTGTAAGCTCACTTTACAATTATAGTACTAACATGAGTATGCAATTTTTATTTTTGCTTTCAAATTTTGGATGCTAAGAATGTAAATACATTTCTTTTTGAAGGTTGTAGATCTTCCAAGGCCATTGGTCAACTAGCCCCAATTAAATTTTCCAAATGACCTTTCTGCCATATTATTTTGAAGTCTGGTTTTACTAAAATCTCAGGACCAGTCATTTAAGCAACAATTTGTATGTTTTCAAGCTGGGGACCTGAAGGTGACTACAACCCAAGAGAAGGATTGCCAGGTAAATACAGAGGACACCAGTTGAATTTGAATTTCAGATAAATCCCTCCTCCCTTTTTTTTTCAGTGTAAATATGTCCACACTTATACAAAAAAAAAAAAAAAAATCTTTATCCGATATTCAAATTCAATTGCACTTCTGTATTTTCACTTATAAAATATAACAGCACTACTCAGATGTCTTTCTTCTACAAGGCAGTTCCTTGCACTTGAACCTGGCTTCTGTCTTTGTTATGCTTTCCAAAGCATACCTTATTCGATACTCATAAAGTACAGCATATGTATCTGTGATTTGGCTTCTAACTTTCCCGTCCATCTTTAGCAACTTATCAGCTGAGACAATAACTCTCCCATGACCCCCTAGCCAATTTGAAATAAAGCCTGTAGCTACCCAAAATGCTTTGGATAACTGACTTCCCTTTGGCAACATTTTATGTAAAAACATAGAATTTTGTGTTTGTCCTGAACAGGTTAAATAGCCCTTGTGGATATTGCAGTTTAAAGCACTAGGAAACCTGAGGATCTAAATCACCAGGAAACCTGAGGATCTAAATCACCAGGCAGTCATGGAAATCTTGGCAAGCATTTTGATTTCTCTAGGCCATTGACTTCAGTTACTCTGTAAACCAAAAGATAGGTAGGGCCTCTAATGGCCTCTATGGCTAAATTTTAGCACAGTAGGTAATCTATGAATGAGTGCATATTGATGACTAGATCTTGCCTGCTGCTCCTAAATCCTTCATTATTAAGTAGATTACTAGGGAGATTAAAGCACCTCTAGCATTTTACCGGCAAGGAGGACTGTGAAGGAACTAAATAAAAAGCTAATTTTAGATGAAGTTGGAAAATTACATAAATTGTGATTTAGTCATCAAACTACATTTTTAAACATTTTCCTTTACATAAATAGTGATAAAATTTCTAGATTGCAAAAATATGTCTACATTATAAGTAATTTAAAGTGTTAAATAAAAAGAGGAAATGATTCGTAAATATTTTCGAATGAAATATGCATTTCCAAATGTTAACGTGATGACCAAAAAATCTTGGAATGGTTCGTAGGTATTTTGAAAATTCTTCGAATACAGAAAAAATGGTCTTTTGTGTATATTTATGCATTTTTATTCTATCTATCATCTATCATCATCTATCATCTATCATCTATCTACATCTATCTATCATCTATCTCTATCTCATTACTTATCTTTCCTTAGAAAAAAATTGCTAAAAGGAAAACAACTAAGGACTATCCTTCTGAAATTATGGGAAATTTATATTTTCTCTATAATTGTATTTATTTTCTAGCTTTTCTTGAATAAGCATATTTTAGTTTGTCGAATTATGAAAAGTTAATTCAATATTTATCAGACTAAGTTAGACTAAGAAGTTTCTAGTAATAGTATTTTATATTCTAACATTGTTATGCTATTGCTCAATGTCATCAAAAATATTGGTTTAATGAACATTCATTTCCTCATTCTGAATGGAATTTTCGAATGTCAATTATATGCTAAGCATCCTGCTAGGTAAAGTTGGTGAAAAGACGAAAAAGACATGATTTTCATTATCAAAGATCTCACAATCTAGAAAAAGGGAAAATGGGCATAGTTAAAGCAAAGTGATCATACTTCACAAGTACCAACATTTGGACAGAATTAGATGAATATAAAAGACAGTTCAACCAAGCTTACCTGGGGAAACTGGGAAGGTTTATAGGAGGACGAGGAAGTGAAATGGGGTCTCATATCAGGAGGGCAGACATTTTAGGAAGAGACATTTATGTTTAAGGCTTGGCTATTAGTTGTTTATTTTATCAATTGGACAATTAGGCATTTCCTATACTTCATATTATACATGTCATGATGAATATTCTAAAAGCTAAATATTTGTGCACATCTATGCTTATTTCTAAGTGGAAGGAGGATTCTAAAAAAAATTGCAATGTTAATCGCTTCTAAATATTCTTAAGGCTTCAGATACAATTTTCCAAATTATAATTTAAATGATTATATTGATTCACAGTTCCACCTACAAGGAATGGAAAAAACACACACACGCAAGAATAAAATTCAAGTAGAGAAAAAAATAAAATAAGCCAAAAGAAATTAGTAGGACAAAATTAATAACATAAAATTAATTTAAAATAGATCAAAATTATGAAAAGGAAAGAAGAAAAAGCAAATATACAAACACATTAAATGACAAAACAAAACAAAAAAATGTCCAAGAAATCTAGCCAAAAAATAAAGAGGAAAAAAATATACTAGTTTCCTAACTTTTAGGTTTTATATAGACTGTGACCCTGTTTACTTTTTCTCTTTTATGATATAGCTCCTACATGTTTTCTACATTTAAGATTATTTTATTTTTTAAAACAGTTTTAAATTCTTAGCAAAATTAAAAGAAAGGTACAGATTTCCCATGTACTCCTGCCCCACATGTGCATAGACTCTCCATTATCATTCCCACCCCCTCAACCCACCCCAGAGTGGTACATTTGTTAGAAATGATAAATCTACATTGATATATTATAATCACCCAAAGACCATAGTTTATATTGGGGTTCATATTTGGTGCTGTACATTCTATGTGTTTGGACAAATGTATAATGACATGTGTCCATCCTTATAGTATCATGCAGAAAATTTTTCCTGCCCTAAAAATCCCAAGTTCTGCCTATTTATTTCTTTTACACGTTGTTTTTTAAGGATGCATTTTGACTCTGAAATACTTCAAAACCTTAACTTGTGTCATGAATAGTTGCTGCTCCAAAAATATTTATTTATTGATTCATATTGACTACAAATTAATAATAATTTTACAGCTCCTCACTTTACATTTTTTGTTTTCCCAATTGTGCCTTTACATACGGGATCTTCTATTTATTGTGCCTTATTTTAACCAAGATTCTCTTTGCTTCTTTTAATTTAATAAGTAGCACGATAGAGAGCAAAGCAGGAAACTATAATCATTATGATGAACTTTGATCATAGAGCCGAGTTTCAGTCCAAGTTATGCCACTTACAAATTATGTGACTTTGGCTAAGTTACCTAAACTCTTTGTTGTAAACAGGATATAATCTTAATACCTACCAGACTGTTATGGGGAATATATTAGGTCATGTATATTAAGCAGCGATTTATATATATTGCATGCTCAATAAATGTTAGCAATTACTATTACTTACCAGGTTTCTCAACCCCATAATGGAACTTCTTTGCCTTTCCATCAGTTCCCTTCTCATATTAAGAACATTAGCCCCTTTTGGTCACTGCATTCAAAGCATTATTGCTGTTACCAGGTCTCGATTTCTTGAACTGCTTATCCGAATTACCTCTTCTTCAAGCCTCCGAATTTTATTTAATCAGGGGATTAAGTTTTTCCTTGTTTTATAGAAAATCAAGTCTAGCTAGTGTGAATTTCCTTATTTATTCTGATTTTTATTTTAAGACATGTTTAGTGAGATATCCTAAGAAATAATCTTTCATCTTGTGATTCGATTTTATATACATAATTTTGCTTTATTTTTATACAACAAAAGCAGCAGTAATTTTTGGTTAGACTCACTCATAAAATAATAGCCGACCATGAGAAAAGATATCTACTCAAGGTGAGTCTTTAGATTAACTAGAAAAGATAGAAAGACTGATGTTTACCTTTGGCATACGGAATAGTCAGGCTAACACCATATAAGAAGTAAAAAATGGTCTCTTATGCCATTGTGTTTTGCAGGGCAATAAAACACCCCACTTTACTCAAAATCATTACTTACAAATAAGCAATCCAACCTTGTCTTGCTTGTGCTAGAAAGATAGATACTGGAGCCTGCTTGAAGGAGCTCCCTCTGGCCTTCAGTGGGATCATTTGGGTATCAAAATGACTTTGGCTGATTAAAACACTTTGTATACATATATAAAAAGTATCATGATGACAAAATAAAAGAGATACACACAAAACAACACTCATTGGACATTTCGTAGGTTGCACCAACTCGTTACTCAGAAAATTGATGACAAGAGGTGTAGGGGAGGAAAAATTTTATTCAACCCTTTTGGGGTCCCTGGCTCAGTTTGAATATTAAACTGACAAAATAGATTAATAGGAGAAAGGCATATAAATTTATTTAATATAAGTTTTAATGACTCGGGAGTCTTTATAATGAAATGAAAACCCAAAGAAACAGTTAGACCTGAGTATTTTTTATGCTAGTTATGATTAAAAGTGGACAATGGCGTATACATATAACAGGTAAAAGAGTATGTGTTAAGTGTAGTAAACTGAGGAAGCTTAGCAAGTCCTTTTGGTTAGAATTTTTCCTGGCATCCCTTTCTCTTTGAAGATAAGGATGCTCCTTTTCTCCAGGTATAGGGAGGGTACCAAACACATGAGGGTTTTATATCTTGTTTCAGGGGCAAAGGGTGAGGGAGGGGGCAAGATCAAAGTGACCTTCCTATTTCTTCAATTTTCTCGAATTCTTTTAAGTGAAAATATTCATTATGTCAAGGTCCCATATTTCGGGGTAGTGTATCCTGAACCCTGCATCAGTGGAAAATCCTTAAGCATTGATCCTGCCTTTCCTGTATGAAAAATATTTCATACAGGGGACACCAATAGCTTTAGTGTATGAAGGAAAACTCTACACAAACAAAAAAACCCATCTAATAATAGAAGGAATGATAAGGTGAGAAAAATCACCATTTTTAATCTTAATAAAATAATTAAGCTATTCAATGGTGGCTGTCATTTGATAGCAAAGAAAATTGGTGAAATATGATGAGGAACTTTTCACATTGGGAGATATAATACTGTTGTGTCAAGATAACTTTCCTCACCATATCACCAATGTGCTTTTCTTAAAAAGAGGTTTTGAATAAACTTCAGGCTTTCTTCAGTTTGTTCCCATCTCTACTATATCTTGTATGACTTGATCAGAGTTTCTCCTTAGTCCCCTGAGTCTAGAAATCCAATGCGCTATCCATTGTGCCACGGAGCCTTTAGTCCCCTGAGTCTATAAAGAGTTTCTTATTTTCATATTCTTTTGGTCATTTCAGTTGGTAGGGCTATAAATGAAAATAAGAGTGTGAGTCAAAATCAAAATCCTATGTGGAAGTAAATTTAATCTTTAATTTTTTTTTTTTTACTTTTTATGTTTTTTCATCAAGTCTATCTCATAAATTTATTTAAAAAATGTAATTATGTAAAATATACAAATTGACACAGAAAATATGGTGACTACAGTAAAGAGCAAAGGGAAAGATAAATCAGCTTAAATGTAATCATTCAGAGATAACCACTGTTAACCTGTTAGCAATGCTAATATATAAACTAGAAGTAGTCTTGAATATACTGTCTTTTAATTCTGAATTGCACATATATATCTACATTTTTTCTTTTACTTATAGTACCAAATAGCTTTTTTTTTAATCACATAATAATTGCATTATTCTTACTATCTTATTACTTGAAATAAAAAATGATATCTATAAGGAGACTGTCTACATATTTTTTTCTAGCATGGCACTATTTGTTAAAATATAATAGTCCTGATGCTATTTATTTTCTGTTAATTTCCCACAATTAGTTGAGCTAACTTATTTTCAGCATGTAGAAGCATGCATTAATAGCTGGCTCAACTCTTTTAAGGAATTTCATAGAAAGTCCCTCTGAGCATAGAAATCTCAAGAGAATTGCTGAAGAATAGAAAGTCCCCATTTCTACCCTGAGATTGTCACTCAGTATGGTCTAGCTATGGCCTTATAACAATGATTTTTTTTGAGAGAACTTCTAGTATAATTGCGCAATATCTGACATGACACATGGGTTCTTGCTTAGGGGAAAACCAAACATCAGGAAGATGAAACCATGTATGGTTTATGCTTTGAAGTGGGTCTCAACTTAACTACTTTCTGAGAAACCTAGAATCTTACTTGTATTTGACAGAAAAAGCAAGCAAACAAACAAAATCAAACAAGAAATCCGTATATGCTTTAAAATTTACCATACACCTGTAAAGTAAATTTAATAAGTAAAAATCAAACCATACTGTCATTCCACGTTAATGCACTCCACCTTTTAATCATCCATTTACAGTGCTGGGTATCCAGGTTATTCTAGATTCCTTACCCACATAAACAGTGCTGATATGGCTTTGAGTGGCCAGTGGTGTATATCTGGGATATGAACACGCCCTGTGAATGTTGGATCATAGATTCGGAGTGTATTTATGTAGACCGTGTGCTAGCTTCCTCTCTGGAGTGATTGCCCCAGTTTACAGTTTCAATGCATAGTGGTTTCTATAGCTGCTAATTCCCATTCACGCTTGACATTTTCCATTTTTCTAACATTTTCCAGTGATATCTTGTTATTGTCTTAATTTGCATTTTCCTGAGTATCATTGACTCTCTTTATGTGATGATAAATTTTGAGGAGCTTCATTTCGTACAAATGCATTTTGATATCTGTCTGCTGAGTAATTACACTGGAATCTGATATCAACTTCTTGCTTGCAAAGAAGCTGTAGTGGCCATTTTTAAAGGCTGTTTTCTCAACTTGTGGTATCTCTCTTTCCTATCGACATTTACATCTGAGATATTCCTATATAACCTAGTTTGTAAAAGTCCTTTCTCAGAGATATATAAAGTTGAAAGAAGAGAATGTATGAGCACAGAAAATGCTTCAGGCATATCTTCTCCTGGAAAAAAATAACGAAAATGAAAGGGAATATGTAAGTTAGGGTCCCATTAGAGGTGATGAAGCCAGAAGAGAATAAAATTATTTTAACTATATTGGGTTAGCCCTAGCATGCCTAGCAGCATGAATGACTTGTGCTACCATAGAAATAGGACTAAGTATGAAAGTCCAAGGGAAAAAGTATACTCTTTCCACAGTTACCCCATTCTTATCAACTTTTAAAAGTTCTTTTGGAGTTTGCCATTAAGTGAGAAATGATTTTTAAAACAGTTGAAAAGGGCTTCAAAATAATTAAACTATAACTCAGCATCCTAGATGGAAGCAAAAGAAACTATCTTTCCGGCCAGTTCCATAGTCTACTGACTAAGAAAGGAAATTTATCCACTATTTTGTCAACTTTATTCCTTTGATCTACCAGTTGTCTTATATGAATTCTTTCTGCATCTATACATTCACCAAGCCTTGCCAATTTTACAACCCTAGATGTTTTCAAATTTGACTTCTGTATTTGTGCCACTGCTGCTCCAGTTCAGGATCTTATCATCCCTTGTCTGAAACAGCTCCTGCTTTGGTTCGAAAACCTTACCCTAGCCCTGCTTCTCTCAACTATATACTCCATAACAGTGCTAATGGGATGCAGCTGAAATGCAAATATGTTGCTTTCTTCTCAAAATGTTTTTAATTGTCTGTTCTTCTCAGTATAAGGTACAGACAATATGTTCTCAAATGACAGACTTTCCGAGACATCATTTCCGTCCTCCTCTCCACTGTAGTTCTCACATTAACATGGCTCAGCTGACTATAGCTCCCTAAACACACCAGGCTTCCTCTTGTTCCTGAGTCGTCTTTGATCACCCTGCTCTCTATGCCTGGCTGGCCCTCCCCACTCCTCTTAGCTTCTTTGTAACAATCCTATTCACTCCATCAGATTCAGGTCTGGGGCAATCAGCTATTGGTCCTTCTTCCCACTTATGCTGAACAAAGTGTCCTAAGGTACTTTCAAAGTACCCGTGGAAATCTCAATTACTGGATTTATCAGATTATGTATGAACTTTCTCTTTATGTCTACCTGATGCTCTAGTGTAAACATTCTTCAGCAAGGGAACTGTGATTAATTTATGTTTATATAGGTAGTAAAAATATTAATTTAAGGCAGGTGGTAGAATTCCTCTGGGGAAGAGAATGGTTTTGGATTAATAAGATACTTTAATGGTTGAAGGAACTTTAAGAACAAGAATATCTAATGTTCAATTTTACATTTTTTATTGTACTGCCCAGTAATATGATTGCCTGCTGTTGTGTTAGATTATCAGTAAAGCATATTGCTATCATAGTAAACTTGAGCTAGTAAACTTTGTGAAATAAATTTGTTAGAGGCTGTTCAGAGCAATACTGTATAGAGAAACGGATATACTCAAGGGTGGCAAAATACAGAGAAGATATTAAGAATTAACTAGAAGCAAAAACTGCAGAAAGATAAACTCTAAGAATTTCAAGAAATATATAGAGCATCTGTTAGCTTTCCTATTGAAAGTAACTTAATATTTGAGCTAATTTTAGCTTAAAAGATAAGAAAAGGGTGGTAAACTGGAAGACTTGAACAAATAAATATTTAATAATATGGGAACGTAAAATGTTAAATAAAAAATAGCAGAAAACAAAACAGCATAGGTAGGGGATCCTTTTCTGTATCAAAATAGTTTACATACATAAATGAAAAGGAATACAACAAAATATTAATAGTGGTTTCTCTGGTTGCTATATTTTATTTACTTTTTTTTGTTTTCTATAGTTGCCTTATTTAATAAAATGTTTATGGCTTTTTATTACTGATAGTTCGACATTAAAAATCACATATCCAGAACCTGTTGTTGATGTTTGCCATCTTTATCTGCACTTGGAAAAATGTTTTTGCTCAATCTAAATGGTATTGGGCAAAGTTTACGGAGTGTGTACCACTCTACTTGTCCCAAATTCTTCTTTGGCCTTTGCTGGAATCTCACATTAGGCAAACTAGGAGGAGAATATCTTTGGTGCCATTCTCAGCTCTCTTTTTGAAATCTACCTCCTTCATTTCAAGCTCCTGGAAATGCCTTGACCTTCCATGTAGGGTTCTCATTTTGCTCCTGTGTGTCCAGTGCATTTCTTGTTCTCCATTATGACTTTGCTCTTATTTGCCTCTAGTGAAAAATTATTTAATCAGTGTCTTATTCCCTCAGTATTTTATACTCCTTTTGAAAATAAGGTAATCTGGAAAAATAAATCCTTGATAAGTGTTACTTTTCTTTAAGTCATCTTTTAATTGAGTTCTCTTCTACTTCACTATTTCCACATTGACTGATTTGCTGTGTTGATTTTGCCTCACAAATGTCTCTCAAACCTGTGGCCTTTTCCCCTAGACACTGCCTTCAGGGCCTTACTATTGTTAGTTTTAGCCTTCCCAAGGACCTGATAGCTGGTCTCCATTTCTTTTAATGTTCTTTCCCGTTTTTATTATCCAAATAGCCCCTAGAATATCTTTATTCAATATAGATAGGATTATCACATCCCTTTTCTTAAAAAAAAACCAAAACTTTGGTGATGCAATGGTATGTTTAGAAATATTGCTCTAGAATATACTTCAAATCTTTCAGCAAATAACATACGACTTTTTTAATTTGATCCAGGTGTACTTCCCAAGTGTCAGCTTTTGCCATTCCCTCTCACTCCCTATTACTCTCCAGACATTTTGTTTTCTCAAGCTACAGTATATGCTTTCCATATGCTATTCCCTCTGCCAAGTATTACTCACCAATGCATCTACCTGAATAATTCCTGTCCATTCTTCAAAACCTAGACTATTTAATCTATCCCATGTGTATAATTCTGTCATTCACAGCTTTCTCTGCCATGCTGACATAGCGCTTCCCCCTTTATCTATGATAGTACCTAGAACATTGCATTGTAATTATTTACTAATATATCTGTCTCACAGTTATTTCCTGAGGTAATTGAAGTTCTATGTCTTGTCATCTTGGTAGTTACAGAGCCATAATATAGCAGTTCCAAATAAGTGATTGAGGAATGAGATAATATAAATGAAAATTGAATTAAGTGCAGAATTGTTTAGGGAAATTTTGTTCAGTAATCTAATGTGGGAATACAATTGCTTTTTTCCTAATATTTACGAATATGACGGTAGGGAGGATTCTTTATATGCAAGCTCTGCTTTTGGGATCCTTGCCTATTCTATTAACATATTCAGTTGCTCCTTCTCAAGCTCTCATATTGAGTTTTCCCTGTGGATTTGGCTTAGAGCTTTAGCGAATTTTTTCTATAAAGTACCAAATCATAAATATTTTAGGCTTTGCAGGCTATCACAACTACTTAACTCTGCTGTAGTAGCTAGGAAAAAGTCAAAGATAACATTTAAATGAATGTGTGATTCTGTTCTAATAACACTTTATTTACAAAAAACAGGCAGTAGGCCAGATTTGGACTGTAGGCTGTAGTTTACTGATCCTTAGTCTGGATTGAGAGTTTAGGTTAATATATCTAGACCCCTGGCCCAGATTATGGTGGGTTTAGCTTTAATACATCAGCCAATAGGTGAAGTAGTGCTGAGCTGTGATATTCCAGGCTTTCTGTGATAAGTAGTACTCATGTACAGTTAAATCCAAGATCCTTCCTACTACACATTCACTGACAGAACTACTCAGGCAGCCTTACAATGTTTAATCTCATTAGGGTTCAGGAGATAACCATCCAAGTAAAGTTTTTATGGTGGTCACAAATCAGAGATGGTGCTTTGAAATCTGTATCGTATTGTTACCTCTGGGGCAAGTCCTGAACTACCCTAGTGTCCCCAGCAAGAAACGCCCTGCCTCTCAGAAGCCATACTTACAACAGCTGTATACTTAGTCGTGGGACTAAGTATAGATTTCCCAAACAATGCTTTTGAATCCTTGCTTGGTGAAATAGTTATGAAATATCTCTGCAGCCAGGACAACACAGGTGGCAGCAGCAGCAGTTTTGCTTATCCATCCCAAGCTATTTGATAGTGATTTTCTTCCAACTCCAGTCACCTAATAGTTTAAGAACCAGTTTGCAGAAAGTTTGAAGGATTTGCAGGAATGATTTACACACACACACACACACACACACACACACACACAGTATATACACACGCATATTAAGTAATTAAATATCTTGTATTTAATGAAATACAGACCATGCCTTTTGTGATGCTTCACTTATGGTATGTTTTCCATACTATAGTGAATGATCCAAACAATTGCTTATTTTGAGAATAATAATGACTGCACTTAGAAACTGGCAAGATATGACAGATTATTAAGAAGATATTAAGTACCAAGTCTGAGGCGCATAAGAAGCAATACTATTTGTTTATGCTCCTCAGAATCAAATTCAATTTCAGATAGGGCGTGTCATGAAAAATGTTAGTAGCATTTGGTTTATGTATTTACATAGAGATAAATTAGTACTTGCCAAACCCAACAAAGCATTGATCAGATTTTTATTTCTCTGGATGTCTTATTTCCATGCTACTCCTGATTATTCATGTCCAGTTCTCATTACCCTCTCTTACTTCTGAGGATGAAATAATTTTTAAAAAGTGCTCTCCTTGCGCATCACCTTTACTGTCATCTTGCTTCTTGATTCTGCTCTCACCATGGTGAGTGAGCACCTTCTGAAGCAGCACCTGCCAGGAAACAACTGTTTTTGGAGATCTCAATGTGACATCCTAGAAAACAGATGACCTGAAGAAACACCATCATTTTACCTGGTAGGACAAATTCAAGGTAGGCCATAAAATTTTGTAAAAGATGTAAGCAAAGGTATAAAAATGAGGAACTCTTCTGTTTTTTAAACTGTATTTATTATTTTGTCATACTTTGGACTCTTTTCTACATATACTTGTTAAATTAAAATCCCAGCATCTATACTACTTCCAAGGTATCCTCAACATTGCGAATAGCTTATTTTTAAAAAATGTGCTGGAGGTATCTTAAAAATGCTAGTTATTTTCCAGTCAATGTTCATTTCCTTAGAGAAATAAAAGGAATTTGAGAGAGGAAGAACCTCAGTAATGCAGTCAGGTTACTTGCTGTAAAAAACTTCTGTATTTGGTAAGATCAACATTGGCTGTTATTTTTCTAAATATAATGATTATATTCTGGAAATTTATTGTATTAGTGGTCTGATTCCAATGCTATAATTGGAGCAGGTAATTTTTCTTTAATTGGAGACTGTGCTCTTAAATAATCGAAAGAAATATTCTTAAATTTTCAGAAGAATTTTTCGAATTTTTTAAAAGTTAAAAAAAAGTACTTCAGTTTTGGTCAATATTTTTATGTGCTATATGATATGATAATGGTACAATATCTTGCTTTATGAATAACTGATTAATCTTGACCATAAGAGTATCACTAGACTACATTTAATACTTTGTTGATTTTTCACTCTATAAATATCAGATATTTTTTAGTTTTCTGCAGTAAATGTGTTCACTTGCAGATTACATAATAAAGGTTTATACATATATTTAAAAAGTAATTAAAAACATCTTTTCTTAGAAAGCTTTGAGAATAGAGTGGCATAAAGCAATATATCAAGTTTATAAATAAGGAAATTGAAACAAAAAAATTCAAGCAATTTATGTAAGCCCACACATGTAATTTGTGTCTATCTGGGGACCAGAAACAGTGCTACTGACTTCTGATCCAGAGCTCAATAATTTACTTGCTTTCAGCCAGGAATAGGAGTTTGAATTGGCAAACAGTTTGTTGGTAATGGATATAAGCCTTGTAGTAATGCTTCATTTCCATCAACAGAAAAATGAAATAAAAAATAGAAAATTTACAAGTATCTCTTGTTGCTGAGCTGTCATCCTTCCTTAGCAGACATATGTTTACTCTGGTAGGCTTTGTCTGGAGTGTCTGAGTCTCTTGGGGGATTGGCTGAATCCTTCCCGTCTTTGATTTGTAACCTTTCAAGAACAAAAGTGAGGTCAGTTTAAAGCTCAAAATCAAAGCCATCTAGATCAGCAATTAAGCAAAATTCTTCTGGGAATAATTGAAAATGATTGATTCACCAATCTTTCTATTAAATTATATTTTTTGGGGGAGGAAGCTTATTATTTTACTCAGACAATTGTTAAAAGACAGAGTATGTGTTTTCTGTGCTTGTATGTTAAAGAATATGAGGGAGGGAAAAAGGAATAGATTTAACATTCTGAGATTTGTTGTACCTCGTTTTGAAAAAAATGATGTTATATTTCCTTTCAATAAGTTGTTTTTTCCAGATGGACAAATAAAGCCCACATTAAAATTATATTAGCAGAAAAGAAAAACAAAGTAGTAATTTTACCTAATTATAAGCTAGATTAACAAACAATTGATTATATATATAAATCTTTATTATATAATTTGCAAGTGAACACATATAATGAAACACAGGGAATTCCAGAAAATTCCAAGCTTGCCAAAGCAGTCAGTATTGAATCTGAGGGAGAAAAAAAACCCTCAGGATTTCTGACTCCTAATTCACTCTCATCCAGAAGGCAAAATTCATTTCCTGAAACGTTAACAACAATGCTCGTTGGGTCCTAAATATCAACCTCGCAAAGTAAATAAAGCTCGGCAATTTGCAGGCAGATAACAGAAAATCGGTTTGGCCTAGGAAAGTTCTCCTGAAATAAACCAATTAGAGGGGAAAATGGTGCCTTAGCTTGGGAGACTGAAAGTAGAAGGGGAAATAGTATTACCTGGAGCACTAGAGAAGTCTCTCTGAGTGAAGGAAAATGATGACCATTTAGGTTTGATTTTAATGGTCTGTTGCCTGATGAGAACATTGGATTCTGTGATTGATTCCCCTGGGAAAAAGCCTTGGTTCCCACAGCTTGGAGCCATGGGTTTTTTATTTCTTTTTAAGGCTGCTCAGCTAAGGAGTCGTCCTCAGCCGGGTTGCCTTGTATTTCATCTTGCAACAAAATCCACAGTCATTAACAAATGTAGAATTAGGGCCTTGCATTTAGACCACAAAGCCAGTTTCCATATCCACTTTTAACATTTCCCATTACTCAGAACATTCTTCTAAGTAGCATTTGCTACTTCTGAGTAACAAAGTGAAAACACCATTGGAGAAAATAGAATCTAAGCTCCAGCCTGCACTACTTGTGGCATCTCTGAAAATGCATTAAAAAAACCTGGTTTTGCTTGAGAACAACTTAGTCATTTAAAACTGCTTCTTCTCTATGGTGGATTGTGTGAGGTGCCCTCTCCTCTGTCTAGTTATGTGGTGGGATACTGAGAGTTCAGGGAGTCTGTTCTAGCTGATTTGCTGCCAGGGATGCATTTGGACAAATTCTGAGGTTTCTAGCCCTTGAGCCTATTACTGAAGAAGATCGTTTTGTTGTTGTTGTTGTTGTTGTTGTTGTTTTTGGTTCAAAACCTTATAGATGCCCTTAGATATACTTCAGATAAGCATGAGTCGAATCTGAGGAACTTTTGAAGTTTGCTTGTTAGTCCACTCAAAGAGAAAAAGGCAATTTCCATAAGAAATTGGGTACCATTTTGCATCCATGTTATACTGAAAATTTTGTCTTGCAAATTTCAAGCTGTCAATCTTTGTGAATGACTCCCTGAGAAGAGCTTAGTGGTTGTGCCCCAGAAATGGGTGGAATATGTGGACTTTACCCTGTGTAATGAAAGCGTATTGTAGGAGGACCTTTCATAACATAATTTAAAAGCCTTTTAAAGCCCAGCACCTCCACGCCTAATTGCTAGGCAAGGCATTACCATCAGAGGCTCAGACTGCTCTTTAAAAGGTTTTTAAATGATAGTGTGAGGAAATAAAGCTTTCTCGTCTGAAAGCTTTTTCAAATGTGCTCTTCTTCCTTATGCTAGAAACAGCGGTCTGGACTTCACATGTAATGAGACTGAATGGCTGGCGAATGTCTGATGCTAGAGGAAGGAACAATGAAGAAGGGCTAAAGTGAATGGGGGCTTTCTTTGCATTGTGTGTAGCTTGCATTAAAGTGAAACGAAGACTTCTGGATAGCACTAAGACCAGAAAGCAGAGGTCAACTTTTTTCTTACTTCCTTGCTCCCTTACTATAAGCAACTAGGTGACTAATCCTATGATCCCTTAAGGAAAATACAATATATAACTCTATTAAAGCAAAGAGCCTTCAATAATAGGGAAAATTATTTGTGCATCTATTCTAGAATAATGATTTGGATGATATAACATCGTAAAGTTTTATAGAATAATGGTATAGTTTTTGTGGCCTGTTTTAGTTTTTTTAATTACGTATTCAAATAACAGCTAAAGGATTGAAGTACTAGATTACTTATCACACTAAATTACCCGTCCAAAGTTTCAAATAGATGCAAATATCTTTATTGCCATCGTCACCGCTGGGGTAATGTGAAATCCAGCAGCATGGCGTTGAAAGGAGAACAGTGGCGTGGTGCGTTTTGTTCCTTGGTTCTTTACCACCAACACAGCAAAGAATTACAGATCGGTGAGATTTAGCAGAAGTAAGATTGATTGAAAGTACGTTTTAGAAGGAAACGGGTATGCTAAGGAAGGCTGCAGCCCTGTGGAATTTGGGAGGTGATGAGATAAGATAGTAGGCCCCAAAGGGAGAAACGTATTTCTACCCAAGAATGCTGTAACAATGCAGAAATGGGAAGGTCTGTTTATATTTGGGCTGTGATGGGAGGGCCTAGATGATCCATTTGTGAGGTCACCTTGACCAACAGTTGGCTGCTACATAACTTTGCCTACTGCACATGTGCTTACCCAGAATTCAGTCTGTTATAATTAGATTCATGAACTTCCAGGCATAGTCATGATATTATAATAGTGGTCTAATGAGGCTGATGTTAGGGACAGTACTTTCTGTGCATGCGTTTGTAACTGGTTTAGCCAGCAGCTTTTATAGCCTTTGTGCTCTAGGATTTGGGGTAATTTATAACCCTAAAAGGGAGTTATCTCTGGGAGGTCTTTAAGGAAGGTCTTCAAGGGAAGTTTCTATGGTTACAGAACTGGGCGTTGGCTCCTGTCACTCATGCCTATCTAACATTATCATTTACTTATGATGATTGCCATTCACAAATGTAAACTCCTCCTTTTAATGAACATTATTTCCCAGCATACTCGAAGCTTTTTCTTTGATCTGGCATTACCTATTATCTTGTGTTTTGGTTTGGATCACTCAACATAGAGAAGGGAAGGGCAGCCTATCACAGGGAAGAAAGTGATTGTGTTTGATGCCGTGTAAGATACAACAGCACAGTTAGTTTAATATCGTATACTTGTTCCTTGATAAAAGGGCATACACTCCTACACAGTGAAGCCCATAGAAAGGCTTGATGGAGACCAGAGGTAAACTGTATCTATTTGAGGCCATTGTCTGAATAGAGTAAACACTATTGTTTCTAGTCTTACTGAGACAGTTTTTTCTAATCAGGACATTAAAGATTATTCTGCTGTAGATGAATCAGATTTTTGAAGACTAAATGATCCTGCTATGCTTGTCCAGGTGGTGATCTCATTTTAAAAATCAAAGGCAGGTCTGCTTCCATTTCTGGCTAAAGTCTGGCTATTCTGACTGTCTGGGATCACTGTTGCCAACATTCAAAGAGTAGGTCAGAAACTTCTGTCATGCAGGAAGGAATGATATAAATCTAGGGAATCACAGCATAATCAATTTGGTTTAAGCCTTTTGTATTTTCTCATTGACTAGATAAGATACCATCTTCTCAGTTAAATGAGCATACTTAAATTCTTTAGCCACCTCTGGTCAAGTGGAAAGTAACTCTATGTTTTCTTTTGTCTATTGGAGATTATAAAATAGAACTGATTTCTCCTATCCTCTATCTTATCACTGTAGATTGATAAAGTTGGATTTGTAGACAATGCCCACTATATAGTCGCCACTGTTAACGTTGTAGAAAACTATGCCCAACAAAAATCAGTGTGTAGAAAAAACAGCAAACGCCTCAAAGGGCATTCTAGATGTGGAAATATTGTGTAAGTAGAATAAAACATTCTCCTGTCTGCTCTTCTTTCTCAGTTTTGGTTTTAGTATGGTAGAATAGGCTTTTAGTAATGAGCTACCAACTTTAATATGAATGGGGGGGCAGTTCAACAAACATAGAGTTTAGAATCAGAAATATTTGATTCAGCTCCTAGTTGTGTGGCCCTAGGAAATATACTTGAGGCTCCATTTCAATCTCCACATTTTGAAAATGAGAATAACAATCTACATCTTGAAGTTCTGTTGTATTAAATAAGATATATGTGTAAAATATCTAGTATCTGCAGTAGGACTTCAAAATATAATAGGTTCCTCTGTTTGTTTTTTTATAGCTTTCCATAGAATTAATCAGATAAACATGATAATATAAGAATACAAACCCTGAATATGCTTTGATATCTGGAAGAGTAAATAAACTAAAAACAGTGATTTCCTCTGAGAAGTAGCTTTGGGGAGTGTGGTTAGAAGGGAGAGTGTATTTGTTTTGTCTAATGTTCCAATTTTCTACAATGAGAATGCAGGTAGGTATTATTCGTGTATAAAAGTCTACAATAAAATAAATGTAATCACAGAAACATATTGTATAATTTTAACTCCAAAGTAATAGATGCATTAGAGAGGCCTTGCTCAGATCTATATTTCTATTTGCTAAAAGGTGAGCATCTGGGAATGTGCTGACTAAATACACAAGTGTTTCTAAGACTACCAATTTTTCTTATTATGAATTGCAAAATTCCATTGGTTTCTAAGTTATGGATGGTGTCATGATGCACATATAATTACTGTTCCTCTGCCATAGAAAAGTAGATGATAAATTATTTTGCAACTATGTAATGTTACACATTTCAGTGACATTATGGGTTAAAATATAGTTTTAATGATATGCTTACCATGAGAATGTTTTAAAGAACTGAGCATGTGAAAGTACAAAACACTGACTATTTTTACGCTGGCTTTTATTTCTTTATTTTTAAGTTGAAGTAAAATATACATAAGGAAATTTGCCATATAGATCATTTTTAAGTGTAGAATTAAGTGGCATTGATTACATTCATAATGTTGTCCAACCATCACCTCTATTTCTAAAGCCTTCTCATTACCCCATGCAGAAAATCTCATAACCATTAAACACTCACTTCCTATTTGCTCTCCCCCTCAGCCCCTGTTAGTCTCTAATCTTTCTGTCTCTATGAATTTGGCTATTTTAGATATTTCATGCAAGTGGAATCATACAATATTTGCTCTAATGTATATGCCACAGATCAGGCAACTTAAACACAGAAATTTATTTTCTCACCGCTCTGGAAGCTGAACGTCCAAGGTCGGGATGCCAGCAGAGGACAATTTTTTTGTGTGTCCTCATATGGCCTTTTTCCTGTGCCCACTGATGGGGCGAGAGAGAGGGAGGGAGAAGGAAGGGAGAGGTATGTGTATGTGTTAAGACGTCAATCTATGTATTTTGGGGGAAAATAATTTAGCCAACAGCACATAAAAGGGAAATAAGAAAAAAAAAATCTGACTAGACTGGTTTTCCTTAGCTATTTGGTTAGAAATTTATATCAACAGGAATTTCAAAATTAAAGACACTATTCTTTTATTAACAGTAATATGCAAAACAGACCCTCATAATGATTACTCTATTTTAGACTTTAGTTCTCTTGTCCAATTCTTATCTTACACCTCTTCCTTCTGAAGTAATTCTACTCCAGGCTCTCTGATTTGTGCACCATTAATTTTGGACATTATTATTTAAGATTATAGTTTCTTTATTTTTTATGTAAAAAAAAATTGACAAATTTGTCAATTTTGTTCTCCTTTTTACTTATTTCTTAAAAGCCCTCTCCTTTAAAATACACATAATAATACATTTCTCTATCTATCATTTATCCAGCTATCCATGCATCCACAGGTCCATCCATCCATTCATCCAGCACTGCCACAGAGGGTTGTATATTACCAAAAAAAAAAAAAGTCATCCCTCTTGAAGAGGCAAGGAGTGCTGCAACTCAGACCAAATACCACGCCAAGCTGTCAGTCAGATCCACCAGGAGGAAGACGGTCATTTTTCTGTGCACAATGGTGCTGCATGTTTAAAATTTCCTCTTAGGGCCTAGGAAAATAGAGTTCCACAAGGAAAACTCTTAAAGAGAAAAAGATGGAACTAAAAATGTAGTTTTTTGTATGTTTGTTTTCTTTTTCAATTTACAAGAAAATAATGAGGTTATAAAGGATAGTATCAAACTGATTGTACATCTTAGAATTTTATGTCTGAAACAGCATTAATCTTTATAAGGGTCATACTAATTCAATTACAATTTTTATATTTCTAATTGTTCATTCATTGCAATAAGTGGTCATTCTACCCACATTTTTAAAAAATCTCTCCCCATTCTGTGTCATGTCTGTTGACCTGACTGCTCGCCACATGGCCAGAATACATGCAGGGTCAGATTTGAACTCTGTCTTCTTAGAACCTAAGTCTCAAGAGTCAATCCTAGGAACAGAAGCCCAGCTGAACAAGAGCTCATTACAGTTCCAGCAGTGTGACATCCGAAGCGTCATCTCCAGAGTAGAGCACAGTGACTCTCCTTTAATTATGATGTATTGGTCTTCATCACATGCGAGGTGTTATTCCCACTCAGAAAGTTTTATATTGTGTTAATATTTTTGAAACAATTACTCATCTCATATTTCTTTTTATTGTTTTATTGGCAAACATTATGCTCTGCCAGCGTGAAGCTTCATTGTCATCTAAAGAAAAATGCTCCTTTTGAATATTCTCCACAGATTAAAAAATCAAGTAGAATAAACTCCTAACATGAAAATCAACTTAGGGGTAATGTATAGAATTTTAAATGAAAACTATGTGTTTGATACGCCATTTCTAATTAAACAGAATACTTTCATGTTGCACATCATTAAAAGAGTAATACAGATTGTGCTGCCTTTTTAATGAGCTTCAACCAATATAGTCTAAGAGATCACGAGTGGAGATGGTCCTTTCCAGCAGTTTCCTTATAAAAGGGAAATATAATCTCTTGAGTTCAGACAAGTGAATTTCTCCCAATTCATTTGAAAGCTGATTCATTTTTATCTGCATGGTTTTAGTGCCATATGCAAACATTAGGCCTCTTTAAAAAATGATAGGAGATAAAAAAATGCTTTAGAAATTTATTTTGCTGAAGTAAATTAATGTCAGAGGAGCATATGGTGAAATACATTTTTAATTACTTTTCAACAACGTTAAATGTTTTTGCTTATTTTCTTATTTAGTGTTCTTGATCAAGTTTACTTAAGTGTCTTCTCAGAAAGAACACAGCATTTTGCAAATATCACATGACTAATTTTATGGGCAATACATAATCAGTATATGTAAGCAGCAGTTTTGCTCTAGGCATTTTAGACTGTTTATGATTCTTTATGTCTTCAAGTAGGAAATGCTTTTCTTTCCTCTTATCCTAATTTAAGATATTGAAACCATTAAAATTTCCAATTCAATTGCATTTTTTTTAAAATCAGCAAGACTTTGGAGGTAATTCAGCTGTTTCAGATTAACTCTAGCTTAAATACAAGAGGACTTTGAACACCCAAGCTTAAAATATAACTTTTTAACCACAAGCTGCTCAGTTTTATTATATTTGAGGAACTATGGCATGTAGAACATGTGCTGATGGACTGGCACACTTGGAACTTTCAAAATTGAAAAAATTAGTGAGTTGAAGTGACAAGTGATATCTCTGCTTAGATTCATGTCACAAAATGTCCTGGAGTTCTGATCTTTTCTCTCATGAGTAGGCATAAATTACATCAGATGTAGTACTGAAGGTGAAATAATGGCCCAAATCAACTTTTATTGTATATAAATAGTCACATACACATACGAGATCACTATAAGGCAAATCCATTATTAAAGGAAAAGAAACATAGTATAGTTTTGTCTAATATCTCTTTATTTGTCCTTCTGTTTATTGTTGCTTTGTAGTGTCCCTTAGATTCCAGGAATTGAAAATTGCTTGTTATCAGAAATGATGAAGAAAAGAGATGTCATCTATAATTGTTAGCTCAGAGTACTTGCTATTCTTTTTAGTAAAAAATGAGCACACACACAAAAAGGACACATTAAAGCAATACTTTTCTAGAGTTCAAACTCTATGGTAGATTATATTTCCACATCTGAGTGTCCCAAATGTTTTCGCTATGAGCAAAATTTACTGAGGAGGGATTCTGACATTTAATTGAAAGATGCCCTAAGCACTTGAATCAACACCAACTTGGCTTATTGTAAAAATAAATTTATTACTAGCATATGTGTTAAAACATGAGACAGTGTAATTCAGAGATGCCTCCTGGGTCGGAGACCTCTTCCCTACTTTTCCATCTCTTGACTAATCACGTTAAGATAATCTTTTTCTGGTTGGGAAACATTCTCCCTCTTTTGTCTGGCTTGAGAAATGCAACAGCTGCTGACCAGGGTTAGCCACTAGATCTATAAGTTGGAACTGCTAGACCTTAGTCATATCTCAATGAACAAGTACTATAGGCCCCAAATTGACTGCCAGCCAACTATGTATTACAAGTTAGACACGGTTTCACATCCCATTTTCTACTGAAGAGATTTTAGATATGAGGAGAGAGCAAAACAGAGAGAATCCAGACATTGAAACGGTACTTGAGATTCCTGTGACAAGATATTAAAACCATTCAACTAGAAGGAGATTTTCCTCACAAACTTCTAATGTTTGCACCTCATGGGTTGGAAAACCAGATTACATTCAACCCCACTGTGAACATCAGGTGTCCTGAGGTGTTTACCTTTGGCTACAGTTGGTGTTCCGAGTTGACTATCAGTATGTTCTGCCAGCTCATTAAAGCGATATTGAAAGCACAGTTAGGCAGTAACAAAAAGCTGAAAAAAGCACCTCACACTTGGAAAATGTTGAGACCATTTTTCTTAGCAAAATAAATAAAAATTACATTCGTAAAAGTGAACTAGAACTATCCTAAGCTGTTTTAAGGCCTGCCCTCCCTCCCTCTCTCTCTTTTTCCTTCCTTCCTTCCTTCTTTCCTTCCTTCCTTCCTTCCTTCCTTCATTCCTTCCTTCCTTCCTTCCTTCACCTTCCTTCCCTTCCTTCCTTTATTCCTTCCTTCAACCCCAGCTTCCTTCCCTTCCTTCCTTTCTTTCTCTTTCTTTCTTTCTTTCTTTCTTCTTTCTTCTTTCTTTTTCTTTTTTCCTCCTTCTTGTCTCTTCGGGGATCCCAACCACAAGTTGAGATACACAGGCATGCTGGCCTTCCAACTTCACTGACCACCTGGGTGCTCCCTGATGTGGCCACACTGCATTTCCCACATGTGTGTGCAAGTGTTGTATGTGATCCTTCACCAGCTTCTCATCTGGTGTTCTGGAGTGTCCTCTGCTTTTATACGATAAAGTCAACTGATTCCTCTTCTGCTAGAGAAAGACACTTGGGTTCTGCCCAAACAGTGTGAGAACATCAAGTTGAAAATTTCAGGAAGACTGGAAAGTTGGTTGGGGGGAAACCCTTCTCTTCAAATATCTTCTATTTTTTAATGGGCTTCTTTGACGTAATTCTTAGAAGGGAGGTTTAATAGTTGCCATGGGCTTCATCCCTTGTAGAGTTCCAACTTTGCCTAGGAGCCTTTTATTAAGATACTTTTCAAAAGATGTGTGTACCATGTCTGAAGCCTCTTGCATATTTCCAGTTGTTGTGTGCTGCTTCTCTTGGCACTTCCTTTCTTTAATCATCTCTGGCACTGCCTGCCTCCTGTTCTGTGCTGCTACCAGAAATAGCCTGCTCAACAGCTGGTCTCTAAGAAACAAGACTGCTGATGATCTTGCAATGTGACGTCTATCCTGCAGGTAGATGATATCGTTTTGGCAGCTTCTAGTTGTGCAGGAGTGCATTAGGTTATACTGCAAACCTGCACTTGATGCAAAGCCCAAATGACTGAAATTGGCCCTCAGAACACTTCATACAACAATTTCTGAGCTCTTCTTAACCCCCAGGAAATGTTGATGAACATCACAATTCACCTGTGAAAATCGCTGTGGACTGCGGTGAAGATGAAATCAGGCTAAGAAATTATTATTATTTTTTTCCTGATCGCCAGACAAGTCATAGAAAGTCTTCAAGATGAATGTTTGTATTCTGGGGAGTGGAGGTGAGAATTTTTGTTTTTTTAGTCTTTTGCCTTTAATCACTATGCTGCCGTATAATACTATGAATCTGCCAAATTGAACTGCCTTTCAAAAACAATTTAGGCAATAGGATTTCCCAAAAAGAATATCAGAAGGCTTTTAGCTTTATCATCTTTAAAACAAACCAGCTACTTTTCATTCTCGTCTGTCTCAGGCTGTGCTTTCTTTATGGTATTAGATCTACAAGTTATTGTGCAAGATGCTGCACAGCTACCTTAGAAAGTGGCTGATGAAAACTTTTTACTTCCAAATGGACTGCCTTACAAAGAGAAATCACTAGAATGTGTCACTTCTGTCTAGAAGTCACATGTAAAGGAAAGTCTAACTCTATTTTAAACAGATCTGCTCTTTTCGTTTAACCATAATATCCACCCTCCCCCACAAAAAAAAAAATCAGTAAATACTTCAGCCACCATCATCGCCATCACTCCAACTATCACCACTGTTATGTCAGAAATTACCCACCATACTGCATCAGAATTGTTTTTGATCCCATTTCTGGGTAGCACCTGCTGGAAGTTTGACTTTGTTGTTGGAGTTTTGCCTCTAATTACATGAATTGCTAAGAAGTGTTAGAAATGGTCTGTTTAAAAAATCTCATTGGAAAATGAGAAACAAAGTTCCTTTCAGATTTCATTTTCAGTTCAAAAGTAGGAGAAAATGTCTCATTATTCTGAGATGCTGCATTCTCTGGTCTAAAAACAGTCTCAAGCAATGGCCAATGCTGGGTAGTACAGCGTGTGAATTTTAAATGTTGCTACCCTCACAGATACCCAGAGGACCCAGGCAAGGCCCGGCAGGAGTCTGCTTGGCACTGAATGTTGGATAATAAAACCGTACACAGTTGTAACTGAACCTAGGGCGGTTTTGAGGCCACTGAGATGTGTCTGGTTGTTTTTAAAGCTTATAATTTGCAATAAGAGGAACTCTAGTGTTTTCAGGCTCAGTTTAATTACCAAATTGATGTGGGAAATACAAATGAGGATACCAGTATTAGGAGGGAGATGTCTTTCAGAATAACAACTGGCATTGAATTGAAGTCTGCAACTTTTGATTTTGACAATAGATGTTTGTCAGTTTCAGTAGAGTAGTATTGCCAGAGGGAGAAAATACAAGAAACTTCCATGACGAGAAAACCCCCCAGCAAAACAAGTACAAAATAAAGAGCTACTGACCCTACTGACAAAGGTTCCTACCACTGGAACTCTCCAGCAGGCATAGATGGATGTCAGGGTGGAGTGAAAAAGGCACCTCAGTCAATATGGGAAGCTATTTGTTCCTTTAGTTATTTATTTATGACTTCTTTCTAGTATGTCCTTTATACTATTTAACCATGAAAAACAAACTTTAGACCACACGAATAAGAAATATCACTGGTAAAACAGAACTAAAATACAAATTTGATATTAAATGTGCACGGTATCTATATGACACAAAAGAAATTATCATAGCCACAAAAATCTGGATAAAATCAGTTACATGGCATATGTAGTCCAAAAAGAAAAAAGTATTGAAAAGATGGCTATTTTAATACCATCTTGATACAGTCCTGAGGGAAATTTAACGTTCTCTGAGACAGCTTTCTAATGTCCTTCATTTGGATTTTGATGGAAATGTACGTTGGTGAGAAAAATATCATTATCTATTGCAGGAAAATGGTTGCCAGGCCTTAACTTAATGATATGGAGGGCTCTAAGAGCGAGTCAAAATGGTCAGAGAGTGAGTGGTTTTAATAAGTATGAGTGCAGTTAAGGAAGATTTTGTAGGCTGAATAAAATTTCCGAATGCTTAATGGTTTTAGAAAGCTCTTTACAAGGTTGACATAGATAGCTGCAATTATCTGTCCCTTACCACTGTGGACTGAAAAATGAATACGCTTTCTTAATTGGGTGAACAGTTTATATTCAGAGTTTTTAAAAGGACTTGCTTCATTTTTCTTATTTTAGTTCAAAAACTAGAGTGTTCCCTGCTATCAGTTATTAGATGAGCTACAAAATCAAGTAATATCTATTTTAAGGACATGTAAAAATGTCCATGCTTGCTTCCTCCTTCATTTTGCATATCACTATCCAAGTAGATATTTTAAAAGCAAAGGAAATATAGTGAAATAAACATCTTAAATATAGAATACTGGTAGAAGCCCTCCCCACACATCCAACCCCTCCCCCCACTTTTTTTAGTCTAGAAATCTATTATACCAGTCAACCTCATTTTAAGATGAATAGCTATTTATACTGTCAATTGTGAATTTTTAGGTGAGGAAACGTCCACTTAATGTGGAAAGGAATTACAAAGTACAAAGAGATGCCTCCTAATTAGATATATTCAGAAATAGATCTAGCTGTGAATAGAATAATCTTTCTAAGGAAAATATAGACCCATTAAGAACAATACGTGGTGAAATCAAATAATAAATATTTAAGAAAAAGAATTTAGATTACTTCAGTGAAATCTGCATTGAATTCAGCTGTTGAAACAACTTGATTAACCATAAAAGGAGTATTTCTCCTCTAATATTATCTTCTCATATACATTTTCTCAGAAGATTAACTTCAGATCATTTTGATAAGAGCTGTCCTGCCTTGGAGAAATATTTCCTGCAAGAATTCTGCAAAGTATTTTCTCTCTAAATGCCAAAGCACAGATAGAATAGATAAATGGTTTACATAAAAGTCAAAGTGAGTCAAGAAACAGCATTCTGGGGAAAACTTCTAATTTTGAAATTTATGTATATAAATATTAAAGTTATTCTAATAAGACTGAAATATTTAAAAAAAAACAAAAAATAAAACTGTTATAGTCTTTTATTTAGTTCTCATATTTCTTTTGATCTTTTGCTAGTATTATAGAGGAATAATCACCATTACTATAAAATACTTATGAATCTATCTAACCTGCAGCTGACTGTGTCATTCTTTATTATCATTTTGAATGGCTATATAATATTCTACTTCATTGCTGTACCATAATTTATTTATCCAATCCCCTATTCTTGACATAGAGTTGCTTTCAATTATTCATAATTATAAGCACTATTGGAAAAAACATTGCAGAGAACAGACTTTTAATTTTTTATTCTGGGCTACCACATGGAACAGATAGAATCTGATGTGATGAGTAAATCTTAAAATATTTCCAAGTTATTTTTATGAGACAGAATTCACTGCTACTACAACACACCGAATCCCCAACACAAAGCACAACCACATACACAAATACACATAGTTCTCTTCCCTTTGGGTAATTTAATAAATCAGAATTTTCAATTTTTGTATCTTTAGAAAACACATGCAGAAACATACACATAAACACAGACCCTCAGTATTTATTTTAGGAACTCAATAAATACAAATTTTTAATTATTCTATCTCTTCAATTTGAGGTATAAAAGTGGTCATTGCTGTTTTAATTTGTTTTTACTAAATAATGTTGAACATATTTTTACAAATCATTGGTGAGTTATTTTTAGAGTGAAATCACTTCTTTATATCTTATATTAGTTTCTATTATTGTGTAATAAATCATTCCCAAATTTAACAGCTAAAAAACAAGTCTTTATCTCAGAATTTCTATGGGTCAAAATTCTAGGAATAGACTATATGGCCACTTTAGCTGAAGGCCTCTCATAAGGCTACAGTTAAGTTTTCATTACAGTCTGAAGTGAAAGCATAACTATGATCCACACCTAAGCTCACTCATGTGTTGTCCTTTGTCATATGTATGTCCCTACAGAGTTGCCTCATCAGATGGTAGTTGGCTTTTTAAAGGGTGAGTTAGGGAGTGAAAATGGCCAAGACAGAAGCCATTGTCTCTTTCTAATCTATCTTGAAAGTGACATCTATCACTTTGATATATTTTGTTCATTAAAAGGGAATCATTAAGTACAGTCCATATTTAAGGGGAGAGGATTATACTATACAAGGGCATGAATAACATAATATTATTTTTGGGGGCTGCTAACCACATATCTTTAATAATTTTTTAAAAATTTCTTATTCACATGGAAGGAGTATTTATGTATTAAACTCTTTACATATTATGTCTATCTACCCTTATAAAATATGTTGCATAGGTTTTCCACTTTGAATGATACCTTTTAGATTTTCTTTCTTTTTTCCTTCCACTTCTTCCATTCTTCTACCATCTTTTTCTTCCTGCCTTCTATTTTCTTTTTATCTTTTTTCTCCCTTTCTCTTTTCTCTTTTCCTTCCTTCCTTCCTTCCTTCCTTCCTTCCTTCCTTCCTTCCTTCTTTTCTTCCTTCCTTCCTTCCTTCCTTCCTTCCTTCCTTCCTTTTCCTTCCTTCTTCCTTCCTTCCTTCCTTCCTTCCTTCTTTCCTTCCTTTGAAGCTATTATGATATCAGGTACTTCTAATGCTCCATCATTTACTCAAATTTTAATTCATGGATCAATCTTTTAGTATAGGTTAATTTTTGTAAGAAAAAATTAAAATAATCTTGTGGAAATTATTTCCACTAACAAAAGGTTTTGATAATTCTTGTGGCTTATTACTGAACCCTAATATATAATATAGACCCAGTGATAGTTCCAACTATTAAGATTTCTACAATTTTATTTGTTAAATTTATAAAAATTATTAAATTCGATTCCACTTTTACTTCTAGTAATTAACATAATCTGGGAATGAAGTGTGTGTGTGGGGTGGGGGGCGGGGGCGAAGGGAGGGCATTTGGAAGCTTCAATAACCTGAAGGAAGAACTGTCAGTTGAAAAGAAAGAATAAGGTTATATTTTCTCTGTAAAAATTAAATTGAGATCAATGGTTGGCATTAAAATGTTTCACTTAACTCTTAAAATAACTTTATAAATGTGTAAGTAATTTAAAAAATGAAATGGTATTCCTTTTAAGGAAGAATATTTTTTCTCAATATATGTATTCGAGTAACAATAATAACTATATATCAGTGAAGATATAGAAGCAGAATCTTGATTGAGATGGGAGGTTGAACAAGGTGATTACTACGATCTCTTACAAACTAACCCACATCTAACTTTTAACATTCAAAGTCTTGGCTGATTGCAGGCAAGCTTAGTGCAGGGAAGCCATTAATGTTTTCTTCACTTCACAACCAAAAAATCATCTTTACAGAGTATAAGACTAATTTTACTTTAAACATATCAGTTCAAATTCTCATTTTCTTTCTCTATAAAATGGAGGAACTGATATTTACATAAAATGTTTAGGAAGATTACATGAATTCAAATTTTCTCAAATTTCTTATAAATTTCCAGGACCAGAGCAAACTTGTATGGCTTTTCCCAGGTTTTTGATAGGACCAGACAAAGTATATGCCTAGAGGAGCCAGAAACTTGCAGTCAAAAGGATGGTGTTAACATGTATTTTCTTGATAAGGCACATCATGGTCTTGTGCTCAGGAGCACTAACCAGCATTGTAGCCCTAAGCTGGGGCCATCTTAAATAGCAAAATCACTAGTAAAAAATACAAAAGTGTGAAAAACATGACACTAAACAAACAGCAAAAAGGATATTGTTTACAGATGAGAGCTGAAACAAGAAGTAAGAATGTCACTTTGTTAAACCTTATCTGGGAATGTGCACATCAGATGACTCAGGTTTTTAGCATAAATAGCAATTAAGGGGTCATTTCTCATGTTCAACAAGTTCATGCTTCTGATAATTGCTACCAAAAGAATTAATCTGGTGCACTCTCTCCTCTTTCTCCTTTCTCCCTTTATACTTTCTCCTTTCATCATTGTTTTATAAGATATAGCATAGCTATTGTTCATTTATTTGGACATGTCATAAGATCTGTTGATCTAGATTCTTCTGATTTACATAAATGATTATACTTCTGAAAAATGCAATGGTATTTTACCTGTAATACTATTTTGGAAATTGCATAATTATGGGAATGGTAGTTTTCAGACTAGAGTTAGATTTTCTCCACCATTTCTAACCCCTTTGGTTAGAAATGGTTAATAGTGTGAAATTTAAAAGTGAGAAACTTTTAGATAAAACAAAGAACATAGTTTTTAACCTTATGAAAAATTAAAAAAGACAGAAATATGATTTTAGAGAAATGTTACATAGAGGTAAATATATGTATTACACTTTTTGAAAGAAGGTGACCTTTCCTTGTGTTTTATGTAGGTAGCAGGAAGGGGTAGGCAAGAGATAACTTGGGAAGGCAGTTCAAAGAAATGAGGGGAGATAAGATGGTCCATTCTATAATACGCAATCCAGGACTTGTATCAGTGAGTTCTTTGCCATTGAATTTTTTCTTAGAAAATTCACCACAATATAATGTAATTTTTACTTGTGATGAAGAAATTATAGTCATCATTCTGCAGCCTGACATTTTGAAAATATTTGTAAAAACACCAAAACTCTTTTTTTGTTATTCTACAACATGTCACAGAGCAATCTTTTATGATCACATTATAAATGCATACTTGGGGTGTTTTACAAAATGAAGTTTTTAATCATTCAATGGAAAAGTCTACGAATATATTGGAGGCAGTATGAGTAAATGAGTATAAGAGAGATTGTGTTGAGCATAGATCTGTTGCCTCCTTCCTGAGCTTGTCCTGCTTGGTAAGTGATTTAGAACATAGATCTGTTTTTATAGTATCCTTGAATATCTTACAGATGGATTTCCAATCACTGTTACATCGATATTCATAGTACATGTAAGAAGTGATACAGTAACATAAAGTGTACTTATGGATACATAAAATATTATAGTTGTAAATGACTAGAATAACTAGAATATATTTCAGTTTTATCTGGAATAGTGCACTATTTTTTATTCACCTAAGTATATACTACAATTCTTGATACTTAAAAGTACTTTCTATTTGTATTCTATTAAAAAGTAAGAAGTTACATAGCTCTTCAGTGAAGAAAATTACTTTTTGAAATTAAACATGACTATTGTTGCAACATTAAGAAGGCTGGAAGTCTTGATGTATTGGGAAAGTATTAAAATAAAATTTTAAGAGAAATACTTTTAAAATTGCATACATCTGATTATAAAAATTATTAAAAAATTCAAAAATGAATATAAAATCATAAAAATGTTACTATGCAGGTAAAGGCAAAATTACTATACATTAAGAATTTATCTCTTTTCTGTGCATCTACATTATGTGGTATATTCTATATCTATTAACATAGGTATTTTGGAAAATAGCCTATTTAGTCTTCTTTGTGTTGGTATTCTCCTATGTTAAAAAAATACAGTAGGCGTGAAAGATAAATTGAAATGGAGATACCATTTCTTTAGAAAATGAAATACACTTTATAATTTTGATTAAGAGGTAGAAGAATAGAAAACAATGGCAACTGAGATATTCAAGAGGATGGTATAATTTGGAAGTTAATATTTTAGTGTCTACTTTTCATGCCAATAATACAGTGAACTAGACTTCTATTCAAATTCATTATTTGTGATATGATGTATCTTTGAATGAATCGCCACAAATATAGAATAGCTGATATCTAATGAATGAAAGAAGTTCTGTCCGTAGGACTGCTCTAATATCTGCATTTGAGTTTATATCTGTTTGCAGTTTTCTTAGACTTTCAATGTTTTAATACACATACTCCTTTTGTCTATAGCATTGGAATACTAAAAGAGATTTTAAAATTAAAAAAAATAAAACCTTTGCCTAGGAAGATTGTAATGTCATCTTGGAGCATTTTTGATAGTACTTCAGCAATATTTTCAAGGTTGATGAAATCACCAGGATTCCTTGAGGCATTTAAAAAAATATTATGACCATAAAAGTCCTAGATTGTATTTGATATGTATAGTGAATTATATTTATAATTGTTAAGCATTACTACAGTTTAAAAGTAGGCAGCACATCTATCTCAAAATAGATATTCTTATAACGATTTTCTGAAATGTCAAGGAACAAAATAGAGAACTATGTATTATGGAAAATTCATATTTATTATTTTTTCTACAAGATGAATTTAACATTTATAGAGCTACAAGATTTTATTATTCTAAACACAGAGCAGAAGGAGCATTCATGAAGAGAGCTGGAAACGCTAGATAAGCTTTTAGTGACTGGCAGTGCCAAAGCTAGCTGTACTTAAGTGATCTTGTATGTTTCCTTATTATTTTGCCTTGTTGTTGCTAAAGGGGAAGTCTATTAACCAAGGAGAAAATTCAGACCAAATAATCAATTACTTTTCTTTCTACATTCATCATGATAAGTCTACCCTTTTATGTTTAGCATGAGGACACAGGTTGCAGTATAAATCACTTGAACACTTAAAGATGCTTTACCTTAAATAAAATTAGATAGTGATTACTGGCAGTCACAAATATGTGGAGTAAAGGACATATGCTAAAATCACTTTCCTCTTACCAAATACATTATTCACTTTGCCACTGCTGTGCTAGCCCTGAGTTATTCTGGAGATTAGCTCACCAGCTGGGCTTTATTACACCAATTAGAAAGGTGACCTTTTACAATAACCAGTGGCTTTATTATTTTTTTCAATGTGAAAATTATAAGGTGCATATGTAAAACATTTTAAATGAACAAAGAAGTCAAAGAAATAACATTTTAGGAGGTAAATCTACAAAGTTTTACAACATATTTCCATTTCATCATATGTAAGTTGGATTGATTTCATGGACAGAGACACAGTAATAGTTATGCCCAATTCCAGTGTCAGTACTGTTATATTTTCTTATGAAACACAATTTCTTTGACTTTTTGGAAAATATAAAATGATGCAATAACTTGACAAAAAACTGTATTGTGCATACAGTCATTTCTTCATTCAAAGGTATGTGAATGACTCTAGCATATTTTTAAAAGAACTATTTAAATTTTTAACTACTCATTAATAAGATCATTTAGAATGTTATGCTTTGAAAATGTAGATATTTGAGCATCTTTTGTTATTCTCTAAAGAACTATTGCTTTCAAGTCTATCAACCTGAAAATAATTGTCCAAATATAACAAGACCTATTTACAGTATAGCATAGTTGATTAGAAATAAGCTTCAGGGTTAGTTCTACTCCTTAAAACATGTGTAACCTTGATTAAATTAATCTCTCTCTCTTTTTTTTTTTTTTTTTTTACCTCCAGTCTCATTATCTTACAATAGAGTTAATAGTTTCAATACCACAGAGCTGTTATTGGAATTTGTATGAGAGAATTTATGTAAAATACTTAACCCCGACTGGTACATAATGAGTGCTCAACAAATACTTGTTGAATGGATGTGTAGATAAATGTTTTTGTCAAATCACATCATTAAATCACTTTTTATTTCAAGGAAAAAGAAAAATGACATTTTGTTTCTCCCCAGGTCATCTTTATTAGACTATAACTCTTTATGGCTAAAATATTTTCAATCATCCACTTTATTAGATGCATTTACAATTCTAAATTCTAGTTATACATACCTACAATCTCCAAACTGTAGAGAAAAACTGCAAAATTTAAGGGAGAGGACATATGTTTAAGGATACACAAATGAAACTGTAAATCTTTATATTTCTCAGAATGCTCCCATAGAAGAATGGATACTCAAGAGTCCTTTGCTAGATAGAGAAATATATATACATATATACATACATATAATACATATTTACTACATATATATAATTTATGAGAAAAAAATCTGTGTCTAGAAGTAAGTTCTAGGAAGAGAGAAAATAGAAGGACTTCTATGAAGGCTGAGTCTAGAGTTCAAAGTCCTGTGTTTTCATTTCTATTGAATGACATCTTAGTTCTATGATTTTGGACAACTCAGGTTTTTCTGAGACTCGTTTCCCTCATTAATCAAGCATATAGAATGAAAAATGAAATAATAACTTGAAAGTGTTTGATGAATCAGAAAGCATTGGTCTATCTCTAGTGTGAAGGGCTGTCATCTATCATTGCCAGGAGGCAATGTTCATGTTCATCGTGATTTCCAGATCAAAAGCATGAGAAACTTGTAATAGTCTGTTATGATCACTTTCCTCTTCTCACTCTATCCTGCTTCTTCATCATAGTCAGAAACTTTCCCCACATAACTTTGGTATACTGGTATTTGTGAGGTCTTGAAAGGAAAGGCATCCTGAGTCAACCTGTCCACAGCAATTTATTCTGATCCTGTTTCTTATAATAAATCATTGCTGTCCATTGATTCCACCATTATTTCACACTTTTTGTTTATATATTACTATTTTTATGAGCTACGTTAACCTAGATCTTAAGCTTAAGGCTACAGCAGCCTCAAAGAAAAGTTAATATGAGCTCATTCATTACATCTCTAGAAGGACTTCTCTGGACTTGCCTCCCTTAGTGCTGTTTCTATATTCTCATACATTTTTATTTTTGTGTTTACCAAACAATAATGTAGATACATACCTGTCTGTCTGATTAGATTGCAAGATCTTTGATGGCAAAAACTATAACTTAAAAAAATAATTAATTAAAAAAATTTTCTGTCTATAGCAATCAACACAATGTTAAAATAAATACTGAATTGAAAGGGAAAGATAAAAAAACAGATTTATAAAATAAGTTACATAACATTTTATAATAAATATACACTTATTAAAGAAAAGTTATATAATATTTTAAAAGAAAGAAGAAAAATAAACCTAGTAATAATACCACTATCAAAAACACAATCACTGGCAATAATGACATATCATATTAGTAAAATCTTTAAAAACTGACAGTATTAAATACTGTAAAGATAAAGTATACAGCTGATGGCAGTATAAGTTGGGTCAATTAGCTTTTGGCAATATCTAGAAAATGTATATATGATATGACCCTACGATTATTTACTAGGTATATAAGTTAGAAATCTCCAGTACATGCATGTTCATTGCAGTTGTTTGTAAGGGAAGAAAATAGAAAACAATCCATATGTCCTCTCAGAAAGAGAATGGATAATTGAAAGGATACTATGTAGCAGAGATATGAATGGACACTAAATGACGAATATGAATAGATACATCCTATGTTCATATCATTTACATACATTCAAATCCACACTCATACTATGCTATATGTAGTTTATGCATTTATATATACAGTAAAATAAAAATAAAAAAACATCGACTGGGAAAAAAAACACAAAATTCATGATGTACGCCTAGGAAGTGTGAAAATGGGGAAGTATAAAAAGGGAGGAAGATGGGACTTGTGAGGGGAAGAAATGACACTTTAAATTTATATATGAAATTTATAGATTATAATAAAAACAAAAATAGCATGTTGGTGTGTTGATTCTACTCACCCACACGTATAGTCTAAACTCTAAAACACTAGTTATTTTTATTTATTCAAGTCTTAACACACACACACATCTTTATTTTTCCTTCATTACATGCAATTTGAAAAGCTTTCCAATGGCAATTATAGTATATGACATTTATAATGCATTGGAAGCATTTATTGGATTACTACTTGATGCTAGGCAGCTTTTAAAAATAATGAACAAGAATGATAACCAATGTCTAATTCTGAACAGTCTAAAAAATAATAGGAATCAAGGCAATGCATATTGATGACCAGCTAGTAAATTTCTGAGTCATTATTACCAAATCGAATTCTTGTATGCTCTCTGTACAACTTTTCATAGTAACATCTTAAAAAATACATCACCTAAGGAAGAATCAGGTTAACAATAAATACACAAACCATAAAAAAAGGAAGTATATACATAATCATTTAATATCACCCTTGCAAGGTGTTACTTTCTAAAATGGATCCAGAATGGCCAGCAGTACAACTCACATTCTCTAGTAAAATCTCTTCCTTTTTACTTGGTTCTGCTATTCCAAAGCCTTTCTAGATATCAGTGGAATAAACACATGTATATGAAATGATCTACTCAATTTCTATACCTACAAAACAGTGAATCAAGTTCTCCAGGGTCTTGGGTATTTACTGATGTTTCTGAAGTTAAATGAGAACCAGGCATGTCACCTACAGTGCATTTTTCTTGTGAAAAATTATAGTTCATGTTATAATAAGCTCTGGGGGAAAAATCTATAGACTATGATTGTCGATATTCTGGTAGAGTTTACAACCAAGAGCTGAAGCATAAAGAAGAATAAATGCCAATTTTGCAACTTTCTATGATAATCAAGGAATGTTGGATGAAGAAATGCCATATCACCTATTTTTAGAAAAATACATGGTCTTTTAATCACACAAAAGGACAATTCCTTAAAATTTGAAATTGAATATACTGTGCCTTCTCATAATATCTTCTCAACTCAAATGAAAAAAAAAAAAAAACCTGGAGATTTTGTATGGCATAGTCAGTAAAATTGCTTAACTTTACATGTAGATAAAAATACATCAGAAGATGGATAAATGTATATTCATAGGTAGTGCTGGCCTGTCTCTTGTGCTAGTTTTTCAATTATACATGAGAGATAGAGAATACAGTCACTGAGATAGAGTTGATACAATAAAAACAAAACAAAACATGAGACGCGTTTTGCAAATTTGAACTTACATTCAAGGATATTTTTTTGGACACTGACAATGAAAAACAGCATGTAAAAAGATGGACACTGAAAAGAATTTCGAAGCAGTAGAAACAAAGTCGGTCAAACTCTGGGCTTCTGCCAAATCTGACAGGCAAGCAATTGGCAGAGACTGGAGGGGAACTTAGACAAGAATAGAAATAGTAGTGGCAAGGGCCACCTGCTTCTTTTAAGAGATTAACTATTGTTAAGCCCTTGGCACTCTGCAATGGAACCTTGTATCCACAGGCAAGAGGCAGAACCTGCTGTGGTGTTAGTTTTGGGAATTCACGCCAAATCATCATCATTCCTGCTTTCCTTTGAAGGAGGACAGAACATGCAGCCAAACAGCTGAGGTGTCTGCTGTCATGAGTTTTTTAGAGGTTGAACTTTCCTTCAGGCAATATATATTTTATCTATCCAATTTCAGTAAGAAAAAAAAAAAAAAAAACCTGGCTTAACAGGCAAAGCATTAGATCTTGTGCTAGTTCCTTCAACACTCTTTTATTTTGTTCTTTTGTACACCGACTATTGTTCAAGCTATAGATGACGACCCTCTCAAAATAACCCTAGAGATTATTAAGGAGGCAGAGAAGATATTGAATATAAATAATCATTATTATCTCTAGGAGTAGCTGTTTACAAATGTAAAATTCACAATATTGGGCACAGAGTAATTAGATGTTAACGTTGCCTGGCACCTCCCGAGGAGATATTTTGTGGTGCAGCACAGGAATTGTCAGAGTCCTCATTTCTGCAGTGGCCTACCCCCTTCAGCTCAGATTTGAATCTAGAAGTGACTTTCCATGCCAAAAATTGCTTAAAATATCTCTCTGATCATCACAGCAGCACCACATGCTGGTTTCTCATTGGAAAGAATGCAGATAGAGAGTGCTTAGATTAGACAAAGTGTCTTGGAGAACCACACAGCGCTTTGGGATAATAAGAAAATCAGGTAAATAGCATTCTGTGGAGTGAATTGGTGGGAAGCAAAGGCTTCCATAGCAGCTTCAACTGGTGAGGGCTTGTCCTTAATAACTGTTGTTTGAATTCACAGATAGATTGCCTGCAGTTAATAGTAAGAATGCTAAGTAAGAATTCTCCCCAGAAAAAGAGTGACATGCAACTGCAGAAGAGGACCCAGAATAGATCAGAAATATTTTCTCAGCTACACTGGTTTAATGTTATTATGAACTTCTTGATAAGAAGAAATCGTAGGTTAATCAGGATCCATGATATCAATTTCATAACTTCTTTATTATAATGGCATATGATTAAAAGTACAGACAGTCATTCCCATAAAAAGGGATTTAAATATATACAACAAATCTTGAATTTCAAGGACAACTACAGGAACGGTGATAGTCTCAATTATCTCTTACAAGCAAGATTTTTATGTAGTTCTGCCTAAGTGGACTTTGAGTTGGTGTGTACCGTATAACCGTATATTTCATTAGTAACAGATAAGACACACCATTTGAATGATTTTGCATACAATTAAGTAAATAAAGCAGACATGGGAAAATGTTAAATAGTGATTATCTGTGAATAGATTATCTATGGTAAATAGTGATGAAAGGTTTATCGTGAACAAGAAATACATACTCAAAGCAAACTCAAGTTTTGCTTTATTGTCATCTTTCATTTTCAAGGGCCCACATTGCATAATCATTTGTTTATATGAAATGTTAATATGCATTTTTCCCATTCCTCTTGAAGTCTCATGGCACTGAAAGTACTACTTATCTTTTTTTTATATGAAAACAGTATGAGAAGTGGAAAAAGTATAGTTTTTGAAGTTTAATAGGCTTCAAAATATAGTATTTAATGTTTCATGCAGATTATTAAAGTATTAGAATTGTGAGATTCTATAAAATTTGCTAACACAATACTGTTACCCTTTCCCAAATGCCCATTATGTTTCAGAAACTTGGAGAGTGCCTTATATGTTTTACTTCTAGTCCTAACGTCAGTCCTGCAGGGTTTAGATTATTATCCACATTTGTTAGAGGAAAACACACCGCTTATGCTCAGTTCAACTAAGATTTTGCTCAAGATATCTCAATCCATAAATAGCATAAGTATTTCCTCAAACTAAATTTTCTTGGCTCCCTATGGAAAAGTTTACATCGGCACTGTCCAAAAGCAACATAATACAAGCTACATAAGCAATTTAAAAATTTCCAGTAACCGTATTTTAAAAACTAAAGAGAAATCAGTGAAATTAATTTTCAGAATATTATTTGCTTAATTCAGTATATCCTAAAATTATCATTTCAACATGCAATCAATTAAAAATATTATTCATGAGATATTTTACATTTCTTTTCTTATTAAGTCTTTGCTCTCTTTTGTACATTTGACACAGTATAGCTCATTTTGGTCTAGCCCCATTTCCAGTGCTCAAGAGCCACCAGTGGCTAGTGGCTACTTTGCTAACACTACAGGTCTACATGTTCAAAAATAAAGTTATGGTGCAATGTAAGATACAAAGTGCCAGGTTTAGTTGACCTCTGGCTCCACCACTTGCCATCTGAAACATACTAGACAATAGCTTAGCTTGAGTCTTTTCTCACAAGCATAAAAATGGGGTAATTCTATTTACCTTATGGATTTGGGAGGGATAAGCTAGGTATCTGATGGGCAAGATTTGGCAGATCACCTGACACATAGGAGGCATCAAAAGAAAATGGGTCTATTCTCTCTCTTTTCCCCTCTTGCTCATAGACTGTGTTCCTATAAAACTGTCTTTTGGAGCCCAAAAGCTTAAGCATCAAGATGTCTCAAGAAAACCTGAGAAGCCACATTTAGCCTCATGCATTATATATTTCAGTCTGAGTTTATACTGTCCACCTATAGTTAATGTATTGTCCATTTATTTCTTTATAGTCTATTTGAAAGGTGTAATTCGTAGAACGTTATCCATTCCTTGGAACCCCTGCATTTTCTCTCTGAACTCATAGTCTTCTCTCATTTGCAGAGGTAACCCTAATCTTACATTTTTTGCTCAGTTTTATTTTATTTCATTTCATTGGTTTCATTTTTAAACACATATGAATGTATCTTTATATTATGCATCATTTAGTTTTGCCCATTTTTGTACTTCATATAAATGGAAACATACCGTATGTATTCTTCTGTAATTTTGCCTAATATAATTTTTATAAGATAGAAGGAGTTGTATTTGGTTCACTTTCACTATATTGTATGCCATGCAACTATTTTAAAATTATTCATTTTCTGTTGTGGGACTTTATGTTGTTTACAGTTTCTTGCCATAACACATAATGCTTCTAGAAACACTTTTGTTCATGTCTCCATTTATATTTATATACATATGTATATATGTATATATATACATGTGTACACACATATACACACACACACATTTTTCTAGGATATATCTCTCAAATGGAATTGCTGGGTTTTATAATAGGCACATTTTTAGCTTTACTAGATAATATCAAATTTTGGTCCTACATGACTGTACTAATTCATATTCCCATAGAGCATCATACTTAAAAGACTTTGGTATTGTCATAGGATACACAGAGTAATTGAACAGAAAGTCCAGAAACTAATCTATGTGAGTGTAGGAACTTGATTTATGAGAGTGCTGGCCTTGCAGATCAATAAAAAGTGCAGGGTAATTGGTTAGCCATAGAGAGGAAAGACCACGCTGAATCCCAAGACCTACTTTATTCCAAAGTCAAATATCATTTCCAGGTGGACTCAAGACAAATGCGAAAAGCAAAAGGATAAAATTTTTGAAGACCAAATAGGAAAATCTATTGCTCTGAGCCAAAAACGTTTTTTAATGAAGATGAAAAAGTGAAAATTATAAATGAAATAAACATACATAGTTTAGTACATACTTTGTTTACCAAGGGACACGAAAAAGGGACTACAATATAAAAATCAGAAAGTAGAAAAGCAAATTCATTTATTTTTTTTAAAACCTAACTATTACAAGTTGCCAAATAACAATAAGGCATAAATGAATAAATTAGAAGATAACTACCCAGCAGGAGTCATCAAACATATTTTGTAAATGGCCAGATAGTAATTATTTTAGCACTTTGTGGGCCATATATGATCTCTGTCATATATTCTTTTTCATTTTATATATGTGTGTGTGTGTGTGTATTTTAACAAATCTTTAAAAATGTACAAACTACTCTTAGCTCACAGGCAGTACAAAGCAGACCATAGGCCAGATTTGTCCCATGGGCCGTAGTTTGCTGTTCCTGTGTAACACTCAATTCCATCACACTTGGAACTGCTCTAGGAACAACAGGAGTACATATAAAGATACTAAAACTTGAAAAATTAAATTCATGCAGACACATAATTATAATTTAGAACTACAAGTGTCTCCAAACCTCTTATCCAACAACTGTACTTTACCAAAGAAGAATTTGAGGCTCAGATGGCCCAGAGCTAGTGGCCAAAGAACTAGAGGACAGTCTCTAACTCTCCCTCTGCTTAGTGCTGCCGCCTTTGGACATCATCAGGATCCTCCACTTGGTGTAACTTTCATAGTTCATCTTGGGCCTGGCATGACTTCACAATTAATACAGTAAGTCATATCGTTGTCAGACAGGACATGGCTTGTTTTCTAGCTTCTTGGAATAGACAAGAGAGTAGCTCATCAGAGCTGTGATATCATTCCTTTTTATTAAACTTATTTTTCAAAAAAGCTCATAAAGCGAGCAATTTTATCAACAGCCTGTTCCAAAATAGACCACTTTAAAGGGAGACAGGAACCAGTCTGGTAGCTGATTTATCCCGGAAAGTTTCACTGGGAGCAAAGAGCCCCAGCAGCACCTTCTTTCTAAATTAAAGACAGAGATACTGTGGGGGAAACTGCTGGCTTTCCATATGTTCTTGTTCTCTTTATATAAAATTCTCCTGGGAGCTCTCTCCCAAGTTCCTGACCTCAAAGCGTACTTTCTAGAAACTTTTAGTTCAAGCAAAATTTGGTATTATAGAACTTTTATTTATTCTCAATAGGTATGGGAAAGGTTAGTAGGTAGTATTGACCTGAAGTATAATAATGTCCCTCAAGACTAACCTTTAAATCTTTATGTGCTCAGTAATTCAAGCTATTCAGAACATGTTTCTCTGTCTTTAGGAATATTATAACATTCCATAAAGCTATAATAAAAAGAATAGTGGAAAAGGGCAAAGGAAAATTACCTCTTCTTACATGATGGCTCTGTAGGGTATTCACACACTAAGTTTACTCAAATGAGCTTATTTTGCGGTCTGCCGTGTCTCCTAAAAGAAATATTGCAAAATGACATTAACCCTTAAGATTGAATTCTCTTATTAAGCCAAGGAATCAAATTATCCCTTTATTAAAAATATAAATTAGCAGCTTGACAAAGATAAAAGACTCCTGTATCGTCACTATTGTTTATGAGAACATAAGAGATAATTCCAAAATTACAGCTCCACTAGTGCGTCGCTTTTACCAGTTTTTCATAGGGCCGACAATTATAATCTTTGAATTGCTTATATAATAAATTACAGTTATTAAATGATGCTAACTTGCTAATTCTAAGTCCTTTTGGTGACTGAGATGCATTAAATTTTGGCCTAGTAAATTAAGTTTTAAGTCATTATTATATCAATATTTTCTAAACTGAACATAAATTCTAATCTGAAAAAAACTATTTGCTTATTTTTTCACAGAAGCTCCTACTTAAGCAAAGGAACATTCTTGAAAGCAAAATATATCAGAAAACTGCACTGATAATACTGAAGATAACAAAACTACATTAATAATGATAAAGATCATATTTTTAAATCTTCAAATTATCAGGCACTTTCCTTGTGTTAGTTAGCAGCATTCTCATCATTGTGGTAGCTAATGAATAATTAAGATTAGACTTCTTCTTGTTACATACCCAGTAATAATTATAGTTACAGGATTGATGTCTTCATAGATAACATCAGGATGAGCTGGCATCATGGCTCACTTAATACAACACTTAATGACAGAATGGGGGCATAACATAGATACATGCATAGACACAACAGATGTTTCAAAAATAGAATAAGACAGAAAACTAAGAAAGAAGGAATCTTCCATAATTTGATAAAGAGTATCTATTTTTAGAAATATTAGGCGCACATAAAACTCATGGAGGAATATTAGAAACATTCTCATTAAATTGAGAGAAAGGACATGAATGCTCTCTGATACTACTATTTAAGATTGTTCTGGAAGTTTTAGGCAGCTACATAAGACAAGAAAAAAGAGTAGAACTATATGAATTAAAAAAGAGAAAAGAAAAACTATCTTTACATGCAAATGCATGATAGTCTGAATGATCCAAGATAATAAGGTAATGAGAACATATATGACAGTGCAACAAAATCTGCCATAGCAATAACAACTCTAGGATGCTTAGGAATAAACATAGTAATAAATGTGCAAACTCCTATGAAGAGATTTACAAAGCTCTTTCCCAAGATATTAAAGATCTAAATAAAACATGAGATAAATGACGTTTGTGGATAAGAAGACTCAATATTGTAAAGACATCCAGTTTCCAAAGTAAATTTATAGATTTAAGAAGTTTCTAATCAATATTGGAAGTAGTTGTTTTACAAATGTAAATGTAGCTACAAATGGGTAGCTAATTAAAATTGAAGAATAAGTCCAGGAGATTCACCCTACCAGATATTAAGACACATTAAAAACCGAATCTAATTAAAACGATATGGTATTGATGCAGAGACACATATAGATTAAACAAACAGATTAGAGAGATCAGAAAGTGACAACATATTCATATCAATGGAAACTTGAAATGTAAGAGAGACCCTTAAATATTGGTGGGAAAAATTTGAATACTTACTAAATCATGCTGGATCAGCATCCTTCACAAAAAACAAATTCCAGGTGCATTAAAGATCCACATGTGAAAATCCAAATGTTAGAAAACCTAGGACATCTAAAGAAAAATCACAAAGTAGTCATAAAGGAATTTTAGACAAAGAAAACTGAACAGGCAATAATATATTTTAAGTATAACCTATGCTTATTCTGATAGTGAGGAAAATGCAAGTTAAACCAGTAATTAGATACCATTTTACAATCATCAGGCAAATAGTCCCAAGTGTAGCAAATTTTACTGAGGAACACTTATATGCAACCTTTGTTGTCTAAATTCTTACATCTACTCAGGGGAGCAAATTATCAGTGTCTATTAGATTTCAAGGTGCATACAGTCGGTCCTCTGTATCTGTAGTTTCTGCATTTGCTGATTCAACCGAGGATCAAAAATATTAAGAAAAAAGTTATTTGGTTGCTGACAGGCACTATATAGTTAGGCCTAGGATGGTTGTATCTGTACTAACCATGTACAGACTTTATTCCTTGTCATTTTTTTCCTAAACAACAACCATTTACATAGTATTTACATTGAATTAGGTATTATAAGTAATCTAGAGATAATTTAAAGTATACAGGAGGATTAGCATAGGTTATATACAGTTATTATACCATTTTATATTAGGGCCTTGAGAATCTGTGGATTTTGATATCCATAGTTGTCCTGGAACCAACCCTCTGTGGATTCGAAGGGATGACTCTATATTCTTCATCCCAGAGATTCTGTTTCCAGGTATGTAACTTCTCAAGTACATGTGTGCAAGGACAAATGTAAATGAATAACAAATATTTATTGTAGTGTTGTTTATGATGTTGAATAAAAACAGGGAGGTACATGATTATATGTCAAATATATTAACAAAAAAATTAAAAATATTTTTTGTGGGTAGCTACATCTTTTATGTACTGCTTTGGACCAAAACATCATTCTTTTTTTTGCATAATTTTTTAATAGGAATATACCAAAAGCAAGGGGACTGCCTCCATAAAATTTAAGAGAATGGTTTTCATGGGGAGGGAGCCTAAATCAGGGAGGGTTATCCTGGGGTTTGTCTTATACCTGTAATATCTTATAACTTAAAAATCTGAAGCAAATTTGACAAAATAGTAAGATATGATGAAACTCATGGATCTGTTCAAAGATATTTATTTTTTATTCTCTATGACTTTTCTGAATATTTAAAATCTTTAAGAATTAAAAACTGTAAATGTCTAGGCCCAGAGATGGAAAATATTATTTTTAGATTATCTAAATATTTTAGCTATACATTCCCATTTTCAATTCCTCTTCCTTCTTAGAGGGAATTCAATGGTCTCATTCATTTTATTTTATGTTCCTGTTACATTCAGGATCATGATAAATTGGAATTTGAGGAATATTTCAAGATATTATAAAATATCTACTCCTGATTTTACAACAGATTTGAGAGTATAAAGGGGATAATTTTAAATAGTATTTTGACAGATTTTTCTGTCTCCTAGATTTAAGTCAAAAATTTAAAATGTTCTTCATTATTTTAACCTCGTGATATTTTTGAATATCTTCTAGAAAAAGAGAAACAATCTATAGCACAGAGCAGTGATTGAAAAACTAGGATGATAATGCAGTTATTAGTGATGTCAGATCCAGAGAGATTCTGTTTGGGTATATTCATTGTGTGTTCAATTGTATATTGCAGAGAGTTTTTCAGGCTTGAAAGTGTACTTTTCACAATAAAGTGAATGTATAGGAAAAAAAATAATGTCTTAGGAAAAGAAATAATATCCTAGGAAAAATGTCTTAGAAAAACATAATACAATGGAAGTTTAGTCCATGAGTACCTTACATAAAAGCCTACACTTTTAGTCAAAAGGATGCATGCACATTACAGCATTTCACTAAGGAAAATAAAATATGTAATGTAGTTTGTGAAATATAAGGGAGAAAACACATGTGAAGAATGAGAGATATAAATATACACAATCAATTTTTGCATTATGGAATTTAACCATGTTTGTATTTGGCAAACCATTTTAAAGAGGGAGTAGCTGGAACCTTGAAAAATAATTGCTCGTTGTCTTAGGAGCATGGCTTACAATATTCTCCTAAGTTCCCATATCCCTTCTAGGTAAGCAACTTTATCTTAAAATACTGGAGCTTTGATCATTTAAATATTCTAATATAACTCCTCTCTTTACTTATGTGTCACACCTAAACACATAAGGTATTTTCCCTACCATTTAGCTCATTGACAGCTATAGCAAGAAATTGGGCAAACTGTAATACAAACTTAGTGGTAGATTTTCAGCTGGAAGAATAAGTGGAATTATTAACTTTGGATAACCAGGAATTTTAATTTTCAGTCTCTGGAGATTTTTCCCTGGATTTCTTTCTGTAGTGTGTTTAATCATGTTTGTAAAAGCCATTTTGAACAAATGTAAGGAATAACTTGTTAGAAAACTATGCATGTCAAAGCAAGTCAAATATCCTTCCCACAATGGTTACCATAAACTCCCCAATTTTTCTAGAGGAGGGAATATTTTCCTACACTGTATGCTACCTTGACTTCCCCCATAACCACATAATTATTTCCAATCATTTCTGTTTATTCTTCTTTTATTTAGTTTAAACAAAAGAAAATAGATTCTCCATCTATGCCAAGCGTTGCACCAAGGATTTGAGATTAGGTAAATAATTAACTCATTTATTAGTCAACTCATTATTTAGTCAATTCATTTATTCAATACATACATTTTTTGTGTTCATTCTTATCCAGGGCACAAGAGATAAAAAGGTCCATGAAAGAGACATGACACTTGTCCCAAAGAGAGTCTCTGCTGACTAAATTCTACTCTCCCTTTAAAAGCGTATAGGCTAATAATGTCTCGCTTTTAGGTAACAAGATCATCTATAGTATTACCTGAATTTTCCTAATGTTGTGAAGAATAGAAGCACAGAAATCATCAGAATTGTATTGCAGTTATCTTAGGCGCATATTATTTCTAATTTATCAATCTTTCTCAGACATTCGATTTTCATATATATTTGTGCTATATGGGACTCCCCCCAAAATCATGAAGTGTCAGTTCCACGGGAAATAAGGGAGTCCTGGGGTGATCATGTTGACAGGACTAACATAGTGCCTCTCTTGAGTTGTGTTAATTTGCTCCTCTTTCAATTCTAAGCAATTTCTCCCTTTGCCCCCAAAGCACTTTTAGTTATATGTATTTGATTTCTGCAAAACTTGTGAATTTTTTGGAAATCAACAGAAAATACTGGATTGTCAGCTAGGAAATCTAGGTGGTAATTACTCTTAATTTACCTCGAAGGTTATTTTATTTAAAGCAAGAAAATTTGTCTCTGGCTTCATAGCCGAAAAAAAATATTGCAAGAGGAGAGCATATTATAGAATAAAAGAATAATTGAAGAACATTTTGGACATGTCAGAAATGATACTAAAACTTAGATACTTAAAACAACTCTTTTATTAGTTCTTAATTCTACGGGCCAGTAATTTGGGCTGCACTCAAATTAAATTCCTTGTTAGTTATATGCCAAAATATCATACTAATGATCTATCAGCTATAGATATTTAATAATCTATCAGATGACAACTTGATTAGGTTCTTCTTTCATTTAGTTGAAAGTGAGAATTGGAAACAACCCAACTTTGAAATGAATTCATTAGAATCTTTCATTTTATTTTTCCCCAGCTTGTCTGAGGTCACTGATGTGACTGCAGTTAACTGGTGAGTAGGTTGAATGAAAGATGATGGTCCCAGTCACATGTCTTGTGTTGGTGTAGTCTGTCAGCTGAGCCTCTCTTTCCATGTAGTTTCTTGTCAAGGAGAATAGCCTGTATTTCTTCACATGGCAACAGCATTTCAAAATAATGAGATTAGAAGCTGCAAAATTACGTGATGACTGTTTATAAGTTGTATGTACATCATCATTTCAGCTTCATTCTCTTGGTCAAAACAAGTCACAGGCCAACCCAGTTTCAAAAGGTGGAGGAGAAACAGCTACTTCTTATCGAGAGAAGTTGCAAACAATTTGTAGTCATTCTTATTCTATCGCATCTGAGAGTTAAGAACAATAGTTTACTTAGGAAACTGTTGAGAGGAGTTACCATCAACCATCACCAATTACAGGGTGAGGTTGCTTGTACTGGCTTGGGAAATATACTCTTGCTTGGCTAGAGAGGGCAGTTTTTCTTGATTGGTGGGGACCCCAAGATTGTAGTCAGTGTGTGAGGACTAATTCCTCAAAGCAAAGTTGGGATGTCATTACCAAACAGAGAAGGAATGATCACTGGATAGGCAAAAACAGTGGAAGCCTTTTTACAGAAGGACCTTGGGAAAATCATTTACCTTTCTTGGGTCTGAGCTGGGCTCCATCTTTTGTAAATTGAGAATGATAAGTAGAATGTTCACATAGGTGTCTTAGGATGCTATGATTTTATTATTCTAATTGTTGTCTGTATACATCCCTCCATCTTGCATCACCGATTGCTTCAGATAGCCAGAGACCATAAAGTCCCCCTGAACATCACAATAAAATAGAAAGTCTGAGTTAAAAAAAATCGACATCTACTATTAGACTGTAAGTTGTATGAATGCAGGAAATGTTTCTTGTTTACCTTGAAATTCCCATATTTTGATGTATAAAGAATCAACTAGTTATGGAATATTCAGAAGTATTTTACCTTTATAAACCTGAGGTTTTTTGTTTGTTTGTTTGTTTTATGGCAGGATGTGATTTAATTCGGCAGTATACCAACTGTATTCTTTTCTAAATTGATATTATCCTAATCTCTCAGTCTTCTCACAATTACCTTTCTCAAATTTAAAAAAGAAAAGCATTTCTTTGACCTACCTGCTACATTGCTTTTGGTACTAGTTCCTCTGGGATACCAAACAAAGGGACAAATTAAAATATTAGTGAAAATATTTTAAAAAAAGGTCGATGACTTTAATTAACAGCTAACACATACATCTCTGAGTTAGACTAATTCTAACCCTTCACTCTCAACTAAATGAAAGAAGAACCTAAGCAATTTTTCATCTGATAGATTATTAAATAAGTATGGCCGATGGAAAACTGATATGATTTTTGACATATAACCAGCAAGGAATTAAAATAATTTGCTAAAATTGCCATAATAAAAACCTTTAATTCATAAATACTTATCTGTATTGATTGTTTCTTATTTCTTATTAATATAAAGAAATTTTATTTTATTATGTCTGGAAAGAGGATGGAGGCAACCCCATCCATTCCAGTTCTTAGTGATCCTTAGAAGTTACAGAAAATTGTTTGATTACCTCCAATGTCTAATGTGAAAAAGAATAATCCCTGGGGGTAGAAGCCAAGTCTAGAGCATGCCCAATTTGGAGTGGTAATAGAGTATTATGACTGACATAGGCACAGGGAGAAGATTTCCATAATGAAAGGAATCCTTGATAAAGCATGGTGCCCAGTAGAGATGAGTAGCATTTGGAGAATAGCAACACCATGACATAAAAAGAGTAGAGTCAGCTATATAATTCATGGGGCCTGGTGAAAATTAAAATGTGGGGCCCTTTGTTCAAAAACTGAGAATTTCAAGATGGGAACAGCAGAATATTTAAGTAAATATAAGGCCCTTCCTAAGCACAAGACCTTGTGCAACAGTACAGGCCACATTTCCAAGAAGCTGCCCCTGTCACAGACCTCCAGATCAGCATTAACCACCACTATGAGATTAAAATTTGCCAGAAATAGAGTTAGACCAGGGACACCCCTCCTTTAGCAAGTGTTCATGGTCGAATAAGCCCATCTCTGCTGCCTCTCTCTATCCCTAGATTTAAGTCAAAAATTTAAAATGTTCTTTATTATTTTAACCTCATGATATTTTTGAATTATCTTCTAGAAGAAGAGAAACAATCTACTGCACAGAGCAGTAATTGAAAAACTATGATGATAATGCAGTTATTAGTGATGTCAGATCCAAAGAGATTCGGTTTGGGGCATATTCATTGTGTGTTCAATTGTATTTTGCAGAGAGTTTTTCAGCCTTGAAAGTGTATTTCACAATAAGGGCTAGACATGAAGTGAATGTATAGAAAAAAATAATGTCTTAGGAAAAGAAATAATATCCTAGGAAAAATGTCTTAGAAAAACATAATACAATGGAATTTTGTGCCTATGCTAGTAATGATAGTAACTAAAAATGTATGACATCTGGCAAAAACTTAATTTACAGCTCCACTAATTAATGGGAAAGGGGAATTTGGTGCAGGAAAGTTCAGTTGAACTATAGAAAGAAATAATGTAGTTTTGCATATATAAACCAATAGATTGAGTCTCCTCAATAAAAGTAATTACCTACGTACACTTATGGCTATTCTGGAGGTAGAGTAAGGAAACCCAAAGGACAATGGGGAGACAGAGAGAAGAATGATGACCTGGTTTGGGGGTTATCAGAAGGACTACAGAAAAGAGTGTTTACACTGGGACGATTTCAACAGGGAGGGTCAATGAGGATAGATTTCCCTTAAATTCAATTATAAAATGAATATTAGCCAAGCGGATTTTATTTTTAAAATTGATGTCTAAAGTCAAAGCTGTAGAAGATGAAAAAAACATTATCTTTAAATTACAATTTAGAGCTTGCATATTTTGTGATTCTTTATAAAAAGCACAGATTGAAGGTAAGAGCAGTGTGTTTTCCTTTGTGTTTCATGCTAGCCTGTGATGTCACAACAAACTAAGAGACTGAAGATCAGAAACCAGTTCAAAAAGACTTTCAGATTGACCTCCTGGGTATGAAAACACAATCTAATGTCTAAGTTGGGAATGAAAGACAGAGGTGGAAAAGGCAATGTTTGGAAATGAAAATGCTAGTGCCTTTAGGGAAGAGCAATTGAGTATAACTGTGGAAATGACATAATGGAATTATGCTGGTAATTTCCCCTTGCTGCACATATAAATTATGCAGAGAATATTGGATTGGTAGCTTCTTTGTAGTGAAAACTGCCTATTCGCTTCCAGGCGCTGGCAGAGGTGAGAACGGTGCTGGGAGGAATCAGAGAACATGAGATAAAGGAACAAGAGACTTAAAAAAAAAATAGTGTGTATTGCACAGGATACTGAAAGTCTGTAAAATTTAAACATGAAACCTAAAATCCAGACTTAGAAAAGATTTGCATGTCATTTAACCTGGGAATTGGGCTACCATGTTGACAAGTATGATAAAAAAGCTTCCTAAATAATTATCAGCTTCAGCTAATTGGTTGGTACACAACAAAGTTAACAGCTCTTAGTTTATGTTTTCTTTGCAATCACTTAAAAGTTTTATTTATATTCTCAATTTTCTTTCTTAAAATTTTTTTTCCAGCAATGCATAGTACAGAAATGTATAGTACATTGTCAAATAAATGTCTTGAGACTTATGTGGCCCCTTGACAGTAGCTGCGACATATATTTTTCGTGTTTTGGAATGATAAATGCAATATATTCTTGGAGCATAAATTTTAAAAAAAAGACAGATGAGGCATGCAAAATGTTCAGAAAGTCTGAAGTTACTGCTGGGTTCTTAAATTTTACCAAAATACGAAGTGGTTCATGCTCTCTAATTGCTCTTCCTTAGTGGAAGTCTAGTTATCTCTTAAATATTGAGATAGTTACATTATAAATATGTCACAGAAGAGACTATTATTTGCTAAAAAGTGATCGTTTATTTGAAAATATTTGTTAAGCTACTATTTATGAGGTAATGTTCTATGTTAACAGTAACCAATAGAAATATAATGAGAACTACCAATGTAAGACATTTGTTGGGTAGGTCAGAAGTCTGATGCAGGTAGGCCTCATTGAGCTACAAATCTAGCTATCGGCAGGTCTGTATTCCCTTCTGGAGACTCTAGAGGAGAATCTGTGTCCTCACCTTTCCAGCTTCTAGAGACTGCCCACATTTCTTGGCGCATGGTTTCCTTCCATTTTCAAAGCCAGCAATGATGGGTTGATCTTTCTCACATTGAATCACTTCAACTTTCTCTTCTGTCCTCCTCTTCCACTTTTAAGGACACTTGTAATTACATTGGATCCCCCCAGATAATACATAATAATCTCTCTATTTTTAGAACAGCTGATTAGCAGGTTTAATTCCATTTGCAATGCTAATTATTCCTCCTTGTTATATTTACAGGTTCCAAGGATTAGGGCATGAACATCTTTAGGAGGCCTTTATTCTGCCTACCACAAATGGTATATACTTTATAGAATTGCTGTGAGGATTAAAGGAAACATTATAGAAAGCACTTGCATGTAGTAATGCAAGAGTACCTGCATGTAGTAATAAATATTATGATAACTCTCCTGGAGTATGATGATAATGTCTACCAGAGGAGACAAATACGGAAAGGAAAAAAATGAAATGGAACACTACAGCTATCCAAGTTAGGAAACTTAGGGTGTATTTAGTGTGTGTCCAAGCAAGGAAATAATAATGCTTTGAGTTCTGAGAATATCAGATCTAGAGTATTATGTTCAATCACAGTCATTATACTACAAAGGGACATTTATAAATAAGAATTAACCTAAACAAGATTGACAAAGATAGTGAGTTAACTTGAAACCACTCTATGCAGGATGCAATATAGCATAGTACTTAAGGATACTGACATCATGGGTATGTGATCTGCTCAGTCATATGGAAGGGCTCAGAGGGTCCATGCTTGGTTTAGTGCTCTGCTGTAGCGATCTTGAAATGTTACATCATTTCATCTTTAAACTAGTGTTTTGTTGGAGTCCTATGGCAACAGAGCATGTATGTAAGTAGAGAAGATACACACAATATACATGTCAATATACATGTCCACTGTTCATTTACATGCCTTTCTCACATAGCATTCCTAAGGCACCATGAGCATACAATTCTGGTATGCCCAGGGTGTGTGGTGTATAAGTTTCATCAGACTCAAAGTGAGTAAAAGGTAAGCATGTTACTTATGTCTGCAACTGAGTAAATCCAGGTGCTGACAGCCAAGGGAGGCCTCACTTTCCATTTGAACCAGAACCTTTTTCAAAAACAGAAAGGAGGCAATGACTCTAAGACACATGAGTGACCTCATCGTATGCTTACTTATTGGTGCTTGCCTTGTATTAGCCAAATATGCTGAAAATAACATAGAAAGAAAAGAAAAAACAATCCATAGTTTCTTTTTCTTTCAGTACTTCCTTACTCACCCATAAGTCAAAGGTAAAGAGTGTTGATAAAATATGTGTGTCTATCAAGAAGTAAAATAAAAAGTTGAGTTGGTTTTTGTGCAGCATTTCTGCTATTCTGGTAAGGGTGTATAAAATATGAATTGTGTTATTTCAATGATCCTATATATGAGTTAAATGCTCTTACATTTGCATTTAAAACTGGCATCATAAAGTATAAAGATGAATGTTAACAGTCATGTAATCATTTACAATTTAATTTTGTCTTTCTTAGAATGACATTATATAGCAAATAAAAAACATCATGAAAGAATGAAAAACACTTTACATTTTAGTATATTTACTGCATCTTTTCTTGTATTTTGAACAAGTGGCCCTGAGTTTTCATTTTAATCTGGGTTCTGCAAATTATGTAGCCGGCCATGCATGAGAGCTCTGGAGTTACATCGCAATTGAGAATTCCAGGTCCCCTTCCTGCTAGTTATGTAACCTTAGATAAATTATTTAAACACTTTATGCCTTAGCTTTTCTCATATGGGAAATGAAGACTTGATAGGGTTTTAGTACGGAAGAATTTAGTTAATCCATGTATTGCACTTAAAATTGGATCTGGCTCTCACCACCAGAATGTAAGCTACACAATAAGAGAGTCTTTGTCTACTTTGTCCAACCATCTAAAATTATGTCTGATGCATATTAAGAGATCAATAAATAACCTTTGAGAGAATGAATGTACCCAACAAAGTAGGTCATTAGTTCCCAAAAGCTGGCCAGGCTAGCAGTACAATTTCTATTGAATGTGGATTTTTGGACCCCATCTTTCCAAACTCCTGATTCACTGTTGTGTGTGTGTGTGTGTGTGTGTGTGTGTGTGTGTAGAGCCAAGAAATATAAATTTTAAAGAGTTCCCTGGGCAATTTTAATAGATTCCAGGTTTGGAGGCCATTGCCCTTTTAATACACTTCCACATATCCATGATTTTTCTTATCCTATTCTCTCTGACTGTTTTTCTCATTTACTTTCTTTTTGTGGTGAAATTACAGATATTCTTTTGTGCCAAGTTCCCCTTGTCCATGATCTAGGACAATAGAAAGCATCATTCACTTTTTAATTTTATTCTGAATGCTTGGTATGAGTGCTAAATGTTATAAGCTACTAGAAGGTCAGGTATATATTGTATACATATTTTAGGCCCCAAGGACCTAACACACAAAACTACCTCAAATGGTTTCTGAATAAATGATTAATTGCTGGATTGACTGCTTTGGAGAAGATAGAATGAAATGAGACTAAAGGCAAAACTCAATAACAGATGAAAACATGTAAATGTCTTCATTTGAAAGAAAAGCTCAGGCTATTTCTATATTAAAATGATATTTATACCTGAAGACAGCAAACCTGATACAGGGGTTCTGAGGGTATAGACATATAATATGCTTTGGAAATCATGTGCTGTGTTAGGAACATTTGACTACGATAGCTGTCTCCTTTAAACAAAGCTTGTTTTAACTACTAGGCACATCTATCAAAGAAAAAAAAAAAAGGTGGGGTAGGAAAACAAAGAGTAGGTTAATTTTGCCAAAATTTTGAAACTCAAAATATTCATATCAGGAAAAAGAGATTAGGAAGTAGGTCTAAAACTTTGAAGAAATTTTTATCAAGGAAAATAATAGTTTTGATAGAATTTTCTGATTCAATACTCAGCTAAAACATATGTGATTCTCTCCCATGCCTTAAGAACCTTGTTTTATAACAATATACAATTTTAATATGATTCTTACCACAGGGGCATTAAGGAGCTACCTCCATGATATTGAAGAATGAAGTCCAAATGTATCAATGTATGTGACATCCCCATGACACATTACCAAAAATTCTATCAGCAGAAATCATATCTTGTAATTAAGCTCCAAAACCTCTATCGAAATTCTAATATTTTATTTGTAATATCATTAACGCTTTAGTGAAAATTAGTTAAATTAGCAGGCTCTAATAAATCCCTTTGAAAGTCTCCCATCTGCCACTGTAGATTAGAGAAATCTGAAGGCACTGGTTGCCAGTAAAGGCTGTTAAACGAAGTATAGGATCCAGAAACAAGAAAGTACTACAGATAAACTATGTCCTTCTTACAGTCATGCGTGGCCTGGTGCTTGTGGGTTTGCTAACATAAAGTTAACCTTTAGCACATTTCTACTATACCCAGTCCAAGTAGATTTAATTATGTAGACAATTGTGGGATATGATTGCATTTATAACCTCTTGCACCTATTCTGAGATGTTTCGATGATGAAAAGGGAGAGTAGAAGAGAGTATAAATCCCAGTGTGGCTTTCCTCATATATGTGCATTTGTATTGACAGAGAGAAGGGTGGTCAAAGGGAGTGCTTTTATTTCAACCAAATGTCACTATTACTTAAATTGATCATGAACAGCGCAGCACAATAGGAGAGATGAGTGAACCATATAGTAAGAAGCAGTCCTGCCCAAATTAAGTAAACAAAGAATGAGTTCATAGACTCTACCTAATACAATATCAGGTAAACTTCATGTAGCCAAAAGGGATGACTCTTATAGGCATGGTGCTGGAAAAAAACATAGGTTTTGTAATCCAACACTGAGCTTCTGGCACCAAGTGAGATTGTGTGTGAACACTGAAGAAAAAACGAATACCGCTTGGTGAATTCATGGAGCATATACTCCACTCTTCCTCCCCAGTACCCAACTCCTGGTTGTATAGCTAATAAATCCATGGCATATTTCCAAAAAAGGAATAGGTAGAAATAAGGTCCCATAGGTACTTGATCTAGTTCTGCCAAGCTGACCTTGGGTAAACCATATAATCTTTAATGTCTTATTTTTCTTGCCTGAAAATTCAGAGGAAATATCTTGACCTACTTAATTTATAAGGTTGGTTAAGAATTAGATAAGATTATGTGAAAAAGTTAGAAAAAGAAATAAAGCATTATACCAATGCTAGTTCATCTAATATTAAAATATATGCTTATAGTTTCTAGGGTTAGTTATCTGATCCCTAATTTTAAAGGACAGAAGGCACTTAGTGATATGCTAACAAGCTTCTCCCATCTTTTGTCTAAAATGGCATCTTTTAAAAAGTTTTAGTTAACTGTCCTGTTAATTCAGTCAAAACTGCCGAAGAACTTATAAAGACGTGTAGCCTAAAGAATACATTCCCATGGCTTAAAATTGGAAGTCATGTTGACTTATGTAATATGGCAACAGTGCTATAGCATATGGTTATATACATTCTAACACCCAATAGAAATATTATGTTTGGGAAGAATAATTTGTTATGAATTTATAAGCCCTATGTCTGGCTCTTAGTAAAAATTACATTTGGATTAACCATCAAGCATTTGAAACAAAAGGAACAAACGCTCACCATTATGAATTGGAAGAGCTAGTTTAGATCTCAGACATTGGAGATAAATGATAAATCCATTAGAGGTCAGAGGCTTAAGCCATCAGTTCTGCAATGAGTAAATTCTGAGAGTTTTACTTTTACATGAATATATAAGGTGGCAATTGCTAGTCTTGTTAAACCTGGTTGCTTAGAGACAGCTGACTGATTAGAAGATAGCACTGTCTATGTCTATAATTATTGTGATTACTATTGCTGTGGTAGACCTCAGTGGGATCCTGAAAATGGTAATACCGTGTAGCATTTCACAAACTTCTGCCTATAAAAGCTCAAAATATATCCCAGTAAAGAAGATTTATAATGTCCCTTCCTTGCCATTTCAATAGGCTCGTTTAAAGAATAATACAATTATTTGCTCTCAGTTTATATAGTTGCTGCCTTTCAATCCCATTATGAAATAGAATCAGAGGTTATTACCAAAGATGAAGGGAGGAAAACAAAACCCTTCTGAGAAAAGAATATCAGAGATTGATCTCACTCGAGTCTCAATCTCATAATTGAGTAAATGGCAACTTAAAACAATCCCAGTGAGAGAAACAGTGAGACATTTTATTCCACTTGTGATCATATTACTGAGTAATAAATAGCATGAAAATAGATTACATTTTTATTTATTTAGGCTAAAGCTTAGGACAGATTCACCAAAATTGGCACTGTGAAGATACAATCTGTGTTGGTCTGATGCAGGAGTTTAATCATATCTATTTTGTCCCTCGAACAAATGAAATCACAGCAAATACAGACAGTACACCTGCATCATGTTGTTACATATACACTTGCCACAGATAATCTTTGTAACCAGGAGCTACAAAAACTGGTGCAGTAATTACAATGGAAGAGAAAAGAGTGCATAGTCAACTGTGGAGAAAATGGAATACAAACCAGGTGTCTCGTGTTTTCCAGTTATCGCAGCATACATTACTAACATAATATCCCATAATCCCACCCAAGTTTCTTTCTCTAAGGTTTCTTCTGAGAAGGCAGAAACAATGCACAATATTTGACACTGGTTATTTAGATATTGATATATACGTTGTGTACAAATACCATTGCTCATTTCTACCTTTTTTTTCACAAAGTAATTTGTCTCAGGATACGTTTTTTCATTCTTAGAACCTTTATTTCACTCAAGACACAATCCAACAGGTAGCAGTTTCTTGGGCAGTTACAAGAGCTGTGCATAGTACCTATTAAAGGGATGGTGATATTATTTCGTAGGTGCGGATTGTTCTATTAAAAATATCTCATTTCTTATGCTGATACCTCTCCCTAAATGCATCTTATATATGCAATGGGATTGCATAATAATAAATAGATCACTAAAAGAATTTTGAAGGACTCATCTGAAAGTCTACATAATTAAATGCTGTATTTCATAGACCAATATAAGAACCGTCATTGGAAGTGAGTTAGGCAGCTATAGGGATGAAGGTGGATTTGTATAACCATCTATTTTCTGCCTAATTGTCTACCTGTAGATATAAAGTGCTCCTTCAGGTAAAAGGTCAGTTAACAAGCAAGAGTTCCCAGTACCTCTCATATTTTATAGCCGATGTATTTTTCCCCTTGCCCTTCGATTTTAGATTTTTTCCTGTTCTCTTCCTGAAAACTTCTTGCCCTTATGTTATTACAGCAGCTTCCTTAGTTTGCTCTATGAATTTACCTGACTTTGTCTTTTAGTTAGGATTTGTAGTCATCATCTGAAAACCTAGGACTATAAAAGCATGGCCTCTGAGACCTTCTCACTGGACCATGAACATAGTGCTCCTGATAGATTCAGCCCAGTCTCTGGACAAAAAGGATCAAACCCCTCATTTCTGTTGCTCCTCCTTGTGATCAAACGAAAAGCAACAGCAAGTTACTGGCTTGGTTAGGTGAACACTCAACAGCTAGGAAAAACAGCAAGAGCAGTGAAGTCTACGGTTTTTTACTATCATGGCATTCTGAGCAGCTAAGTGAGTCACAAGAATCAACTATGTCCAGGCTGGTATGTATGTAAAATAATTGTAATTAAAATGTAATATAGGGTGAATGTAGAAAGATAAGAATCGATCAGACCCATAGTACCTCCTGACACCTTTGTTCCCTCATAAAATGGGATCATCAATTCTAGAAATGGCCTAAGAAGAGCATTTTCCTCAGTTTTCCAAACACAATAAAACTAAGGGGAAAAGTTCCAAAAGCATACAGCTGTTCAAGATTTCTAAAAGCAATTAATAAATTTATAACATATGAGAAATACATGATCATTATAGAAAAAGGTGATTTCTCAAAAATAAGTAAAGAAAAACAAAAATCCATGATACCAATGTTCAGAGGATAATAGTAAACCATTTGGTGTTTAGTCTTTAACTTGCTTGTTTCTAGCTACCTAAATACCTTGATTGAATCTGAAGAAAATTTTCTTAATATAGTAATAACAATTTGGGAATAAGCACTTCTATATAACACCAATTTTATTTTTCTATATAAAATGCCATTATTGTTTTTTCTCTTAACAGTCCCCTCAATTTAAGGTTTAAATTCTCAGGCTGTAATTAATAAACTGTGTCAATTATTTCAATATTAAATTATTAATATCAGTTAATGAAATTCTAATTGCCAAAAATGGGAACAATGTATTAATCATAAATTCCAAAAGTAGCTGTAATTTGATATTGCTGTTGATATCAACATGACAGTAGTCTTTTCTATTACAATTGTTAGTCTGAATAATTTTCTCCTCTCCTGGGGCTGTCCAGATTGTGATTCCTAAAGACAATATTAATATGCCTCTGAGTAACAATCAGCATTTATAATGCTATTAAAATACTGAGGATCATCTGAGTATGTTGGATATGTCAACATTGATAATCACATAGTCTTTTCATGTTACACATTTTTGTCATTTTATCAATAATATATATTACATATAAGTATATATTAATATACATTTCAGTTATTAAACTAATGTAATGAACTTCTTTATTATTTAAAAAGGTTATAAATAATACAAAAACATCCTTAACATATCAATTTTATCTTTTAACATGTCTTATAAACATCAAATAAGTTGAATCCAATTCTACTAATTAAAATTGTTCTGCATATATGAACTGAAAATTAACACAAAATGATATTTGTCAAGTTATTTTAATTACCCAATATATAATTCATTTGTGTTATAACTCATTAAGGAGATCACATTAACAGTAAAAATAACAAAACTAGGAAATGTTTCGTTTGGGTAAACTATATTCTTTTTCTTTAAATACTTATCACTTGTTATGGACATGCATATGTCATCTAGGTAATTCAGCATATTATATTGTTGTCAGATGATACATTGGACATTTTTCTCCCTGAAGCTGGCTAGAATACAGAGAATGGCTACCTGTGTCTGGGTTAGAAGCCACTCTGCACTGAACCAGCCAGCCTGTGTATTCAATTATGGGGTGTTTCTGGCAAATTCCCTGACACACAAAAAAATAAGCAGATAGTTGTCATTTCTCCATTAACGTGCCATTCATTTTAATATTGAAGGCTTTAGGTCATTTTGCTAATTAAAATGTAAAAATCCTCATCTCGGTCTCTTAGTGCTAAAGAACTTAGTTTGAGATTGACAAAATATTGGCCATTCATTATATTTCTTACAATAAGATAAGAGAAAGGGAAACTATGAATGTGTGAATCCAAGGTTAGTCTTCCCATTTTTTTAAGCACTGGATCAGCTATCTCTTGTTTCTGTAAAGCAGAATGTTTCCTCCTCATCAGCACTGGTTTAACCATCAGCTAGTTAAAGCTAGTGTGTGACTATCACAAAGGTGTGATCTCTCAAAGAAGCTTAAATGCAAAATGAATCCTGATTGCCCACCGATAATCTTTTCTGTATGCAGAAAAAATAGATTTAATCAAAATTATTTCCTAGTCACATATTCTTAATACAGGGCAGGGTGTTCATGCATAGGTGTATATTTATGTATTCATTGATTTGTCATTAAAAACTAATTTTTGTCTACTCTATTCTAAGCATTATGCTAGGCCCCAGAGATGTACGGGTGAGAATCCACTGTATCTGCACTGAAGGAGCTTCCAGTTTATCATGAGAAATAGGCTGTCAATCAAGCACTTCCAGGATGAATGAGGAAGGAACTGAGAGAGGAGACATATTTTAGTAGAGGCTCAGAATGACAATGCAGTCATTTAGATTGGTAAAGGGGTAGGGGTACCAGCAGGAGAGTGAAATATGCATAAAGACTTTGGACAGAGAAAGCACATTGAACCCTAAACTTCTAAGTATCATTGAAGAATCAATACATTTTACAAGTGTATGGCTCTTGTGTGTGTGTGGCACTTTGCCTAGTGATTTCCCTGAGGTCATGCTGTTATCCAATACCAGAGTGGGGACCAAATGCCAAAACTTCTGAACCAAGTGTATTGATGAGCTTTATAAATTCCTAATACAAAGAGTCTGTGGAAACTGCAACAATAATAAATTGTATGCATAGCAACACATTTATAGCATTATAAGGGGAACATATCTTGCAGTGTTAAACTAGCTTTAATTTTAGTTTAGGAGGAATATACTTTTTTGGCACCCTAGGCAAAAAAGCTTTTCACAGTACAGGTATTTTCTTGATGCATGAATTAAAATGTAATGCTAATTAATACTATTGGGTCACAGGATTAAATATATAATTCATGCTGCCAGTTATAATATATCTGCAGAGAGCAGAGAGATTAACCTCATGTTTAGAAAAAACGTGTCTTCGAGACTCAGAATATAGATCACATATTAAACTATGGGGAAGTTCAAAGAAGTGACAATATCCTTAAAACATATGTGTCATTGGAGTTCAAATAATTAGGAACATTGCTGTTGTAATGGTATTGTGATACCAATCTTCAATACGACACCTCTGAAAGGTTTGCATGAGTGATGAAATAGGTCTTGTAGGGAACTACGCTTTGCCAGCTTTCAGATGGCCATCAGAGTTCTAGCATTGACTTAAGCAGTAGTGCTAACCTGAGCAGTTATGCTCTTGGTTGCAATCATTGTTGGGACTGAAGGAGTTTCTGGAGAATTATTGATACTTGGGCTCTGCTGTTAATTAAAACTGTCATTCTATTTCAAGATGTGTTTTCAAGATGAGGAAATTTCTATGTTTTTCTTTTTGGTGGTTCACAATAATTAACGTATAATGAAGAAATATCAGTTTGATAACATGTTTTGGAGAAAGAACTTAAAAGAATTTTAAAATAATCATCTGAAAATATATTGCAACAAAATTATAAATGAGGAAATTAAATCAAACCTTTAGGGCTGAAAATATATGTAAAAGTGTTAAATTTTCCTATGAAAAGATGGAGATTCTCTATCTTGCTTGAAATCCCAGGACAGAAAGAAAAAGAAAGAAGTCATTTTTGTGAAAGTTGAAATATGAATGGAATCTATAGCTTGGATGGTGATGTATTAGGGTTGATTTTCTGACTTGAAAGGTTGCATGAGGATTAAAAAGAGTATCTTTCACTGGGGAATTATATGTAAGATATTTTGGGCAGTGCAACGATAATGCATCATATCTATGGCTTCCACTCATTTGGTTCAGAAAAAAAGGCTATTACTGCTACTACAACCACTGATGATGATGATGATGATGATAATAATGAAATGGAAAGAGAGAATAAATAGTGAAGTATTTATAGTAGAGGAATCCAGATGAGGTTGATAAAGGAGCTCTTTGTAGTGCTTTTCAACTATTTTGTAAGTTTAAATTATTTCTTTATAATTTATTTAAAGAGTGTATGTTGTTTATTTTACAATACATTAAGTATGTAAAATTTCCTTTAATTTACTGAGATTCCAGAGAAAAAGTACTGGAGGTATATGAAAGAAGTATACTACCAATACATATATTTTAGGGAAATAAAGATTTGTATTATTTTTTAATTAAAGAAGTTAATGTTTATATGTGGTTAATTGTTTTATATGTGATATTTAATCTCTCTCCCTTCATGATATGAATAGTTACCTCTGAGAGCCCTAAAGTGCATGTTCACATCAAATAGAAAGTGACTGTATAGAGGGGAGGGGGAAAAATAAATAAATAAATTAATTTAATTTAATTAAATTAAAAAAAGAAAGAAAGTGTTCAGATGAGAAAGGAATGTGATTCAAGAGAATCTGAGAAGGCAGCCAGATTAATACTTGAAGGAACAAAGACATGTAAGAAAATAAATACGTCCCTTCCAAAAAAACACTGAGAATATGTTCCAGCACATGAGGCATTTTAAGTTGCAGAACAAATGAAATGAACTTTTAAAAGAGAGTTATACCTCAACATGACTGATTGAAAGTTGAATGTTAGAGGAAAAATAGCCCAAAGTGAATTAAATTAATTCATAATTAAACGAAAATATTCTAGGCCTAGGGAGTATGCTTGCAATGAAGTGTTCTCCCATTTCCTAAATTTAACCAATTGAGATTATTTTTCCAAGATAAATCAATCTTTTATATTTTAAAAATTATTTGCTTTAAATGAAAATTCTGTATTTTTATCATAAAACAACATGCTTAGATTAGTAATTCTTTTTGGAGGCAATTTTTAAAATCCACTCTTAAGTAAAGTCAGATCTATAACAATATGCCTTAGACATGAAATACTGAATATACAATATTTATATGGGTAAAAGAACCTGGATAATGATAAATTCATTCTTAGGCACCAAATGCCATTTGAGGAAGCAATCAGACTATTGGTTCTGTCATAACAGTTTAATGATATTAATTCTAAACCAAACTGTTTGATCTACTTATAAAGAAACCACTAATGAAAAATCTCTACCAGGTTGCAGGTAGTAACCATAACAGACAAATTAGGTGGCCTCTGACAAGCTAGAGTTTCAGCTCTGGTTTTGCCACTATTAACTGATAATTTTGGAAAAGTTAAATTACATCTTTAAACTTCAGTTTATTTAGCTGTAGAGAGAGTAAAAATGGTATGTACTTCATGGATTTATTGTAAGAACTAAATACAGTAATATGTGTAAAAAATTCTTAGCACAAGAATTCACAAATTGCTTACATATTTTACAAATATTGGCTATTAGTTTGTAAAGGTCTTAGATTAAACATAAGTTTGTCTCTGCTTATGCTTTAACTTAACAGACAAATAGAGGCTTCATCCTTCAATTAGAGAAGTAATATGTTGAGTTCATTCACTCTGGGTAGAAATTAACCATTGTATATTGTTTTGCAGAGCATGTTCTAGTGGAGGACAGGGCCTCCTAGCACCTGAGATTACTGGTGAGTTACTTTTGTTGATGGATATCCTTTTAATGTAATCTATTATCAATTGAATGCAGATCAATCTTCCTAATATGTTACTCAAATCTCCTCAAACTCACTATTCTAGCCTTTATTACTCTAGTCTGTCATCATTTCCAGTTTTCAGCCACACTGAGGTTCTTTCCACATTCTGCACACATACTGCCTTCTTTCTTTTACTTGCAATGTGTCTCCTATATGAGTTTTTCTCTTCCCACTATTTTCTTTTGAATTCCTGCCCTTGTTCAAGGGGTCATGCACATCGACTTCTCTAGTCAGCTTTTCTTAATTTAACCAGCTGAGATTAATCTCTCTCCTCCAAACATGCTCTCAATAGCATATTTAGTTGGACAGGATTCCTGCCAGAAATGATGAGTAGGATTCTCAGGAGAAGGCATGTGGGAACTTAGAAGTGACCAGCTCTACTGTGTGGAAAGATAAAGAAATACTGAGTTTGCATAAAGGACTATGTGTCATAGTTCATAATTACTATGTATTCTCCTCTTGGAACTTGAGCATGAACTGAGTTATCTGACAGACAACACCATAGGATGAAGTAAGAAGTCCATATATGGGTGTAATAAAGTAAGTAGGTCAAGATTCAATTATGGAGTTTCCCACTTGAACCATCCTTGTATGAAGCTGATAATGCTTGCTAAAAAAGACTCCATTGTGCATTTTGCTTAAATATTACTTATACTTTATTTTCTCTGCTCTTTATTAACTACCTAAAAATAACAACATCAAAATCATCTAATAGGTATTAATAACTGAGGGCTTACTATACGCCAATCACCATGCTAGGCACTTTATGTGCATTTTAATATGTAAATAATCTTCATGATAGCCACTTAAGTTAGATTCTGTTATTAATTCCAGAGGTACATTATTGCTCCATGTCACTGTCTAGTAATTGTCAGAAATTGAGTGTTAAGCTGATTCTAAAAGCTGAGTATTATCTACTAAGTGATTTTGCTATATTATTTATAGGACAGAATTGAAATATTTTAGGGTTATAAAAACAAAATTGAGATAAAACTTATTATGTCATCTTATCAGATGCATTTGCTAGTAAGAATGCTCAATTAATGGTTATTTGTTGAATTGTATGGATTCCTTAAGTCATTTTTTATGGTTAAAATTCCTTGAACCATACTTGATTCATGTCCAAAGTCAGGAGCATTAATTATTCAGCATACAAATTATATAAAAATTGATTCAACAAAAATTTTGATTTTTTGGATTCTTCTTTAAATAGAAGCAAGAAGATTTGAAATTCATATCTGTCAATCAGTAAAACATGTCCATTTGTGTCTCAGGTAAATTAGGTACACTCTATTGACTGATGGCATGTGGTTTTAAGTATAAAGCCATAGAATATAACTTTGTAAGTGATATGAAAAATATTTTAGAAAAAATAATTGAATAAAAATATTTTCTACTTCACACCATTCTAATATCAACTCAAAATTATATATTAGAGTTGCAGATGGAGCAATGCCCAGAATTTTAGCCTTATCTCACAATAGCTTGTCTCTTTTGAAAATTTTCTAGGCTTTTAATGTTACCTACTTTCTTTTCCTCAATTGTTGATATATGTGTATTTTTAATAGTTCCTTAAAGTAATACAACCAACATGCACACAATTGATTAGTGTCATTAGGAGCTATTTTATAAAACCATGATTACACTATTTAAAAATAGGTATTTGATACTCAGCTCATGGAGCGCCATTAAGCAATTAAATGCTAATATTGTATAAGTAAATGACTGTGAAATTTCTGCAGCATTCACTAATTATTTTATTGTCTATTAAAAGTTCTAATGAACCACTTAATCAATTGAATATACATATTGTAAGTTGAAAAGGAAAATATTATGGCATCCTTTGGGGGATATTCTATTTTTTCACATTATATTATATTTTTTACAATAACAGTCTAGTTAAGCTACTTTCAAGCTTTTTATATTGAACATGTCCTAATGAATTGTGCCATCCACTTAAACAACAAAATTTACAAAAATTTTCCTGTACCTAGATGTGTAAGTTCATGCTTCCATAGAGTAACTAACATGACAACAATTTTAACAGTAAGATCCACCAGGTAACAATATCTATTATGTTATTGTACCATAGTTGAAATGACAAGGAGTAGCCTACTTTCTTGAATATTTATACATCTTTCTCTGACTGGTTATTTACAGGTTCATCAGAAGTGTAAATTAGCCCCAATAAAAACTAAAAATAATTAAAATACAATAAAACAAAACTACTTTTATTCTTAAAAATATTTGTGAATATTGAAAATATGCTCTGAAAAGATTTATTTTCTTTTCTTACTTAAAAAAAAAACACTCTAATGATATTGTCTTCCTATATCACTAGCTAATACTTATTCCCAATTTTGGATGGAATTTATTTTTGGAATAGAAACACAGTTTATGCTGAAGTATAACCTACCATTTAAATTACAAAATAAAAATGTTTTTGCTAACTCTGATGCTCCCTATTGAAGTAGGATTCATAATGCTCCACATCTAATTATCTCTTGTTTTGGAGACTAAGAAAATGACATGGATAATGTGAATACATAGATTATTGAAAATTACTTTCTGTTAATTTATTCTACCCCTTTACTATAGACCTAATGGGAGGAAATTGAATTTGAATATTATCATCTTTCATTTTATGTACCTTTGCTCCTACTTTTTAAAAATGAAGTTGTAATCGAAACTATAAAAGGCTAAATATACCTCAATAGAAAGAGAATATACAGACTCTAAATTTAAAAAATGAGTAATGTATGTAAACCCTACACTTGTATTTAACATGTGACCATTAGCCAAATGTAATCTGCTAAACTTGGTGTTTCAGTTCACTTGTGAATTATTATTATTATTATTATTTTAAATTGTTAGCTTTTAATGATAAGAATTAATAAATCAGTAAGGCTTAAACACTCACCCAATTACTCTAACCTCATCCCTCACCTGATCTTTCCTGTGTAACTTTTATTAGCTTATGTCTTGTAGAATTAATTAGTTAGCAATTATAATTGAATGTAAATAAAATTTATTATTTTATTTAGTTATTTAAATTTAATCTCCTAATGTGTTTGAAAGCAAGCCTTATAACAGCTGATTTAAAAAAATCCATCAAAACAAAATGTAGATATGCTTTATTCATATTTGAGTCAATTTACTTTCAATTGCATGGTGTGAACTCTTCAACTCAAAATTTCAGACAATAGAGAAAATGAATATGGTGTATCCACACATCATTTATTATCATGTGAGCCACTATGTAAATGTGTACACACAGACACATAAAAGACTCCAGTCATTGATATCTTTTTTATTTAGATAACTATAATGGGTGAAAATTTTGAATCATGGGGTATAGTATCAAAAAGAAAGATAAATAGATTTTAGGTTATTTGATAAATATCCTGATACAGCCAGTTGTCAATGAGATGACACTGGAAGATTCTAAAGAATTGAAATTGTGTCTTTTCTATATATTTTTTACCCATCTCTTTAAGGTTTGCGTAGTGTACCATTGGTGATCTATAACATGAGCATTCAGACACTAGATGATTTCACTATGTAACTATTATAAATATTTACTTCTAGAGAAACGGTTGATTTGGGGGAATTGTTTGAACCTATGGTATTTATGACTGCAGTGATAAGTCATAGGCTAGGTTGCAGGCAGAATGATTAAAAAATTTCTGCTGTTTTCACAATCAATTCTAATCACTAAGATCAAAACAATCATGAAGGACCTTGGACTACTTGTTAAGTACATAGAATTTTATAAATCAAGTAGCATGACTTGCTTTAACATGGAAATAAAAGAAAATACATGGATACTTTAAAATATCTATGCAGCCCATAATAGCACTCAGGACTCATATCTAGTTGTGAAATTCCCCAGAATTAGTGTGTTTCATGGGGTGCCCTACTTTTAGGCCAGAGAGTGCAAGGTAAGAACCCGCACCTGTAACTCAGCCCTAAGTACTGCAGAGAACAGTGTGGACAGTGGAATCTTGGAATGCGTCCAAATTAACGCATGAGTTATACTGGAAGGCAAGTACCCAAAGTCACACAGCTGGTGAGTGCCTTCCTATATTTAAAACTGTGTGTATGGTATTGCACAAATGAGTAAATCTGACTTCCACTATAATTTGTAGGAAATCTCTGGCAGTGAGGAAACAGTATAAACACAGCACAGGAATTTTCATCAAAATGGTATACTGAATAAAAGACTTCATAAAGTGAATAAGAAAAGAAGATAATACACTGGGGAAAAATAGAAGTCAGTTGTATAAAACCCTACAAATAGTAAAATAAGTAGCTCTTTATATGTATTTCTAAATAATATCACTTACTACATTCTTTTAAATGCTTTACTGAAAGATCAAAATATAATCTTAGTTTTCTGTGATCTAAAGCATTACCTTGAAAGTCAAAATGCACTTTCTTCATTCTATTTGAGGTTCTTACAATTTATTTAGTGCTTTGATTGCTAAACGTTTTTTATTTACATAATGTTATCTTGGTTAACTGCCAATTTGTGATTGATAAAATTACATATAATTTTTCATGACAGATGATAAGATTATCCAGATGTGGGATCTATGAAGCATCAAACAATACATTAAAAATATCAAAAAAAAAAAGATCATTTTGTGCATTTTCTTTTTTACTGGGCAGTCTCTCCTGCATTTAGAAAATGGAGCCTTGAAGTCAGACCAACATTTTAAATTAAATACCAACAACTTACTGAGTGACCTTGAGCAAGTGACTTCAACTCTTTAGCCTTGATTTCTCAATTTATACAACAGAGTTTTAATAGTTTATATTTCACACGATGGCATGTGTTAGAAATGAGATAATTCAGGTAGTGCTAGGAACATGATTTGCACTCAATATGACCTTGGTCATGAAAATGATCAATAAACAATTTGAAACAGCTCTGTGTAATACGAATAAACTGTGTGTGTGTGTGTGTGTGTGTGTGTATGTATACATATACATATATAACTATATATGTATATATATGTATTGGAATAATGATAATATCTTACCATCCCTTCAAAAAATATTTAAAATATGTACACAAAAGAATATGTAAAATCTAAAAGCAAAATTTAAACAAGAATAATAAAATGAACATCTGTACACTCCTGAACCATGTTATGAAATAAACTATTATTGAAAGGCTTCTGAATGCACTTATCTGACTGAGAACACTACCTTTATCCTCAGGGATATCTGTAACCCTAAGTGCTGTGCTAATTAATTCCTCTATGTTTTCTAATAGTTTTACTACCTGTGTACACCTGTCTTAAAAAAACAAAACAAAACATATTTTGTTTGCTTTTGTGTTTGTTTGTTTGTTTTTCTGGTTACTTCATGCTAATTTTTCTCTACATTTAAATTAATGAATGAAATTACATTTTCTCTGACTTACCTATTCCACTCAATATTACTATTTAGAGATTCATTCATGTAAACACATATTGTTTCAGATCAGGTGTTGGTAAACTTTTTCTGGGCTAGATACAAATATTTTAGACATTCTGGGCCATTGGTCCCTGTAATGACTACTTACCTCTGACATGTAGCATGAAAGTAGACATAGATAATATGTAAATAGATGAGCACGGCCATGTTCCAATAAAACTTTACTTAAAAAGAAATTAGTAGTGAGGCAAATTTGGCCTGCAGGCTGAATTAATCTTGTTCTAGGACATTCATTCTTCACTGATGCATAGAATTCCTTTAATAAATATACTGCAATTTATTTATATTCTTCACAGTTTCTGGGATCATGTTGTCTGAGCCTAGATGGTATATAAAGCTAAGCCTTTCCTAGGATACTTTGTGGGGTTCTCTGTGATTCTTCTGACAAATCCTTTTGATTGCAACCCCATTTCTTTCAGTACAAATTTCTTATTTAAGAGCCTTTTCTACCTAGAAGTGGGTACTATAGGAACCCTTTTTACAGTTGAGGAAACAGGCCAAGAGAATATAAGTAATTTGCCCATGATTATATAACTAGTGAGAAGTAGAATTAGTTTTATTTCTGAGCTTAATTTCAGACCTGTTTTCATAAGCACTAAGCTAAATGATGCATTGTAAGTTTAATAGTGGGGTCAAGAAAGATTGTCCTTTGTGTGTGCTGCTCTATGTCCTTTTCTCTGTCTTGCTGTCCCAGCATTCAGTTTACTCTTTGCCTCAGAGATAAATGGAAGCTGGATCTGCTGGTGACCCCTATCCCTGACTGCCTGCTATTTACTTGGTCCCTTTTAGACCTTCTGCCTTTTGGCAATCTTTTCCCTGCCACCAAGGAGAGTTTTGTTCATCTGCTTCTGGAAATCTGAGAAAGAATTCTAGTAAATGCCATAAATAGCCCGTACGTGGGATGTAGCAGTCTTCTGAATGGAAGAACAAGTATATAATATCCACACAGAAAATCTAGAAACCAGTCCACACAGTGGGCCATTTGGGGACAGTGGTTTTCATGTCACCTCACAATTAAAGACCTTTTCTCACTTTGCATTCAGATGGAGAGAGAGACACACATGGTGACTTGAGCTTTCAGCATCTACGAGATAAATTCAGGAGAGCTGTCAAGGAAAAGCAAAACAACCATCAGCCTGAGGAGAGCAGTCCCATCTGCTTCCTTACCATATAATAGATATTGAAAAAAATCCTTTCTATTAGAGAAAAGGCTTGGATGTGCTTCTTTTAGTGTCAGGAGCCAATTGTGAACAAAGCTAAAGAGTCTATTAGAGGTGCATGTGCTGGTCTTTAGAGCAGCCCCACTTACATTTGGGCCCATCTAAATAACCAGGTTGGGAGGAATGTGTTTCTCCAGACAGGACTTTCCTTAAATGGCTACATATGTATCTTAAAAGATTAAGCCAAATACCAAATACAAGAGCTGGAATTAGATCCTTAGCTGCTCTATCTTGGGTGGCACAGGGGCTCTGAAATCTCATCTAGTGGAACAAAAACTGAAGTTTAAGCTCTATGTGTATTCTAATATGCTTCTTCCTATAAAATATATCTTGTCCTCTTAGATGTTATACTAGCATCAGACGTGGTTCTGTATAAGAATTCCAGCGTCTTAAGTAAGACCCAGGGCTGTAGGAGCCATACTTTACGCTGGTTCACATAGTCAGTCTTAAATGTGCGAACGACTCTATGCTCCTTCCTACAGATACAGATATACACCTTTAAGGTGTAAAACAATCCTACAATTTAGATTCTTAACCATCTAGATTCCTAGGCACTGTAGAAATTATTTCATTCTATTTTTATACCATCTCCCTCATTAGTGGCTACTCCACTTATCTTCTGTTTATGCCTCTCCACTCTGATGTTTTAACGTCTTTATATCTGGTCCCCTGCTTTAGTTAATTTTGTTGGTTACTGCTTTTATCTTTGATTATTAATTTTACAAATGCTCTTTTGAATAACATTCATTCAATCTTTATTTGGCAAGGAGACCCCTCAGAATTGCTCTTCTGGTTCCATGCACCAGAGGACACTAGTGAGAATGGGGTTTGGAGACGTCCAGCTTCGTCGGTGTACAGAAACCGGATGAAAGCCAGAATCAAGTTTGTGGTATATGCTAAGAATTAGATCGAACTGCCTGTCAAAGAAAAGGGGGTCCCTGACACTATCAGAAGGTGAACCACAGTTCAATATGACAGGCAGGATGTGGTGTGGGAGCCAGCAATCCAGAAAAGACTAGGGCAAAAATACAGCAGATGGAAGGGGCACACTGCTCTTGTCTGGTTAAATATTGGAGATTGTAGTGGAAATAGAATTTAAAGTGCCTGGAACAATCTGGACACCCAGTCAGATATGGCCTTATAGAATAAACTGAGAAATCAAGCGAGGGGAGAAAGAGGTTAAAACATCTTGAGAAGATGGAATTTGCAGGGTACAGAGAGAGACAGGATGCTCTGCCAGACCAGAGCAGAGATTCCCTTGTAATACAGAGGATGAGTAGAGGGAGGACAAGGTGGTAGGTGATAAAATGTAAGGTAAACACCTGAGGAGTGTGTGTGTTGGGATGGGGAAGGCAGTGGCTCATTCACATTAATGGGAGAATATACTCATGGATTCTAGATATTTTGAAAAACTTCTGCCAACCTGCATAACAGACAACTTGGACTGTACTCTCCTCACTGACATCAGTGAATATTTGTATTTGTTCTCTTATTTTCCTCTGAGAGGACTTACTGATTATTAGTTTTTCTTTTTTGTTAGCTTCTTAAAAATAAAAACTATATGATTCAGCTTTATTATAATTAAGTCAAATAATGAACTGATATATAAAGAAGGAAATATACACCACCACAAAAATAACCATTGTTATTTTTAACAACATTCAGATGTTATTTTCTTTATATGTGCAGTTAGAAGAGTAAATACATAAAAATGTCATTTGATAGGGACACAAATATTATTAAATAGCATTTTACTACAAATGCTAATTTAATAAGTTATTCAACTTATTTTGACTTGATTATTAAAAATAAAGAAACCGAAGAAATTATAAATTTTCTATGAGTTCCTCTAAATTTGTGAAAAAATCATGAAAAGAGTAAAAGAATGGAATTGTGCTGTATTTCTTGAAAGACATTTTCATTTTAGTAGTCTTTGAAAGACATTTAAGACTTTTACATGTTCCCCCATACATCTCAGTTTTAAAAAATTGTATTATATTTTATCGTCAAATTTATAATTTTTTATTTCTGTTCTATAAATCTAATTCCTGCATTTTTTTACATTTATCTTTTGATTAGCTCAATTTTATGTTCATATTTTCTTACTTCTTCTTCCTTTCCTCCCCCTCCCTCCCATTCTCTCTCCTTTCCTTCCTTCCTTCCTTCCTTCCTTCCTTCCTTCCTTCCTTCCTTCCTTCCTTCCTTCCTTCCTTCCTTCCTTCCTTCCTTCCTTCCTTCATCTCACATATGGTGAATTCTCCAAAGGCTGGAGTGTTTAAGATGTCTGATGTTTACTTGAAGACAATCAGGACTTGATTGTATGTACACCGATGATAGGTCACAATTTCTTTTCTTGATCCTTTGCAGATTTTAGCTTTTGTATGTTATTAGCCTTTTTTCTGCTAGTCAGTCTGTTTTCTTCCAGGAAGCATAAAGAGATTTTTTTTTCTTTATTAACTATTTCACTATTAACTATTTTCTTTGTTAACTATTTATACATGTATATAATTTTAAAATCACATAGTTGTACTTTGCTTACAATGGAAGCATAGTATATTCTATTGCCCTCTTTATGGAGTTCTAATACAATGAGGCCATACTTTTAACCTTAAGAAATATTTCTTGTGTTAGTTGCCTCCATATTTATAAAAAACATTCTTATCTTACTATTTATTAGTCTTTCTGCTTTGGATATTATTTAGCAACTCTCTGTTATGGATGATACATAATTATCAATCTTTGAGGTAAATACTTTCTTTCACTGATGTTTCTAATGTAGTTTATATAGCACTCTTTTGGCTTGAGGTAGTGTATAATGTTCCTGAATTTATGTCAATGTAAATGTTATTTACAGCTAAGGGAAGTATGGCACCTATGATTACAATGATTTTGAGAGGCAATGTTTTATTTGTCCTGGAGTTAATGCCTGCCTTGATTTTTTTTTTCTCTGCCTCCTGAGTAATTCATTAATGATTAAGCTCTTTAACATTACTGATGACCTAGAAAATACATTGAAATACATCAATTACTCTTTCATTAATATTAACTCTTGGAAATACCCCTCCTGGAGGCCACCATCCTCTAGCTTCTATCTGGAGGCCACCATCCTCTAGCTTCTATCTAGACTGATTGTTCTCTAGGCCTGCTTTACAACTGTTTTCTTAGAATTTTTCTTTACCATGTTCCTGTCAGTTTCATATGTGTATCTCCTATATTGATTCTGTATTTTCTGTATCATGTGTCTTTGACTACCTTAGTTTAACTATTTAAACTATAGTAAATAAATTACCTTAATCATAGTAAATTATTTAACTGTAGCAAATCTTCCAGTTGCTTTTTATCGGTAGTGGATCAAAGGGAAATTATTTGAGATCCTACATATCAGAAAATGTCATTACTCATTCTTCACAATTGATTGAAAGTCTGCGTAAAACAATTTTAGTTTGAATCATGTCCCTCATCATTTTAAAGGTATTACTCCTTTGCTATAGATAACAATAATTCTGACATAAAGTTCTGTGAAATTCTGTATCCTGATCCTTTGTTGGTTATTTATTTCTCTTCTTTAATTTCTTAAAGCCAATAAGGTCTTAATTTTATTCCAGAGGCACTAAAACTTTGTAGCACTGTCATCTAATTATGTCTGTTTTCTTTCATTTTGTTGATTTCTTGGTGAACATTTTCATTCTGAAATTCCATATTCTGCAGTTTAATGAGATTTCTTGGATTATTTCTGTGCCAATTTGCTTCTCTCCATTTCTCTTTCAATAACTCATGTTTTCCTTATTTCTTTCCTTGACTAAAATCATTTCTCTTAACTAACATCCCTTCCCCCATTCCTTTCAATTCAACTTCTATTTTGCTGCCATATTAATCTTTCTAAATTTAAGTTAAGCTATATCACTCAAAAAAAAAATGTGAAGACTTTCAGTTTTATCTCATATTTGTCCTTAAAATATTTTCTGAATTTAGACAGAGGAGACTAGCTAAAGTTTCCCAAATGTTCATAACTCAAGTTCTACTTTTTCTGTTCATATGCTTCTTCTCTTCTACCTCAATTTTGATCTCTTCCTTTATGACATATTTCAAACATCATTTCTGCATAAAAAAGTCTGAAATTATGATCTCTATCTCTTTTGAACCCTCGTATGCTCTTAGTAAATATGTATCTTAGGATAATCATCATATTCTATCCTGCAATTTATTTATTAAAACATTTATCTTATTCTTCTCTCCCCTTTCCTAAAAAACTCTAGTTTCTTATTTCTGTTTTCTCCATAATGTCTGGTAAAATGATGAGTGATCAACATATTTATTGAATAGAACTGAAACTCAACCTATAGGATAATACTTTAAAGATTCATTTTATCCTTAATCATGAGAAAAAAATTATATTCACATGGTATTCCAAGTAGAAGATAACTTAGGAATCAACTATACAACTCTATCATTCATAATTAAGAAACTAAAGATTCAAAAAGATTGACTCTCTGCTACAGAATACAAAACCAACTAACAGCAGAGTAACTGGAAACCCAGCCTACTTTCTTCCAGAATAATGATCAACTGGGTAAGTAAAACTGCTGCTTTGAAAGGCAGAAATGGGTTCTTAGCTGTACCTGCAGTTTGCTCTCTCCTCTTTTACCACATGTAATATAAATTCTTCCTATGAAATCATGTTTTAAATGCTATTAAGAGACTGCTTAGTAAAGGTGGTGAAATAAACCCAAAGCACTGAATCATTTTTATCCAATTTATCCCCAAATTAATAAAAATGGGTGGGGAAGACACTTCAAATTTAACCAAAAGCTTATTAACCCCATATCGGAGGTGTTGTTTGTAAATATCTTCCATTCAGTTATTTGCCTCTTTGCCTTTTTGATGGTTTCTTTTGCTGTGCAGAAATTTTTAGTTTTATCTAGTCCTATTTATTTATTTTTGTTTTTACTTCCCTTGCCTTTGAGGTAAAATTCATAAATCCAAGATTCATGAGTTTAGTACCAATGTTTTCTTCTGTGCAATTTAGTATTTCAGGTCTTATATTTAGGTCTTTGATCCATTTTGAGATAATGTATGACTAATACCCAAAATATATAAAGAACTCATACAATTCAACAACAAAAATACCAAACAATCCAATTTAAAAATGGGCAGAGGATCTGAACAGACACTTCTAAGAAGATGTACAAATGGCCAACAGACATATAAAAAATGCTCAGCTTCACTATTAGGAAAATGAAAATCAAAACCACAATGAGATACCGCCTCATACTTGTTAGAATTGTTATCATCAACAGGACAAGTAATAACAAGTGTTGGAGAGGTTGTGGGGAAAAAAGAACCCTTACACACTGTTAGTGGAAATGTAAATTGGTACAGCCACCATGGAAAACTGTTGGGAGCCGAGCTAACTTGGCGAGCTCTGAGATAAGTGGCACTAAACTATTTGAAGCACTCAGTATTTTCAAAGAAGGGAGCTTGATGGCAGAGCAGAGAGTTCTGAGTTGTGAGAGCTTCATTGTTTTGCAGGATAAGTAATTTGGCTGACCTTGGGTTGTGACTGCTGTTTTCTCATTGCGATGCTATAAGTAGTGTGTTGTAAATAAACTCGGGGCTGCAGCATTTACTGTACACCCTCCCGACTCTATCTCTTGTCTCTGTCTTTTCTTTAATCCTCACTCCCCTTCTCAGGTGCTGTTCATCTCAGCTGGCAGGCTCCAGCAGAAAACAGTATGGAAATTCCTCAAAAAATTAATAGAATTACCATATGACCCAGGAATCCCTCTTCTGATATCTACCCCCCAATTTAAAAACATTTATCTTCAAAGATATATGCACCCCAATTTTCACTGCAACATTATTCACGGTGGCTAAGACATGAAAACTAACAAAGTGTCCTTTGATAGATGATTGGATAAAGAAGATGTGGTACATATATACAATGAAATGTTGTTCATCCATAGGAAAAGATGAAATACTGCCATTTGCAAAAACATGAATGGAACTTGAGATTATCATGCTAAGTTAAATAAATCAGACAGAAGACATTGAGAAATATAGGATTTCACTTATATGTGTAATATAAAACTGAAAGTAACAAATGAACAAGACAAACAGAGGCTCGTGGACACGAACAACAGTTTAGTGGTTACTAAGAAGGAAGGTGGAGAGGTAGGGAGGTAGGTAAGGGTAAAGAAGGTCAAATATTTGATGGAAGGAAATTAACTTTGGGTGGTGAACACACATGCAATATACAGATGATGTATTATTAAATTGTACACTTGAAACCAATATAATTTTATTAACCACAGTCTTCCCAATAAATTTAATAAAAGGAAAAAAAAGAAACATAACCTCTTGTCATAATCTTTAAAAGATCAGGATCACAACAAACACGAATGGTTGCTGAGTCCCCAGGGGACTTTAAACCCATTTCAATCTCTACATTGGAAAGGGTAAATCTATAAAATCCTAGGAATTTTGATAGTATTCTAATATTTCAAGAACAATAGGTGCTACGAATATTCTCTGATATAGGGTGGCTGCATAATAATTCTGTCAAAGGAAATTATGTTACGATGAGAACAATTCAGTTTATTAACACAAGATTTATATCATCTTAATTCATTCAATAAATTTTCAAGTGCTTATTTTGTGAAAATAGCCATCATCTCTTAGCCATGTGACACTTAGTTGCTTCAAGAAAAACAGTTTCAACTTTAATTCCATTTTACTTACACCATACAAGTCTCTAACTTTTAAAAAATATTAAATATAAAGTTAAAAACAAAAGATTCTTGTTACAAAACAGAATATACACATACATTAAAATTGTTGATTTTTAATTTTTATGTTTGTCAAGAATATCTGCAAGACAGCAGAGTATAATGGTTAAAAACAGCATTTGGAATTATATATTTATCTTTGAATTATTATCAGCCATTAATTATTAGCAGGGAAAGTTCAGGCCAGTTTAAGAACTTCTGTAGGATTCTGTTTAAGAAGAACAATGGCTCTCTTATATGTAGAATAAAGTGAGATAATGTAGCAAAGTGATTAACACAGAAAGCAGAATTTAGTATGTGCTTAATAAATAGTGATGATTATCATTTCCTATGTTTAGAATTTCAGTTTAGTGAAGAAAGATGCATACGAATAAAACATAACTTTTTTTTCAACAGCAAACACAAATAAAAATTGTCTTGCCTAATTTGGTATATTCAAATAAAAATTGTCTTAAGATGTCCCCAATTTTTATTTTATTAGTGTACTTTCTGTTGTGAGTTATAGGAAGTATGATGTGGGATATTTATTGAGATGTTATTGAAGTCTTCCTGACAGTTGCATTTCTGATTAAGAAAGTATATTTATGATGTTAATTGTAAATATTTTCAATTGTTATGTTTTGAAACATAATACACTTTCAATGAAATAAACAGGAGCTGTTTTGAAGATGGATACCATTAGAAATTTCAAGAACTCCCATCTGAAACTATAAACTATCATGTCAGCTAACAGCAAAATTATTATTTTTTTAACTTGGAGATAATTTTTATATCTCAGGAATGTTGTGAACATTACATTATAATGAAGTTCTCATTGTATTACATTGCAATCAAATAATGGAAACTGAGTGCTCAAGCGTTCTACCACATTTTAAGCATATGACAATAGTTAAATTTAGAGGCTTATCATTTACTAATAACACTTAGTTCAACACAGATTTAACACCCATTTGTGTTAAGAATGTTTCTAAACTTCTTTTAAAATATATTTTTGTTCTAAGTAAAAATATAATGTAAAAATATATTTTAACATTTCAAATAATGGCTGTTTCTATCTCCTCTAAACTTGTTACAGTATAAAAATTTCTTTACCATAAATTGAAGTATATATGAAATAAAGGAGAGAATCGGAGAGAAAATCAATGTGGATTTTTTAAAATTAAGATTTTAATTTTTTGGAGCACTTTTAGGTTCACAGCAAAACTGAGAAAAATATAGAGAGATTTCCTATATACTCCCTGCTCCAAAATGTGCATAGCTGCCTCATTATCAACACCTGGGGCCAGAGTGGTGTATTTGTTACCACTGATGAACCTACATTGATTGACACATCATCGTCACCCAAAGTTCACAAAGTTTAAGTTGCAGTTTACTCTTGGTTTAGCACATTTTATGGGTTTGGACAAATGTATCATGATATGGATCCATTTTTGTGGTATTTACTCAGCCATAAAAATAATCTCCGTGTCTTTTATTCCTCTCCCCTACCCTCAACCCCTGGCAACCACTTATCTTTTTACCGTTTCCATCGATTTGCCTTTTCCAGAATGTCATATAGTGGACTTATACAGTATGCAGACCTTTTAGACTGTCTTCTTTCACGTAGTAATACCGCATTGAAGTTTCCTCCATGTCTTTTCATGCCTTGATAGCTCATTTCTTTTTAGCATTGTATGGGGTGGTTATTTTTCAAAGGCAGATTTACATTATTAGTTTGAGTGAAGTTAAAAATGTTCATAATTTTAAAGAAAATATTTTTATATTTCATAAATATTTCTTAAAATGAATTGGACAGCATAAATTATAGTGTAGTACCAATATATTTTTAAATAATTCACAAAGTGAATTATTACATAAAGAAAAATGAAGACTTGATAGCTTCTGCATTAATAAACTTTTAGATAGCTAATATCTTCTAGGTCATTGTGAATTATAAAAACATCTTTAACTGAGAATGTTAATAAAAAAAAGAAATAAAGTAAAATGTTTTTCTTTGCCGGGTAATGATTACTTTTAGAGGATGCAGATTAATTTTTTTTTCTTGATATTGGTTTTATTGTAACAATACTAGCAGAAGGGTCACACTAGGGTGGAAGAAATATCAGCCGAATAGACAAGATGGCTATCTTGAGCCTTAAAAACAATGCTGAATTTTGGATAATTGTTCATGTGATTGAAGGGTGGCAGAAAATGTCACCCCCAAAATATGTCTATTCGGCACAAGGATTATTTTGAGCTGATTATTTTGAGAAACAGCATTCAAAGGAGAAACTCTGAAAATTCATACATTTGTAAGGAAAATTTCCACTTATAAAGAAAATCTTCATTTGTAAGAGTGTCTCCCTCTCTGTGTCAGTAAGAGATGACCAAATCACAAGAAACTCTTATCAACAGAGAAGGCACCAACTTAAATCTGTATAATGAACCTTATTTTCGTTTACCGTACTTTTCCTGGTCACCTCCTCATAACTTGCCTTCCCTATATTCTTCAATCTTTTTCTGAAGATGGCATTTAAGCCTAAATTCTAAGCTATCTTTGGGAGTTACTCTTTCCTTGATTATCTCCCATGTATACATGAGATATAATGTTAATAAACTTCTATTTGTTTTTCTCTTTTTCAATCTGTCTTTTGGCATAGGGTTCTTATCACAGACTTAAGAAGGGTAAAGAGAAAATTATTTTTCTCTCTCTTACAGTTCAACTATTTCAGCTGAAACCATTTTGAGATGAATTAACCTCCAATCAAATAAATTAGAATTAATATCTTTTGTAAGCTGATGGCATGGTTTTATTAAAAAAAGGAATTTTTTAAATAAATGTTAAATGTTTGATCTTATTTTTTGAATACTGCAGGGAAAAATTACTTGTTATTCTGCAACTAAGAAAATTGTATTTGATAAGTGGTTTCAAATACAAAAATGATTGATATCTTATAACTCCATGTAACATCAATTAATTTGGTTTTCAAGGTGAGAGTATGATATTAGAAGCTAGTTCACCTTGTTGGATATGGTGGCAAATCATATTTCTGAGTCTCAAATAAACTGAGAGTTTTTTGACATTTTCTGGAGTCTCCTTGGATTACTGATCACTCCTGTTTTGAAAGATTTCCAGGGAAAAATAATTTGGCCAAACTTTATGATGTGAAACTCTGGGAATTTAAATCTACATCTGTCCAGGTGTTGAAACAGGTCCAAAGTTACTTCCTAAAGAAAAGTCTATATTTGAGTGTATTCACTCATGGCAAAAGTGCCAATCCAATTTTTTGTCTTTTTCATCTCAATAAAAACCTCAATTTTTAAATGGGCATTTTGCCCACCAGCTAAAAGATTCTAGTTATCAGCGTCACTTGTAGATAAATATAGTCAATGACCAAGTTCTGGCCAATGAGATATAATCAAAAGTATTGTGTCTTCTTGGGTCCCTCTTATCCTTTCCCATTTTCTAAAATGCAAAACTTATGCTTGGAAAAAGAGCATTTATTTTAATCCATGAGAGACTGCACATTAAAGGTTGTTGGAAAAGCAAGAGAGAAGAGGTCTGTGACCTCGATGAACATAGAGGTACCACGCTACAGCTAAACTGTCTACTAGGAGTTTTTTATTTTATTTTATTTTTCTAAAATTGGTCTATTTTTATATTATCTTAAAAATTTTTATAGTTATTTTTTATTAAGTTTATTAGGGTAACATTGGTTAATACAATTATATAATTTTCAGGTGTACATTATAATTTGATAACTATATATTCTATTGTGTAATTACCACCCAAAGTCCAATTTTCTTCAGCTACCATATATTTGATCCCCTTTACCTACTTCACTCTCTCCCTACCCCCTATATTTGATCTCTTTTACCCTCTCTACCTCTTCTCTCCTCCCCTATCCCCTACCTTCTGGTAATCACTAATCCATTGTCCATGTCCCTGAGTCTCTGTTTGTCCTGTTCATTTGTTGCTTTTAGGTTTATATCCCACATATAAGTGATATCATGTTATTTTCTACTTTTTCAGTCCAGCTTATTTCGCTTAGCATGTTTATCTCGAAGTCCATCCATGTTGTCAGAAATGGCAATATTTCATCTCTTCTTACGGCTGAATAATATTCCATTGTATATATACATACTACAGCTTCTTTAGCCAACCATCTATCGTAGGACACTTCGGTTGCTTGCATGTCCTGGCCACTGTGAATAATGCTGCTATGAATATCAGTGTGCAAATATCTTTTTGGAGCTATATTTTCAAGTCTTTGGGGTAAATACCTAGTAGAGGGATTGCTGGATCATATGGTAGATCAATTCTTAGTTTTTTGAGGAACCTCCATAGTGTTTTCCATAGTGGCTGTACCAATTTGCAGTCCCACCAGCAGTGTATGAGGGTTCTTTTTTCTGGAGTTTATTTTATCTAGGAGAGTAACTACTACTTTATTTAATGGTTTATTGTTGCTGTATACCAGTGAACTTAATGCTCGCTGAGATGATGCTTTTTCTGCTCTAGATTTCTTTTGCAGCAAGGCAAGAAAGATTTGTCACTGAAAGTTTTTTATATATACAATTATATATTTATTTTATAAATTATTACATTACTAATTTATGTAAGTTTATTATTTGTGCTATTTATATCATGTATTAATTACATTTATATAATTATATTATTTATTTATATATTTATAATTATATATAAAACAATAGAAATATGTAATTATATATAAAATATGATTTTTCAAAATATATAATATATAAATGAAGATTATAAAGCTTAATGGAAGATATAAAAGACTTACCTAAAAGAAGGTATATACAGATTTCTCTATATGCAAATGTTTTCATAGATATTTTTAAAGCTAACTACTTTGTTCTTTGAGTTATATTTTAACCAGTGCTTGACATAAAACAAGTTGAATTTTCAAAGTCATATTCAATTAACATTTGTTAAGTGCTCATTATGTTAGGCACATTCTGATTCTTTAATTATATCTATTCCTCACAATTGACCCTGCAGTATATGTGGTAGTCTTGCAGTTTTACCATGTATAAGAAGCTCAGAAGGAATATGACATGTCTAAGGTGTTCCTGCTGGTAGATGGTAGAGCTCCTCAGATCAGGTTGGGATGCTTTCCTTCTACAACACACAGAAAGGGGTTCACTCAATTTTCTCTGAGGTTTCAGAATGTGGCTATGAATATCATAATGCCAACCATTCCATTCATAGACAGCATTTTTAAAAGTTCTTATATATATGTTTTATTGAAGCTAACTAATCTATAACTTCCAACCAAAATTATTTTACTGTTTAGGGTCAGATAAAGCACATAATCCTAGCTTCTGATTAAATCATTTCAAATATGTAAGGACAACTACCACGTCCCCTCATAAAACCTTTCTGCTGTGGTGCAATATCTCTAGCTACTTCACTGATTCTTCATATTATATGACTGGAATCCCTCACACTTATAGTTTTCATGATGTAGACTAAAATCATATTGATTCCATTGTTATTGGCTGGATTGCTTGTTTATTTGATTAGTTAACATTTAACTTCTAAGTACTGTAGTTCCATATATTCTCTCCATTATTAAAATCACAATTAGCTGGAACTGAAAGAAAAGCAAAGACAATAAACATGACTCCTTGTAAAAGATGATTTAATGACCACTGTCATGTTAAATGTGATACATGAGAAAATAATGTACCTGTAGGTAATTTTGTTTTAAAGAATAGATTTATGATTATAATTTTTGTGTGGTAGAACTCATTGAATAAGTGAGCCTGGTATTCTAAGGTGGTACCTCCCTGTTCATTACTCACTTGAAATCATGCTTGATTGCTTCTCCATTGCTGAGTATCTTTGCTCAAAACCACCACTGAAAAACAAGTTATTTCCCAATTGTCTTTTTTTTTTTTAATTAAATTTATTGGGGGTGACATTGGTTAATAAAATTATATAGGTTTCATGTGTACAATTCAATAATACATCATCTGTATATTGCATTGTGTGCTCACCACCAAAAGTCAAATCTTTCATTACCATATATTTGCTCCCCTTTACTCTTATCTTCATCCCCCTTTCCCTTTTCTCTTTGGTAACCACTCGACTATTGTCTGTGCTTATGAATTTTTGTTTGTTTGTCCATCTTGTTCTTTTGTTGCTTTTAGTTTTATATTCCATGAAATCATGTGGTTCTCAACTTTTTTTGTCTGATTTATTTTGCTTAGTGTGGTCATCTCAAGTTCTGATGATTTTTTATTCTATTTCTTTAAAAATGCCATTGGGATTTTGATGGGAATTGTATTACATGTGTATTTTGCTTTGAGTAATATGGCCATTTTAACTATGTTGCTTCGTCCAATCTATGAACTAGGGATATCTTTCCGTTTCTTTGTGCATTTTCTTCAATTTCTTTTAATAATGTCTTGTAGTTTTCAGTTGGCAAACTATTTCCATAGTTTATTATTTTATTTGTGTTTTAATGCATCCTTTCTTCATAGTATTTTAGGTCATCCTTAACTTTTTCCAACTATAGTTGGAAAAACTATAAAAAAACTTTTTCCAAATATAGAAAACATTAGCTGTCTTCAGTCCTCTATGGAATCAAGTGCAACATAAATAAATATATAAATAAACACAGTAATTAAATAGTCACTTAATTACATATTCTATTATAGAATTACATCAATTCAGCCTAGCACATTTATGTTGTGAATTCATCTTATGACTTGAGTTCACTGGTCACCAATGCACATCTTGCTTATATATCAACTCAACTCAGGACCATCTTCTTCTAAAAGGTCATCCTTCTTATTGCTCTAGCTTCCAGTAATCACTTCCATCTCTGGATCCTATAGCTCTGGTAGTTAGAACCACAGAACAGTTCGTAATATATTGTGTTCTATTTTGTTTAATTATCTGTTTCCTATTTTACTGAGTTCTTAGATTCAAACGTTTACGAGTTTTTCTGGGCTCCTACTCTTCCTGTCATTCTCCTTCTCCTCTTTTCTCAATCCCCAGCAATTATTCAGGTTGTGAAGATTCTACTTCACTCTCCTCTCATGTGTATGTCCTTAGTTCATTTCTCTCATTATTTCAATGATGTCTTTGCTTTTGTTCACATCCTTCAATTGCTTGTTTTCACACGATCAGCAATGTTGAATTTCTAGGACAAAAGTTTGATCACATTCTCTTTTTGAAGTCTTTTATAGGGACTCCCATCTGTTACCACAAACATCCAAATACTTGTTATCATTCTGGTGCCCATTTTTCACAGGACCACACTATACTGTATTATTGTGTAGTTTCCTGATTATGTTACCTGCTTTAGTGTCCTACACAGGGACTGGAAGGAATATTGGAAGGTAGAATCATAAGTGGTATAATATCAAATATTTTACATTTTTATCTCATTTAATCTTTGCTCAACTCTAAGAAGAAAGTATAACCATTAGCCATTAAAAAAAAAAAATAGAGGCTTGGAAAGGCTACATAAAAGCTGTCCAATGTGACAGAAAAAATAAGTGGACAAGGCTAAGTAAAATCCAGATCTCTCTTTCAAATCTTATACTTTTATCCCCTATGCCTTTATGCTTTTCTATAGGCTGTTCTCTTTGCCTAGAATTTCTTCTTCCTTACTTCTTATCTATGCAATAAACTATAATTACCCTTCCCAACTCAGCTAAAATGTCATCTTTTTGTGAAACTTCCCCCAAGAATCTCTCTTTCCCACTTCTGTAGATTTAAAAGCTTCCAAATTAGGGTTCTAAAATACTTTCTATCTACCCTCTGTAAAATGTTAGTTTATTGTACTATCGTCATTTATTTAGTGATCTTGTCTCCTCACCAGCTTAATGGATCTTGCACCTCCCTGTATTGTTTTATTTTCATCATAATACTTACATGAACCCCGAAACAGTCTGTGGTTAATTTATTTACTAATGCTATATAATTTGACTTTAAAAAGTTCAAGAATCTAGAAGTGATATGCACAAATATTTCTCAGTCAGATGTACTTTTAATATTGCATATTATTGCAAGCAGTGATTTTTTCATCTGTGAAGTTAAACCTTTTCTTTGGAGGAAGTGGAAGAATATTGGAATATTAGTAATATATGAAGCTTGGGAAATTTATTAGAATGATATGGATTTGGAAAAATATTGTTTTTTAAATACTAATTAAAAAATATAAATGGTAAACACATGTTTTTAACCAAACATATTGAAAGACCAGGGCTATAAAAAAGTAAAGAATAGCAATATAAAGCTCAGGTCCATTTTGGCAGCATACTAAGGTCTCATAAAATAGGACCGATTAACAAAATCACCAATTATTCCACTTAAAATGGCACCAAGAATATCGAGAATTTGGTCCTAAAGAATCAAATTAATTTAATAATATAATATTTTGACTGAATTAATTTCCACTTGCCTTGACCTATATACTGACATGAATGTCATAATTTTGGAGTTTGTCATTCAAGAAATGTTCATAGACACAAATCTTAATGTAATAAGTTTTTAAAAAAACTATTTTCTAGCAATTTGAGAAAGATATGTACTGCCCGATCTCCATTTAAGTTTATATGAAAACGAAACAAGAAAGGTCCTTTTGTTAACTTACCGATTATACTTTTTCACTTGGACTTTAAAATGCTTTCAGATATCTTTTCGTATTGCTTTACAGTTTTATCAGAAAGCCAGCATCGGTACTGGTATAATCATTTCTTCCCATGACGACTGGAGGAGAGGCTTAGTATACAGTTTTTTGGAGGTGACATTTTTTTTATTTTATTCTCTCAGAAAACTAGTACATTAAACAAAAACTTTCTAAAACTCAACTTTCAGACTATATAAAGGCCACCCTTAGTCTGGTTTGAGATTTACTTTTATAACACTGGTTATTAGATTTCTTAGCATGCCTTATTTTCTTTGTGGTTTTAAAAGGCACACTATGAACACGATGAACCATGGGCTAGAGACATATTAAAACTCTTTTAGATAAAATACCACTCCAATTCCTTTCCTGAATTGGCTTTTCACAACATTCTTTGCTTCATTATTTTTGTTCGTCTAATTTTGCTTTCTTAGAGCGTATTTCACAATGTTTATGTACTCTCTCCTAACACCCATACAGGTCACATTTATATTTTCTTCAATATTCCTTTTAGCCTCATATTTATAGATAAGTTCTTCATAATGCAGTTTATATGATGATGGGAAGGACAGATGTGACCTTGGCTTTTGATTTGGTACAGTCTCTAAACTCTAAGATGCATTGTACTGGGAAATATTCATTTTCTTTTCCAACTACTCAAATAAATGACAGTGATTTGCCAAAAGGAATTTCCACCCTTTAAATTATAGTTTTATCTAATTAGTGACATCATATAACGTGATAAATTATGAATTTAGAAAACCATTATTCGGTAAATGAATGCTTGTCAGTTTTTCTGATGATGAATTAATCTTCAAGCATCTGAAGAAGGCTCAAAGAAACAGGCAGCTGAACCACTGACATCACAGTTGTATGGAATCTCTTTCCTCATAAACTGGTGACCCTGCCCATTAAAGTGTTATGTTTGGCATAGTGGTTGAAAATATTCCAATTCTGGGGAAAATGTGCATATTTTGGAAGCCATTGAAAATCAGAAAGGAGCAAGAATTGTTTTGTTTTGAAACTCAAATCATATATGAGTTGATTTACACCTGACATGTGCTCTTTATAATTTTTGAATTAAGATATTAGTTTTTTGACTTTCTCTATGCTATTCAGTATTCAGAAATATAGAATGTGCCAAAAGCTAGAAGAACTTGCTTAGACCTGAAACCACTTAGATGTGAGAGAATTAATGTCACCCACTCCTCTTCAAGGTGGTCTGTACTTTAGTATTGCTGTAATTGCCCATACTAGATGTCTTGGTGAATATTTGTGGTGTCCAGTAGGTCTTCCTGATTGCATTTCCCACAGCATCCTGTTCAGGCCAATCAGCCTAGCCTATTCTTTGATCAAGGATTGCTATTACTTGGTGTTGTGTCCAGAATAACCAGACCCAACTTGAGTGCTCTTAACCAGGAGACAGTTTATTAGCCGGCGGCTGTCCTTGCAAAGGAGCAGCCCCGAATTGCCAAGATACAAGGTTTTTAAGCCCCAAATCCCATTCCTCATTCTGTCTTAAACACAAAGGTCCATCTTTCTCCTATTCACTACCTGTCAACCCACTGGTCAGGTGTGCAAGCGGGAAGTACAGAAGCAGAAAGCTTGTTGTTAGAATGTTATGTTCCTATGGGTGATTGCTTATGTTCCCATGGGCACTAGCCAGTGTTCCCATGGGCGATGGCCAAACAGTAATTTTCAGCTTATATACAATTGATTATTTTTCATGCCACGCAAGCAAGCAGGGTTGCACAAGCTAAAATTGGCAGTTAGCGTATGAGCTCATTGTTACAAGTTTCATGATTAAAATGTGGTTAGGGGTTCCAGAAACTAGGCCTAAGTTATAGACTTCCTTTGTCCAGTTTCAGGTTTTAATTATTCTTTAACCCTTTCACATTTCAGCGGGCTATTACACTTGGACTTAATCTGACCCAATGTGATCTCATTTCTAAAACAGCCTAACAATAGTTTTATTAACAATAGTTTTATACTCTAAACAATAATAAATAATTCTAATCTCTAAAACAGTAGTAATTCACTAAGGCAAACAGAATGTATTTTTCCATAATTTTGACTAGAGAATTCAAGATGGATTGGCCTGTTGGTAACAAGGAGTAAAACTTCACATAGAAATAGAATACACAATTAGAATGAGACTGTGGGAATAGTGGATTTTAGAACTGCCTTTTGGTTTATGGATTTCTGTCCTATAATGTATCTTTGTACTAATATCATTTTTCTCATTTTACATGGCATGATTATCATTTCTATGAAACCAAAATATCATCTAGAGACTATCAAGAACAATGATTGCATGATGAACATTGAAGTGATTTGAACAAATATCCCTATTTGTTGTCCCAGACTAAAAGATAAATGTCAGATTACAGATGCCTGTCTGGTCCACACTATTTTACAATTATTATTTAGAATTGTTCTCCTTTTCTATCATATTACTTAGATCTTTCTTTTCAACTCTTGACATGCATTTCTATTGGGTACTGGATCAGTCGAATCAGCAGTTCTGTGTCATGTCACCTGGATAGACAGGGGCAATTCCTTTAACTTTTTGGGCTCTTTCTTCTTCTATAAAATGGGTGTCATGCCATCTCATGTATTTCTGTGAGGATTAGAGATAGCATATGTAACAACATAACTCCACTTCATAGAGTCAGTGACACACATAAGAAACAAAAACATTCATTTGGTAATTTGAAAATAAAATTATGTTCTTGGAAAATTAATAGTAATAAAGTTTGTCTATTTTCTTCTTTGAAATTTATGATTCACCTTTGCTCAAAATTTTTTTGTAATAAATAGCTATTCCTGAATAATAAACAACTATAAAAATCTCAGTGGTATATACAAATTATTTCTCATTCATCTGTCTTCAGGTTGTCTGAAGTTCAGCCAATCTAAGCTAGACTTGCCGGCTTGGCATTGGGCAACGAAATAGATTTAGGCCTGCTCCTAATGTCTCTCAAAATCCTGGGACCAGCAAGCTATCTGGGCTATAATCTTTCTAAAACAAGTTGTGTGGCCCATCTCATAATCAAGAAGCAGGGGAGTCTACGGCCATGTCACCCTGAACAAGCCTGATCCTGTCTGATTTCAGAAGCCAAGCAGGGTTGGGCCTGGTTAGTACTGGGATGGGAGACTACCTAGGAAGACCAGGTACTGCAGGTGTAAAAATAAAAAAATAAGGAATTGTAAGCTGACAAGGTCCTTGCAATCTGTGAGGTCAACCAAGTGTTGCCTGCCTAAAAAAAAAAGAAGAAGAAGCCGGGGAATACAGAGGTGGGATGTGTGGATGTAGTGTTTTCTTAACAGTGGTTAGTCTACTATAGTTGTTTTCTAACAGAGGGAAGAATTTAGAAGGCTTCCAATATTTTATTTTAAAATATGCATTTTATTTATAAATCAGAAACCCTGAGAAGTTAATGAAATACTTTTTAACTCCAACTTGTAAAATCAGTGAGGCTAACACATCAGTAAATAGGAAAAACAATGAAAAGAAATTCTAGTATGTATTGTAATCCCCAGTTCAAATTCTGTTTGGGACCTGAAATTGTAGAGGCTGCAATAAGACAACTTTCCCATTTGTTTTTAGGGCTGTATGTGTAATGGCTCCTAACTTATCTTAGGAAAAGCTTACAGGTGTTTTATCTGGTTGAAAGATTTCAAATTGTGTTCATAACTTAGTTTTGCTTATGTTTCTGCTCTTAGTATAATAATTATAATATATATTATATGTATATTATACATATATGTTATACATATATAATACATATATTTTTCAGCCTGAGTAATAAGAATTGTTACAACATAATTTAATTTAAGGTACTACTCGTAAAACATAGTATTTAATATTAACATATTTAATTAAAATTTATGAAACCCTGCCATCTTCCATCATTAATCATTCTTTTTGTCATCCCAGTTAAAGAACATTTTTAATAAAGTAATATTTTAGTTTACAAAAGGAAAAATATATTGAAAGTTAAAGCCATGTTATGGCCTAAGATTTAGTAAAAGTCGTCATTTAAGTCTATTTTTTTATATAGGTCATTTTTTTCGAAATATATAATTAGTACTAGAGGAGGTTGAAATTACAGCAAACAAAATAGCTAAGTGAAATGACATTAAGAACTTATATTGAAATGAAAATAATAAATACATAAAAGCAAATGTATCTGGCATGATTTATTTTCTTCAAAATATAGTATTTCAAAATCAAGGAGAAGATTCTTGTAGAAAAAAGAAAAAAGCAGATGAAATTGTTTACATAATCTTCATGTATTATTTTGGAACACTGGGTAAGAAAGTAAAATTTATGATATTAAAAATTGGAAGTATTCTTAAAATAACTCATTACTTTATCCCATTGAATATCAAGAGTACTCCTTTGAAATGTACTCTATTTTTTTTTTTAATGAAAATGAATACAATCTGTGATATCATGGTTATGTTTGGAGAGAAATATTTTTTCAAATTTTTAGGTTCCAGTGTAAAAGAGAAATAAGATTCAAAGCATCTTCAAAAGTGTTTTCTATTCATTAAAATGAAAAACTTTGACAAGGATCGAGCCTAAATCAGATAGGTCAAGAAACTGTAATTCCAATCTAGAAAACCATAAGCACTTTATATTACTGGCCATTTGACTAAAGCTTCAGAGCAGATAAAGGAAAAATCAATTGCACATAGACTATTATTCATTTCTTTCTGTCTTTTTTTGTGTGTGTGATTTATCTCTTATAATTTATTTTAGTAATGAAATAAAAAATATTGTGAAACTGACTTTTTAAAAGAATTTTCTCAGAAACTCACATACATTGAAAGCAACATACTTGAAAATGAGTTATTTATTTTTACTCATCCTTGAAAAAAGTTTTTCACAAAGATAAAAAATGCTAAATAGCAGTTCACACAATGTTGTTACGTAATGTTGTGTATTTTACTATTAAATATTAATAATACTTGATATTTGTCTACGCCCATGCCACCCTGAACAAGCCCAATCCCATCTGATCTCGGAAACTAAGCAGGGTCAGGCCAGGTTAGTACTTGGATGGGAGACCACCTAGGAAGACCAGGTACTGTAGGCCTAAAAAGTATTTAAAAAATAAAAAATATAAGGGACTGCAGGCTGACAAGGTCCTTGCAATCTGTGTGGTCAACGAAGGGTTGCCTCTCCTAAAAATAAAATAGTAATTGATATTTGTAGCATATATGCATGATGTGCATGCATATAATTTTAGTAGATGTTTCAAAACAAAATTCTTAAAATAAAGTTATCAACTTGTTTGATTGAAATAGTACCTTAACACGGTACTATCGAAACAAGATATACAACAAAACTATCATTTTTTAGCATTTTTTTTATTTTCTGAAACTGTATAGGTTCAAATAAGGTCTAGTTGAAATTAAATTTGCTATAAAGATGATACCAGAAATTAGGATGGATAGCAAAAATGGTATAACTTTGGACAAATCATTGAAATAATTATAGTTTCACTTATCCTCTATCATAATTTACCAATTTATAGGTAAAAACAGTTTCAATACAGGCTTGTGGGTAAACTGAAAGATTATCTTCCCCCATTCAACCTCTCTTATTCTCTTTTTAAGTTATCAGATCACTTTAACCACAGCACTTACAATCTAGAATTACTTGTTTGCTTACTTACTTGCTGTTTTTCTTTCCCAATTATATCTATACTCCTAACATGTGGTAGACACTCAAGAAATATTTGTGGAATAACTAAGCTTTCCCAAAGCTAAACTTTGTTAAATTGTGCTATCCACGTTGATTTTAATAGACTTCAGGTTAAGAAGGGATACCAGATCCACATTATCTTTGCAAACATTCCAAAGCATCAATATAATCACAAGCTTCTTTTTGTAGAGTTATTATTTTTACAGAAGAACTTATCACATCCCCAGAAGCTAAAAGGTAGTTTGACATTTTTACATGGTTAATTGAACTGCGTACACACAACACTCATTACGTGGTGAATCCTGACTTCTTATCTGCTCACTTTTTCTTTGTAAATTATCTCCTTCCTGCTTATTAAAAAATAAGAAAAGCACTGCTTCTTTTAAAGGCTAAGTGCGCCACCAGCCTCAGTCATCTTTTCCCTCTTTTTATGGCCTTGCTTGGTTATCTTTCTTCCTCTTGCATTTTCATTCTCAGTATCTCCATTGACTGTTTTCCCCTGTCTAATATTTAGATACTGTTACTTTTCTCCAACCTTATAAAAATCTTTTTCTCACCTTGTGTTCTGCTCAGGTTATTGTACCATCTCTTGCTTTGTTCAGTATGAAATCCTTCTCCCTTCCAAAAATTGCATTCATTGTCTCCATTTCTACATTTCACAATCACTCTTTAACTTTCAAAAACATAGGTTTCTTCTCATCACTCTCCCAAAAGTTCTCTCTGAAGAACATTAAATCTCCAGGCCTCTCAGTCCTCATCTTCTTCAGTCAAGACTTATAAATGGCCTTTCAATATTAGTTAAGAAGGCTCACTGCTGTGACAAAGAAACCCTACAATTTAAGTGGTGGCTAAACGCTGTAGAAGTTTAATTCTTACTCATGTCATGGACTCGTGGGGGTCCAGATAGGGATTTAGAATTGGGGATAGTGGATATGGCCAATTTTACACTTTTATTATGGGGCCCAGTTTGAGAGCAGCTATGCTATGTTTAATACTATATTATCTTCAACAACTTGCCTAGATTGCTCTGAGAGTTGTTATCCAGCTGGATAAACATAGAGACGCAAGCGGTAGATTTCATGACCCAGGTGTAGAAGAGGCATATATCAACTTGCTCCTATTCTCTTGCCTAGAATTCATTTCTGTGGCTACATTTAACTGTGAGGCAGGACTGAGAAAAGTGGGCCCAGGAAGAAGAAACGCAGGTTTAGAGATGTGGCTCCAATTCTCTGCCACGCCTTCTTGAAAAAACTCTGCTCTTCTGTTTATTTTTAGTCTCTCTCATTAATACACTGGATGCTTTTACCAGTGCCTTGGATTTTTTATATAAACAAAACACAATGTTTTTTCAATGAGCTTATTTAATTCTATGGCTTCAAACAATATGTACATGTGGCATTTTGTCTCTAGCACTGATTAATTTCTTATGATTTAGACTCCTGTTTCTAATTGCTGGCTGTACATCTTTATTATTAATAATCTGAGACTCCTGAAGTCTAACACAATAAAATACACACCCATCACCTTATCCTTTGATATTTTGTTTCTATTCAAGCTTGGGACATGGGAATTATGTTATTCTCTTTGTCTCACTTCCAACAGACAGAAATAAATTACCCTTTATTGCAGTTTTCTAGTGACCTCCTAACTGATAGGCCTTCACCCCATTCTCTCTATTCTGATACACTTTATATATTGCTCTAAGTACCGTCTTTAAAGACTGCAAATTTGCTTATGACTTTTTTTTTTACCAGAAAACTCAATTACTCACCATGAAATAAAAAGTTCAGACTCTTCAATCTGACAACTATACGTCCTTATCTACCACTCATAATACAGATGCACACATCACTTTGAGATGAGGAAGGATAGATTGTTATAAATGGGGTGGTGCTTCTAAATAAATAATTATGGTAATAACATTATTAATGATTGACATCTATGTGTAGAAAATTTATTATGTGCCAGGTACTTTACTAAGAGCTTTGTATGAAATAGTTCATTTATCTTCTCCACGATCTTATAAATAGTCAACGTTATCTTCCCAAATCCATAGACACAGAGGTTATCCCGTGTCCAAATTCATGCTTTTAGGAAATACTAGAATCTTTTGCATAATTTTGTCTCCAGGATGAAAAGAAGATAGGTAGAACCTCTGTTTGATCTCAAGAATGTCTAACACCAAAAACCACACTAATAATTACTTTTCTGTACCGTCTTTCCCTTCAGCTTTACTCAGTGGAAGTGGGAGGTCAAGAGTACATGCTAGGATGGGAGTGGAGGCGAATGAAGAAAAATGAGTTATTTAAACTGTCTTGATAGTTGAATATATTTGAAACTAGAGGGTCAGACTGAAACAATACAATATAGATGACATTCAAGGCCTTTTGAACAGAAAATACAGTTACTGGAGACATCATTTGGAAAATTAGACACATGTGAAGATGGAAGTAAATAGATAAAGACATGAAGAAGAAAAACAACCTATTATAAAACCTAAAGGAAAGGGTAATAATAATCTCACTTATTTTCAATATATGTATGATCATATTGTCACTCTTCCTGTGAAATAGTTGCTTCCTGGGCTTCTAAGCTGCTGTCCACCCTCTGACAGGAAACTATCATTGTGGCATTACATATCATGGCCTCTAGAACCAGACACCACTACTTTGATACCATTTACATAGTTTACTGCTTAATAGTTTCTATTTCAAAATTGTTCTCAGGACATTAACTCTTAGAATGATTTCTCTTTTGAAAAGTATATTTTTGTGGAAATGATTAAATATTTTTATTTGTACCCACATGATAAAAATAGAGCTGTAAAAGTAATAGCATGATTAAAAGTCATCATTCTGTTGCTTAAGTAATATCTTTAATCTGATAAGAATAATTGTATATTTGTTTAAAGCAGAATCTGCACGTAGATGTTCAAGTCCATGCAAATATAAATTAATAATGGTTTTGTAAAGTCTGGATTCCCTGCAATTTGGATTAATTAATTTTTTTATTAATTGAATGCAGGAGGCCTTTATTTTGACATGATGTTCTTATGTGTCTTCTAATTATTTCAGTCTTCATTTTTTTTTTTTTTTAAATTTCATTAGAAAGTGATTTTGAAATGGCATTTAGACTGTACTTGTGGTGGTGAGGTGAGGGAAAAGGACTGAGGATTGATTATTCTGGAACAATTGTCTCCATGGTGAAGAGAAAAGGATCAGGAGGAAAACATCATATACAGATATCTGAGTGACAGATTCAGTTCCAACTGGTCCATTAGCTTGGATGCCATGTTGAGGCCAGCCTCTTTATTTTTTATTTATTTATTTACTAAATTTATTAGGGAGACGTTGGTTAATAAAATCATATAGGTTTAAATTGTTCACTGCCCAAAGATAAATTTTCTTCCATTACCTTATGTTTCACCTCCTTTACCCTTATCTACCTCCCTCCTTCTCTCTGGTAACCACTATACTGTTGTCTGTGTCTATGAGTCTCTGTTTGTTTGTATTGTTCATTTGTTGTTTCAGATTTATATGCCACATAAAAGTGAAAACATGTGGTTCTCAACCTTTTCTACCTGCCTCTTTAATATTCCCTGTCATTAGGAATTTTCAGGGATGTCCTTGGATATGGGAAGACAGCATTTCTCATAGTGAAACTGAACCAAGAACAAGGCAAACACTGTGAGCCAGTCTGATTTATGTCATTGTTCCTCTTTCAAGGTTCTCTTTCACCTCTTTCTCTTTATTATTTCACAGATCACTGTCCCAACTGCTTATATCATACTGCGCACCACTCTGTCCATGACCCTGATAAATCTAGTAATTACTACAGTTTGTGAATGTTTGCTATGAGCTAGGTTCTCTACTAAGCCCTAAATAGGCATCATTTAATCCTCACGACAATCCAGAAAGGTTGGCATTATTATCTCTGAAAATGTTCAGGAAAGCTGAAGAGTTTGTTAAAAATTCTACTATCTTGGTAAAGATTGGTATTCAAATCCATTTGGTCTGACCCAATGCTTGGGCTATATTTAAAACTTAACTAAGATTTAAGAATTATGGATAAACTTGCCCAGAAGTCAAGAAAGAACATAGTTGTAAGAAAGAAAAGTTTGTTATCTTAGAGACATATTTAGGTGAATAGGGCCATCTTGGGAAAAACTGTGAAGCTAGCAGTTTATCTTCAGTTTCTGTACTGCTTTTTATTGTCTAATCTACTTATGCTTCCGTGACAGCTGGTGACCTAATGCTGCCCCTATGTTTCTCCTGTCATGATGAGCAGTGTTAAATAAAGTCGTTTTTCTTGAAGTGTAAGTGACATAAGGTTTTATCCCTGTCAAAGAAATTTGAATTTCTGAAAGAGAATGTTAAAAAATCATAGGGGTTAACTTAAATTAATTACTCTCAAAGAGTGGGATTTTTAGAGTGTGACTGATAGGTGAAAGTTTCATTTTAGGCTTGAGCCACTTTCCATGGATTTTTAAGTCACACTCTCTGTGTGATTAGGCTTCACACCAATGTGACAGCCAGGACTATGGCAGAAACTACATATATGCTTTCTCATTGCTCACTTATGGAAAACATACTTTCTGATCCATATTTTTTGTTGTTGCTTTTGACCATCATTGTTATAAACCAGTACATGTACTGTTCTTAAGTTTCATATAAGCCATAGAAAAACTCATTGGTTAGCACCTAAATTGAATGGAAAAGTACTTAATTGTTTTTTCTTTAGAAAATAATCTAATAAAAATTTGTTAAAAGGGAAAGCATCCAAATAAACATTTGGCAGAAGTTCAATTTATTCAGAATTTATTGCCCACAGTGTCTTGCAATTTATAGAGGGAATAATTCTTATAAAACCAAAATACCATGTTATATGTATATTTGTATCTAACTGCATATGATCCAAAGTGTACCTAACATTTATGATGCCTTAAGAAATTACAGAACGAACTAGATGAAGGTGGTCAAAATGTACACATTTCCAGTTATAGGGCAAATAAGTACTGGGATATAATGTAAAACATGATTCTATAGTTAACACTGTTGTGTAGTATGCTTGAAAGATATTAAGGATATAGATCCTAAGAGTTCTCATCACAAGGAAAAATGTTATTATTTCTTTGTTAGCTATATAAGATGATGTATAGTAACTAAACTTATTTTGGTTATCATTTCACAATATATGTAAGTCAAATCATTATGCTGTACACCTTAAACTTATACAGGGCTGTGTATCGATTATATCTCAATGAAACTAGAAAAATATTTTCAAAAGAAATTACTGAGAGCAAAAATTTATTCATATTCAACCTGTATATGTTAGAATTAGGTAACAGTGAAATAAGTGATAGAATCCAGATTTTCCCAGTGAAGGATGATTTACCCGGTAAGGAAATTAATGTAGTTTCAACTTTGTCATGGTAATAATTTGATTGAATTCATATTTATAAGTAGGAAAAGGAAATAAAAGGAAATCACCAACTTATATATTTTAAAAATAATTCAACTATGTTTTGAAGGGCAATGAATTCCTATTTGATTGTAGAGAGAGCTTTTAGTTCCTCAGACTGTCTTAAAAAGACCCAATGCTATTTCAAAACATTAATAAAAACCACATGATTAGAGAAAGTGTATAGCGTATCACACATAAAACAATGGAAATGCAGAGGTTCAACAAAGGTGAGTTATCACCCACTCAACCAGCACCTATCAAATCAACCTATTAATTCCACCTCAGTCACTGTACATAATAGTATTGTCAGTAATAAATGATGTCACATGATCAGTGAATCTGAGTCTGCAAAGAAAAATCAAGGTTTGCTTTTAGATTTATGTAAAATAAAAAAAAAAATTAAAAAAAACTTTTTAGCAGAAAATGTTAAGCCCACTGGCTATGAAACTGATTTCTGCCTTGGTGAAAAGATAATTAGTTCAGGAAAAATATGATTAGATTGTGTCCCTATAGAAATCACATAGGATTGAACTTTTTCATATATGAAAGTGCCTGATAACTAACAAAAATTTTTGTTGAGACATCCTTGTCTTTAGTCAATTAACAGACAAAGACTGTATTAGAAAAGCCTACAGTTTTTCCTTCCTATGTATCTCCTATATCTCCCGAGCAATAGTGTCATATCCCATGGGCTAAGGGCTCAGTCCCACGAGACTGTCCTCTCTCCACTTCAGATGTACTTCCCATTGCAAGCAGTAAGTCTTAGGCTACTCACAGGCTGCAAATTTGAGGTTCCCATGTCCTCTGATTTGGGTTTGATTAATTTGCTAGAGCAGCTCACAGAACTCAGAAAAACAGTTACACTTACAAATTTATTTAAAGATATGATAAAAGATACAGATAAGCAGCCAGATGAAGGGATCTGTAGGAGAGGTCTGGGAAGGTCTGGAATTCAGAGCTTCTGTCCCCATGGAACTGGGGTGCTGTCACCTTCCCATTTTAGATGTGTTCAGTCTGGAAGCTCTCCAAACCCTATGCTTTGGGGATTTTTATTGAGGCTTCATCATGGATGTGTGATTGATCATTAACTTCATTTTCAGCCCTTCTCTCTTCTCAAGAGAATGGTGGGCCGGGCTGAAAATTCCAAGCTTCAAATCATGGTTTAGTCTTTCTGGTCACCAGACCTCATCCAGGAGCCCACCCAAAGTCACTTCATTAAAACAAAAGATACTCCTATCACCCTGGAAATTATGTTTTAGGAGCCCTGTGTCAGGAACCGGAGTCAAAGACCAAATTTAAAACAAATGATGCTCTGAATGCTCTTATCATTTAAGAAATTATAAGGGTTTCAAGGGGTTCTGTGCCAGGAACTGGAGGCAGAAAACAATATATATTTTTTATGATCACACAAATGCCAAATGTTTTCTGTGTTCCCTGCCTCCCCTCTCTATGCTCTGTCCCTTCTTTTCCTTAGCCCCCAATGTGATATTGTTGTCTTCCCCGAATTTCTCCAACACAGAACTATGGTACCCATGTGGTTTCTCCTTTCCTACAGTAATGCACCTTATTATCTGTTGTATGGTATATAATATATATAATACACACACATACATGTAAAATGACCATCGTGTAAATTTAAGCACATGCTTGTTTCCCATCAAATTTTTTAGTTGTTAACTCTTATGTTCCTTCTATGAAAAATTTCTGTGATCAGAAAATATATAGAAGAGATTTGGGAAATTCCCAAAAGGTCATTTTTAGTTCCTTTGAAATCATACAATATGGATCAACATCTATGTCACTTACACATAAAGCAAAGCCTACTGGCACCTGGGCTATTGAAAATGATATCTCCAGGGTTATTATTTATGTTCACTTACAGGTGACTGACACAGGGCCTTAAAGTCATTTTCAGTCTTGGACATAACAGATAAATTCCTGGGGTGAGCCTGAGGAATGATGAATTAGGGCAGTTGGACTCTCTTTTTATGAAAGGAATAGTGAAGTTGACAACTGCAAAAGTGCACATGTAGACAGCTGGAAATAGATCCAGAGTCATTTGATTTGAAATCTTTTGTGCAAGGCTATTTGTATTGTGTCTTCCTATATCTCATTTAGCTATGTTTCAACAAATGTGAAGACTAAAATCCAAGCAAGCAAACTAGCATCTCTGTCATCAAAATTTGGAGCTACATCTTGAAGCAGAAAAGGAGTATTTTTGAAAATGCTTGAAATGTTGTCACAGCACATTCAGGGTAAAGCATCCAAATGTATTTTCAGTACTTGCTGCGTCCACTTTTAGTGAGATGAAGAGAAGCTGAATTCAGACATGTGTAAACTGTCTTCTATTATACAAATTCTTGTCTTCAGACAATTTCTTTTTTAATGTGAGGGTTTGTTTTACCAGCTCTAAGATCATTTCCTATGGAGTGTCACTTCTCACAGGCCAGCGCATCAGATTTTAAGTTGTAAATATCTAAGCTAGTGTCAAGAAATATAGTTAATCTTGGAAATTCTAAAATAGAAATAATAATATTAACTAACAGCTGTTGAATATTTACTATGTGCCTCAGAATGTTCCAAGCACTTGATCATACATTAACTCTTTTTAACTTTACAACAAATTGATGAATTTTATATATCAGAGCTGGCTGTGCTTATTTAATGGAAGTTACCACTGGACTTGTATGGTTCTCCTAATTCAAGGTGAGAGTACATTCTTAACACAGGATTTCAGAGACAACCATGAATATAAGCTGACATGCCCATCTTCACCTGCCACTCAGCAGGATCTGTTTCCACTCCCTTTCTGAATCAAGAGGGGGAAACACTGAGAATCCAAGGATTTGCCCAAGGATTATTAATCCATAGTGGATAGAGGGGGCACACACTGAAGGGGATCAAGCACCTTTTTCTTTATACCCTCTGCTCGCCTCTTAAAACTTCTTTCATTCCTTGCTGGGCTTGCCTTTTGCTGAGTCTGAATTCATAACTGGAAATAACTAACTCTCAGGGTTTTCTCATTCTGTCTTCCCAACCAGCCTTTCTCCCAGGTTGAAACAAAAGAAAAGAAAAGAAAAGAAAAGAAAAGAAAAGAAAAGAAAAGAAAACAAAACAAAACAAAACAAAACAAAACAAAACAAAACAAAACAAAACAAAACAAAAAAACGAGGTGATAAGAAGTGACTTCTGCTCTTGAAGTCTTTCCTACATTTTTTTTTTTGGATCGAGTCCTACATTTTCCCCTTTTAGTCTGCTTGTAATCAAATTGGGTAAGAGGTTTGTCAACATTTTCTGTATATTGGTTATTGATCAAACCCAGCTCCTGGTCAGAATGCAGTTAGAAATTATTTTCAATATCTCGAATAATTTGTTTTTAATTTAATTTTTTTTCCCAAAGCTACTTCTTTCCAAAGCTCATGGTGAGAAGGATGCCTTTCTCTCTGTCAGGTGGGAACCCCTAGAGACCAGTGACCAAGAGGCTCCCAAGCCTGGGAGTGAGCCTACCTGCCTGATTTTGCTGCCTATTCCAAGAACTCTCATTCTCATTATAGTCAATGTAGGGTATTTGATGACTAGTGGTATATGTGTAGTGGCATTAAATTTATTTTTATTTTTATTTTTTTAAGTCTTTTTGAGAGTTCTGACTCAGTATAACTCTCCACCTACCATCTGTGACTATAATATGGAATAGCTCATCAAACATGGTATGGTCAAATGGAATTCTTAATTCTCACTTTACTCCCCCTTCCACAGACACACAAACTCTGCTGCTCTTTTTCTTCTCTATCTCAGTAAATGGCATCAGTTGGCTCAGACCAAAAACTAAGGCGTCACTCAATTGCTTCCTTTTCGTTCTCTGTGGTGATGTTAGAATCATGTGAAATGGCCTGAAGAATACACTTTATTAGGGACATTTAAAGGAAAAGGTTAACACAATTCCCCGTTCTCTTATTATCCCACAGAGAGGCTCACAGCGCGATGATACATCTGGCACAGGCATTGGGGCAGTGGTTCAGGGGAAGATACCGCAAGTCCTTCCATTTTACATTTGTAGAGTCAAACATGGGAACAGCCTTATTTGTGAGAAAAAAAGTCAAAGTTAGACACCAAAGAGTCTAGGTTCAGATGCTAGTTGAGTAAGGAGTTTTCGAAGAAGTTAGGCTGCTACAAACTTCAGCTTTGTCAGATTTAGACTGCTAGGGAAGGGGAATCCCTTTTGGTAGGTGCTGAGTTTGCGTGCAGCTCTTTCAACTACTAAATCTCAGGCTAGATCACTGCTAAGTAAACTGGAGTTTCAGGAGTAATTCACCACACCATCTTGTTTGATTCTTCACACACACACCAGCCCCCAATACACAAACATTAAGTCCTACTGGGTCTATTTTCCAGATTCTTTTTGTTCAACTTATTTTCATCTCATCTGCCTAGCTGGAGTCACCATTGTCTCTTGCCTTGACTCTAGCAGTTGTTTTCCAATTGGTCTTTCTGCTTTCTCCTGCTTACCATCTTCATCTCCCCTTCCATTAATTACCCTCTCTATCTCTTTACCTCCTACCCCATTATCCTTTCTCCTAGCAGCCAGAGTAAGTTTTATAAATGAAATCAGACCAAGCCTTTCCCTGATCAAGGCTAATAGCTTCCCATTCGGCTTAGCATAAAATCCCACATATCTGTAAGATCTCCATGGTCTGATCCTTGTCTACCTCTCTGACTGGATCTCTTTTTGGTCCTTTACCAATTATGCTCTGGTCACTCTTGTCTTCTTCTTCCCCCTAAAATATTCCTAGCTTGCTTTTTTTTTTTTTTTTCTTTTAAATGGTGTTTGCCTTTGCTAGCCTTCTGCCCGCCGTGCTTGGCAATTATCTTTTTTTTCAGGATTGGCTATTTCTTGTCAGCTAAAATGACACCAGTGGAGCAAGGCTCTCCTTGACCAAAATTAGTCCCATTCCTAATCCTTCCATTCACTCTTTGTTGTAGTAATTGTTCTCTTGTTCTCTAAACTTGTCATGCTCTTATTTTCATTTACATGATTATTATTCATCTATCAGCCACAATAACATATCTATTTTGTTAAAGATGTATTCTACATTATAAGGGCTCAGTAAATATTTGAAGAATATATAAGTAATTTATATGACATAAATATTATGAATATATATTATTGGAATGTCATAGGTTCATAGTGATTCTAAAACATAACCTCCAAATTAATTAACACTCTTTTTTTCAAGAGACGAAAGTATAGATGCCACTTCCCTTAAAGCTGGACTATGTTACTGCTCAGGGCTTAAGGGAATTTTTCCATTTCATATATCTTTAGATGCTCACTGTTAGAACCCACCGTGTTAGAGGAAACCAAAGTACTATATGGTGAAGATTAAGTAAGATTTTTGACCACAACCCAAGCAGACGTTCTAGTCAACAGCCAATATCAACCTCCAAACATGTGAGCGAGTGAGCTTTTATATCAGAAGTCAGTACTTTTTTTTTTTTTCTGACAAGGGCTAGCTAATAAATATTTACATTGTGGGCCATATAGTCTCTGATACAGATACTCAATAATCCCATTACAGGCAAAAATAGCTAAAACTGTACATAAACAAATGATCAAGGCTGTGTTCCAATAAAACTTTATTTATAAAAATAGGTGGTTGGTTAGATTTGGCTCATGGGCTGTATAATTTGTCAACCTGTACATTAGATGACTCTAGCCCCAGTCATTCAGTTGCTTCCAGCCTTTGAGCTACTCCAGTTGTTGATGCATAGACCAGAGATAAACTTCCCCACTAAGCCTTGCCCAAACTATAGATTTGTAACAAAATAAATGCTTTAAATCATTTTAAACCATTAAGTTTGGTGGTTTGTTATGCATCAGTAGATGACTGGAATGGGGTAAAAGCCAAATTTTTTTAAATACAGAAAAATTCAGTTATATATTACATGGTAGATGACAGTTAACTTCTCCATCTTTGAAATATTTTCATACACATGTGTCAAGTCAAATTCATGTAGCAGATTTAAAATTGGCTCCTGAGCATTTTACAAATTACAATATTTTAATTTTAATGGTGCTTTGCTAATATCTTCAACATGTAAGATATATATGGAACATGACTATACGCATCCATTGTATGAATGACAACACACATCCTCAACTTCCTGGCTTCAAAAAAAACTTTCAAAAACATCGAAAGTAGAACAATTGTAGAGAAATATCAGTGAGTTGATTTTGGCTTTCATGTGATTTTTCTTCCAGAAAAAAAACACCTGAATAAATATCCTGACTTATGGGAAAAGAAAAACAATATGTTCTTTTATTGTCCAAAATAGGAAAATTGAAATTATTTTCTAGAAGTTTCACAACTTTTACATTAATATATATCTATATTAGAAAACTACATATAGCCTTTGTTAAGCTTTTGAACAAACTAATGCATTTCCACCGTAGTGCACATGTAAAGTACAATATTTAGAGATAGTTTTTGTAAAACAAATTTTTCACATTTTTAATTTCATTTTCTCCTACATTAAGAAACTATCAATATAGACATTTTAATTTTTTCAATAAATGAAAGTCCACATATTAAGAAAGCTCATGCTCTTAAAAATAATTTTCACATATGGCACAGAATTTCTGAGATTTCAGTATAGTGCACACATCACATGAACTTCAACTGGATTCAATGTGGATTTCACAGATTATTGGTCAGCTTTCAGGTCTTTGTTTGGATGCACTTGCAATAATTTGCCTTATAATTTTATCCCACAATGCAGAAGCATTTCCTTTCACCACTTATATAATTAACATGGCAAATATTCTGGCATAAATGTTCTAACACACACTTTCCTTACTCCAAATAGTGACTGATATTAATAAAAGTAATATCTGACCTTCAGATGTTCTGTCTAGAGAGATTAATGGCAAGTGGTTTAGTTTGTAAACTGTGAGAAAACAAAGAATAAAAAAAATTCAACCAGAAATACCATTATAAATGACATGAATCTTTAGCTTTTGCAACTAAGATAAGAGGTTTGAAAAGAGGAATAAAAATAAAGGTGCTGCTATTTGCAAATATATAGATTTTTTTTCTGGGCAATTAGTAGGAAATAATATATTTAATGCCAGATATTAAAGATTTAATAATTACAGATGCTTTTTAAATTCCTGAGCAATGCACAAAAAATGTATTGCTCTACTTAAGGGGATGCATGTTTCTCGTTTCTTTAAAGGAAAATTCAAGTGACTTGGAAAATTGTGTCAGGATAACCTGATATTTTCCTTTTAGTCTGGGTCAAATATGCATTAAATGGACAATTCAAGCAAAACCATTCAAGATTTCACCTTCTTTAGTTTTCTTGAAGTGTCACCTTCATGGTTGTCTGTTCTGATATTTAAGGTTTTTGTATTTAAGAGGGAAGGTGCTAACAGAATATAGGATTTTCTGAAGTACCTTTTTCCACCCCATTCTGCTGCCACTTTTGTTTCAGGGGAGTTGGCAGCTGCCTTTTAGTTTTGTGATAGCTTAGGAAAATCTGCTCTGCAAGCATGTTAATTTTCTTCCCTGTAGAAAAAGCTTGCTAATCTCAGGAGGTATTGCAAAGTTTAAATTGAAGTAAATAGAAAAATTGTTAAATTGAAAAAAAAAAAGGTTCCATGTAGGTTCTGATGAGAGGGAACACATCTGCCACACAATAGAATCTGACATTCTTTAGCTCATTGCTTTCCCAAGATGTGTGAAAAAAATTGTTGCTATTGAGTATGCATATGGTTTGATGCATGATCAGGTAAAGGTATAATTACTGATCTATGTGTTACTTGACCTGTGGATTATGTGAGAGTCGTCTAGTTCCATTTTCTGCTTTTTCATCATAGTAACTACTCTTTCAAAAGATATCTTCAGAATAACAAAGCCTGGCCTCTTATCATTTGCTTACTTTTTGTTTGATTTTTTTTAATTTTCTTTTAAGGAGTATGCTGACAATAGTTTATAAAACATTCAAGCCATACTTGGGTGTTAAATTTTATTTTTTTCACAATAATCATGCCAATGAGATTGATATAGATGTGTGTATGGGTGTGTGTTAAAGATGAAAATCAAAAGTAAAAAATGCATCACTTGGGGCCACTTGAAGGATTTAGAACAAAAGAAATCTTTCCCAACAAACATTTTGAAAGGTATGACACAAGAATATATCTGGAAGTGGTTTGCTAGTTGGTGCGGTACAGCAAGTACAGTAGGACAACCTGAGCAACACAGAGGTCGGTTTCCGGCCAAGGAAAGGACAACCCCATCTATATGTCCTATTTACTACATGGTAAGGATAAATTCACCTAGGTCCTAAGAAGCACTGCAACTTTTAACAAAAAGTCACTGCAAAAAGTAAATAGGAATAAATAATCAAACATATCAGCCAGGATTGTTGTCATTATTGTTCAAGCTACACTGTCATCATTTCACTTAGAAAAGACTTTTCAACAGAAATTTTTTTTTTCTTTCAGATAATTAATGTTTGTTGTTTCAAACCACTGATTTGAAGTAATTTGTAATACAGCAATAGATAACTAATATATAGCTTACTTCGCAGGCCTAGTACATTATATCATATCATAGTTACTCTATTAATAAAATGCAGAACACAGGTGTGTTTCATTAGACATTCTGTGCTCATGTCCTTATTTTCTTTCCTCACAACTTGGAAAAACAATCAGCATATCATATCTTCTACATACCCCACTCAGGGTTTTCTTTAATTTCTGTGCCCCATCCCTAAGTCCCTGAAACTGACCTAATTATGTCACAATATATTATTTATATGTTTATCTCAATCACATAAAGGAACAGACATGATAATGTATTATTTGATATGTAATGGAAATAATCCACAAATCTTCTCAATATTTGGAAATTAATGTCACTTCCCTAAAGAACAGAATGGAAAGATGTCATATTTGTTAATGACTAACCTTAGACATGGCACACATATTCTATTAGCCTAACCAAGTCACATGGTCAAACTGTTGATGGGATGGAGTAAAGAGTTGATAAAAAATAATATGATCAACCATAATAACTGAATTCATATTCAAAAATCTTGATTGAGAGAGAATGGAAAATTCTAAACATTATTGTCATTCTCTTTTCACATTTACCAACATATTTTCTTTCTCCATTTTTCTTTATCCCTTAGATTAATGCTTTTAATAATGTCTTAAGATATACTTATCATTTCTATTGTGTAATCCATTTGATATTGAATTATATTTCTTCTTTGACTTAAGTAGCTTATTATAAATAATTATTTCAAATCATAGAATACACACAAAATATTTTCCTTTCTATATGGCATTAACAGATACATGTTAACATTTGTCTTTTCTAATTTTCTTGCAGTCATTTTTTTCTCCTTAACTGAAAATAAAAGACAAGTTACACTTTTCAATTTAACTCTCTCCAAATCTTGATTAATATTATAACTAATTATTATAACTAACTTGACTATTAGAGTAGTCAAGTTATATACTAATTGCAGACAATCTGGTTTTTTTTTTTGGTTATATAATTAGAAAAATCTATAAATAAGCTTTATTTTTTATTTGGAAATTAAATTTTCCTCTAAGAAAATGTGGTTCTCAGTGGGCTTTTTTCTTAATGACTATGCAAAAGCCTTTCAAGTAGAATTGGAATAAACATTTAAATATATATGTAGGGGAACATGAACTTGCCCATAGTCAAGTAACAAAGCACAAGTCAAATCCAACATTTTAGCTCTAAATTTTCCAGTCCTATAGAGTATATTGTCTGTCTCCATCTTTTCCTCTTTCTTCATTCTTTTCCTTCTCTCCTTTTAAAAATTATTTATTGACTACTGTAGGGCCTTTTTAAGTAACAAATAAAAAAGTAAATAAAGAGGAGCATATATACCTGCTTATATTGCAATATATCACATCATATCACATTATCATTAATATTTGAGTGTCAATTAGTTTTTCACATCTCCTTGTATGAGATCAGGGACATAGAGATGATAGCAGGGATTTTAGAATGAAGATGAAATAAAAGTAAGAAAATAGGGATAAGAGTGTACCAAATAAACATTTTATCTACCTTACATTGTTGCCTCTGCTTCCCAAGCATGCATTCTGTTGCTACATAAAGATTAATTTGCCACAAAACTGTATTTTCAAAAATACTTTTGAAAGGGTTAAATATAGCCCTTTGCCGATGAGTGATTCCTAGGAATTTTAATAAGCCTGAGTTCCTGCAGTTGAGCAGATAACAGGCTCTAGGATTGCTGTGCATACAGAACTGCACAGTGTCATGTTTTCACACTGTACCCTTGTAGAAATTGCTCCTGGAATGACCCAGCCTCATAGACGACAGATCCACATGGTGTTGCAGGAGCTACCACAATGCTGAAATTCTCACTGAAGTCATAACCTTTGGATTTTGAAGCCAACTGAACCGGAAGGATGACAGTTGGATGGAAGACTTGTCAGTCTCTATGAAATGTGCACTTGGGAAGGCAAGTGTTCCTGTGAGATGTCCTTCAGGATGCCAGCCATTGCTCCCTTCAGAGTCCCTGAGTGTGTAGGTAGTAAAATAATTCAGTTCATCATAGTATGCGGTACAGAGTTACAAATAGGGTCATTCTGGTGCTCAGTGTCCCAATGCCCAGAGTAATTAACTCCACATGCCATGGCTGAGTGCTGTGACCGCATTTGAGTGAGGTGATGAGGTGTCCAGCCCTGAAGGGTATGGTTGCTTGACTTCTTTATTATAACACAATGAAAAAAGTAATAGTTTTTGCTACATGGCATTGCAATGCTTCCACTCAGGAAATGAATTTTTATGTGTTGGATCTCTTATGAATTCTGTGTGATTTCAGTCCCAAGAGTCTAAGAAAAACTGCTCTTTTCGTACTACTAAGTGATGCAATGTGTAGCCTAAACAGATGGAAACAGCTTGACTTTAGCATAAGTGTTAGAATATGTAGTTTAAGTGTAGAAATTCACAAGGCATAAGTAACAGAAAGCCTGTATCATTTAAAGTACCTATCAAGTTTACATTGACATAAGGATTGAGGCAATGGTATATAAGGCTTTATATTTTAAATGATTTTTGCGTGAGAGTAATAGAGAATTTAAAATATCTATACCTAAAAAAAGATAAATCATGAAAAGAACAAAATGTTAATTGGGACAAAGTTCTTATTAAATATGAACTATTATTTTTATTAATGGCAATTAAATTTTTCTTTAACTATCCACACACAAAAAAGTGATTGTATATTAATAAATACCGGGAATTTTCCAGTATGATATATCATGATAAGCCATCTTTCCACCAAACACGAATCTTAAAATCATTGGTGAATAATCATTTCTAACCTTTCAAATTATATCTTGTATGATGTTATTTTCATATTTATTGATTATATTATTTCTAGAAACACCTATAAAAGGCAAAACACACGAACTCTTAAAAGTTGTTTTAGAATGCTCTTGTAGAACAGTGTACATGATTGAAATGAATATCAGCAATACCCAGGACTAATGGAAAAACTGAAGTTCTGAGGTTCGACTTTGGCCCTATCACCTTGCTATTCTGGGTCTCTTTCTATCCTGTATTCATTCTGCTTTTTCTGTTGCTCATTACTTATTTCTTCACCAACCCCTAGAGTTAAGGATTAGAGTTTCTGTGCTACCTGTAAATAGTTTATGTCAAACCAAAAGTGTGGTTTTTTTTGGTAAAATGAACAGATTCTGAAGTATTAATTTAACGTTGCTCTCCACAGAGTCATTTACATTTTAAAAGAGAAGTTGGAGAAACAGGAAATGTTTAATCTAAAATGAGTGATTCATTAATCAGTTAGTGATAGGTCAATGGAATCCTTCCTACACTCTTCAAATCTCACCTTTTAAATTCCCCATCATTTCACTTCTGGGTAAGAATGGTCCATGTTTCAATGCTGCTAAGTTAGGTATATTTTAATAAAACAATTTATTCTTTAAGAGTATTTTGTCTTTTAGAATTTTTTAAAATATAACTTTTAGTTTGAAAAGTCAATATTTCTTTGCAGGACGTTGTCATGTAATTCAGAACACTAAGCCAGTGAAACTCGATCTTATTTCCAAAGCTTATTGAACTTAATTTATGTTATTAGTTACACATTTGACATTGTGTGAGTATTCTGATTCATAATTTAAGAATCTCATGCCACAAAAGTGGGTGAACACTGTCCAAAAAATTATAATTATTCTTTTTATTTATTTGTACATTTTATTTCAAATGAATAATCATTAAAGTTTCAGAGAAGTAAAATGTTAGCATAGTAAATTAAGCAAAATAGCATTTTTTGCAGAATTTCTCTCTTATGATTGTTAAAATCACTTTAGAAAAGGTAGAATGGGATGGGAGTGGGTAAGGTATGTCTGAGTATGAGAACTTCCTTTAAACCTAAGATAAAAACATCCAAAACATAGGCATACTGATTCATTTCTGTTCTGAGCCAATAATTTAGTACAACCATATTAAAAATACCAGCAGTTATAATATATATATTATATATATAATATATATATTAATATAATATAATATAAATAATATATATATTATATATATAATATCCATATCTATCTATCTATCTATCTATCTATATATATATCCATATCTATCTATCTATCTATATATCCAAATATATATATAGATATAGATATATAGATATATAGATATATAGATATATAGATATATCCAAATATATATATATATATATATATATCCAAATATATATATATATATATATATATATTTGGATATATAGATAGATAGATAGATATGGATATATATATAGATAGATAGATAGGTATGGATATATCTATATATATCATAATGTTAATATATATTATATATATACATAATATATACATATATATTATACATTATGTTAATAATGTATATTAACATAATGTATAATATATATATGGATATATCTATATATATATCATAATGTTATTCTACCAATAGGGTCTTTACATGTTAAAACCATGAGATTTTTAGTAGAATCCACATTGAGTCTGCTTCAACACTAAGGGTCTCTTCTTTCTCGTGAGGCCCATGATCAATAGACTATTTTGATCCAGGCTCTGTGTACATTTTCTTATGCCAATAGCCCTTCTTGGGAACAAAGCAATAATGAATCAAATAATAAAAAGTGTGTATTAATATGAATTCTAATACCGAGAGTCAGGTATACATGAAGGTGCAAAAGCAATACAAAGGGCAGCAGAAGCTGGGGATATATCCAAGTCAAGTCCTGTTATTTACAAGGAAAGCTTAGCTAAGACACAAAAATGGGCAATGGACTGTTTTAACAGATTTTTGTTGTTGTTTGTTTTATGCCTAAAGCTGTATAGGATCTTTAAATGAATATACTCAATAACTTTTCACTAAAATCAGCAGTAAATGAGCTCAATGATTATGTGAGATTTTAAATAAATGTTTTTATTTGTTCCAATTTCTTCCATATTTGGAAATTTTTTTAACCATAATTTGTGATTATTTAGGAACTCTTCGCCTTTTATTGCCCCGGTTAATTAAAAGTCTGTATTTGAAAAGCCAAATATATCTTTAAAATCAAACACATTAAGGCAGATTTACAAAATAATTTTCAAGGCAACTTTGTGCTTTTTTTCAGGTATTAATACATTCATATACAGAATGGCTTTCACACACACAAAAAATGTTCACTTCCTATTACATTTCTAATCAGCTTCAAATAGTCAGAAGCAAAGCTATCCTCAATTTCTAGGCTGGAAATACTGGAATTTTTAAAATCAGACATCTCAGTGGTGTGGGAACATGTATATGGATAATATTATTTTAACCTCTACAAACCTCTTTCAGACGGTTCACAAAATAGTTTTATATGTATATGTATATATACATTCATATGTATATTTCAAATTATATCAATTCCTTCTTTATTGACTGCTACCAGCAAAATACTTGGAATGGGCTATACTATGTTGACACATTTTAGGGCAATTTATTCTCCTATGGTGTTCTGAGGAAATAGAGTTAAGGTTACCTAGACTTATACATTACTTCTCATTGGCCAATGTATTCTATGTTATGGATCTATATTTCATTTTACTGGTTTCCCTACAGAGAAAATCCAATCTTAAAAGGTGTAGTATAACACAAAACTAACAGTATGATTTTTTTTTTGCTAAATTCAGGGAAAGAAAATTGTATAACTCCACTATACTATCTGATATATATTACATTTTAGTAGAAATGTCTTCTCAATGAATCATAATTATAAGGTTTCTATTAAATATTTGCAATATATATGAATGTTTTCTCACAAGATGCAGAAGATATAACTTATTTTTTATTTAGACGTTTGTAGTGTTCCACAGATATTAATATCTCATACCTTTGCATTGGAAAATAAATTGATCAGTGTAGTTTCTAGATGTCACAGTGTTAGTTATCAAAATTATTCTAGTGTATAAAAAAATAAATTTCAAAAATGCCTAGTATAATCTAAGAGAATCTTGCTATGTGTTAAAAATCATATTTAGGGAAGTATATTATTTCTGAGAAATTAATTTTATTTAAGGTTTGCTTAAATGTATAAGAACTCAAGGTTTTTTTAAAAAACCATTAGATTTATGTAAGAATTGCTCACTTGACTACCATAGTCTGCCTTGAACATCCATACATTAATTAATTCTATATCTAACATATGCTACAGTAGCGATAGTTCACCCTAAATTCTGTTTCTTTTGCATTGAAAATAAAAGCTTAGCTTAGTGTGAACTTTTTCCCCATAAATACCTTTGGGCTTGCCTTGGCATTTATGCAGCAGCAGGAGACCATTATCCAGTGACACATTCTATCCCACTGACATTATCACTCAAAGATGGTCGATTTCATTTTCAGGAAGGTCCCAGAGAGCTACAGACAAGTTACAATCAATCACACAACCACAATTGCTAGCAGAGTCACATTACTTTAAAAAACAAAGAGTAAGGAAAACACAAATGTACTAATGTATGTTTAAATTTCATATTTAGCTTCTAAAGAACTGATGAAATGTAGCATATCTTCACATTAACATTGTCATTATGTTTAAGCCATGCCACTTTTTCTCTTGACTCATATAAATACTGAAATGAGTTTAAATGTTTTGCTATGTGGTTGTAGAATACAGCCAGGCAAGGTGTTATGGGAAAGGTTGCAGTGGTTTTATGACAGGTAATATATAAGTGGCAATGAATGGAGAGCTTTGAAGTTAGTCAAGTAAAGCTAGATATGGATCAGACAAGGCTTGAGGGTTAGGTAAAGTAGAATGCAGGTTGGACCAAGTAGAGGTATTAAGAATAAATGAAATCACCAGTAGGATCAAATAACACTTAAGTGCAATGGAAGGTGAGAAGTAGAATTAGGAGTCCAGTCCATTAGGTTTGAAAGAGCTTCAGACAGAGGAAGTCTGGCTCTTTAGAGAGTTTTTACAGTAGGACTTTCTTTGGACATTTTGAGAATTTCTACGTAATGGGCTTCAGACTCATTCAATAGATCAAACCCTGTCTCTCTATCTTTTTGTGAAGGGAGCCATATTCCTATGTGTCAGTTTGAGTCTTTGAGGAGCCTTGAAATTACCTTTCTTCTCCCAAATGTTTCTGTATTGAAAGTTGGAATTATGTCTTGCGACCTGATGTGGAATTCCACTGGAAGGTCTATGTATTGTGATGATAGAGTAAGCTGATGGCTATTCTTCTCCTTAACCTTTCCTTTGGAAGAAGATGATCAGAAGTTTTTCAAATCTTCTAATACAACTCCAGGTGCCTCACACATTTCACTAGTAAGGCAAGCAAGACTGATACTACATGGCTGGCCCCCTCGATGTTCAGGCCAGTGACTTTTCTACTTTATCAAATGGCCTCTACTTTTAGCCTATTTTACTCATTCTAGAACAGAGGCCTGGTTGTTAATGGGGCACTTGACATAGGTTTTATGGAGTTAAATGGTGAAAACATTTCCTGTGAAAAAGTTATCTTACTTTTTGTAATGTAAATGGAAGGCTAGCTGAATAAAGATATTGAATTATCAGAAAGTGCTCCTATTGCACCCACATAATTGACAAAAGATTTCAAAATATCAGGCTGTTTCTATGTTCCATGTTGTACATACGGTTGAATGAACTCTCCACTTCTATTAAGATGCACATGATTTTAATCCTCCTCTAAATCTCTAAGGAAACTAGCAGTACTTTATAGAGTTAATATTTACCAATAAAATAAGCACAAAAATATATGTTATGAATAACAGAAATATAAAAGTTCTTGAACAATTCATCTAAACTTTCTAGAACTCCATTTTTTAATTATATGTAATATAAGAGGATGGGAGAAACTAGAGTACTGTTTAAGACACCAAAGCTATTACTAGATTTCCTGGTTCAAATCTGGTTTCTGCCACTGATTAGGTGTGTTTCTTTGAGTAACTTTTCTGTGCATTAAACTTTCTGTATGTAAAATGGGGCTAATTTATGAAATCTAACCCCTGGAGATGTTCTGAAAATGAACTGAGTTAATATACGAAAACCACTTAGAACAGTGATTAACCTATAGTAAGCATTTAATTAGATTTGAGTATTATTATTGCAGTTAATTCTAATATATATTCTTGATTGATAATTTGATAATTCTATAAATATACCCTATATGGTGATTTTTCTTTGAAAAATCTGAATTTTATATTAACTAGAGGCTATTAATTATACTTTTTTAGAAACTGAACAGTTAATTTATTTTTGATATCTGTAACAAAAATTCATTATATTACTTGACCACACACATTTGTAACTTTAAATCAGTAATTATCAACCACCAGAACAGTTAGATATCTGTGTTAGATATCTCACACTCTCCTCACTAGAATTGGTTCTTCAGGGCAGAGATACTCAGTGATGGTGGATGGGATCCAAGTCTCTTTGTGAAGGTGGCATTTAGAGATGATTCTGATACATCTCTCTACCAAACAAATGGGCACTAATCCACCAATTATAATTGAGAATCAGTGCTCTAGATCTATTTGCAAAACCAAAAGCAAGCAGAATATGTCCGAGCTATTTTATCAATTAGCTAATTTAATAAAAAAAATATACAATAAGTAATTCTGGTTCTTTTTTCTTCCTTTCAAAACTGTTTAGGGTAGGTGAAGAAGGAGCCACTAAAGTTATATACCTAACAGAGAATAGTGGCTCTAGGATTGATGTGATGATGAGCTATAGTAGTTAAAAATCTCCAATCAGCAAGGTGCTTCCAGCATAACTTCTCACTAGACCTGGTCAATATATATCTTACAATAACACATCTTGATTTATATTTAATCTCATTATGCACGTTCTCTGACCTGCCTCATACCCTACTCCATTGACACAAGTCTTTTCTCTATTATCTTACATGCTTCTGGGCATCTGGCCAACATCAATTATCCAACAAGTGTTGATAGATCATCTACATGGAGTCAGGCACTACAATAAGCATTAGAAACACAATAAAAAAAATTCTGTCTCCCTTAAAAACATACAGTCTTAATTGGGTGATAAGCAAGTTAGCATGCAATTAACATGCCTTGTAATAAGTGCTATGATAGTGTTATCTAAGTGAAGCATCTAAATTCTATAAGACGAGGATGGTAAATAAATCAAATGCCTTATGGAGGTGTTGACATTTAACCTGGAACTAAAAGATAGGATATGGGAAGTATTTTCTAGACATAAGGCACAGTAGTACAGAATCTCTGAAGCAAAAATAAGCATGTAATTTAGAGAAGAGCCAGTAATTTAGTATAGCTGCAGCATAGAATATAGAGTGGAGTATCATGAGACAGATGAGAGAGCCAAAATCAGGAAGGGCTTTAAAAGCCATAATGAGGAGTTTAGAAAATATCCCAAATACTAAGAAGTTTAATAGAGTGATTGATATAATCAGACATGCATATTAAAAGTATAATTCTGGCAATGAGGAAAGACAGAAGAAGGACAAGACAATGAGTTCTATTAGAAAAATATTTCATTCATGACTGAAAACCAGAAATTGATAGCTGAATCCAAATAGTTATGCTAATAGAGATAAATGAATGAAATTCAGAAATATAAAGAAAGTAGAGCTGACAAAATTTTAGGAAGGAAGAAATCAAAAGGGAATTCAGATCACTTGCTGAAACAACTGAATGGAAGTGAGGGTCATTACTGAAACAGGGGACTTAAGAGACAGGGCAGCTTTGTGGTGAATGATTCAGCTTTTGAAATGTTGTAAGGTGCATCAGAGCTGTAGAAAAAAGGATATGAAATAAAATTAAGAATGCATGTCTAGAGCAAAAGAAAAAGTCTGGAGTAGAAATATAGATATGGAAGTTATCAGGAGAAAGATGGTAATTGAGGAGTTGGAATAGATGAGATCGATCCTGATAAACATGGCATTTTAAGGAATAAGTAGATGGAGAAGATCCTATGAAAAATAAGAGAGAACAGGCCCAAAAGAAAACAGTTGGAGAGCATAATATCATAGCTGCAAAGGGGGCAAGCCTTCAAATAAGATAAATACTAAACCTTGTCCATAAAATTTAGCATCAAGTTTATTCATGATTTTAGCAATGGTAGTTTCACTAAAATGTTGTTAAGAAGCTAGATTACAGAGTTTGAGGGGTAAATGGGAGATTAGGAAGTGAAAACACTGAATGTGTAGGAAATGCTTTCAAGAACTTTGCCCAGGAAGAGGAGCAAACAAGAACACATTAGGTTGAGAGAGGGAATGAGAAAATTAAGGTGAAGAGATTTAAGCATGTTTAAATGCTAAATGAAAGAAACTAAAGATTAAGATGTTTCTGATACAGGAGAAGGAAAAATATTAATTGCAGCATGATTTTTATAGAGGAAAAAGAGGGAAATAGAAACTTTAACACAAGTACAGAAATTCACTTTAGACAGAAAACAATTTTGGCAAAAGGAATGGGGGCACGATGAATTTACATGCATGAAAGTTGGTAAGTGAAGTGAGAGGAAGTAGGTAGAATCTTTTTCTAATGGTCCTATTTTCTTTGTGAAGTAGGAGACTACGCTATTGGCTGTAAGGAAACAGGAGATAGTAGAGTAGATTTGATGAAGTGTAGATGATTCAGAATAGCCACTGTGGAAGCATAAAATAGAGAGGGGGAAAAAAGCCAATGATTGAAGAGACATGGCACGATGTTTGGATCCCAGAATGATGCTAAGAGGCACTGAAGGCCAAGTTCGAACTGGAAACCATGAATTTGTAATGCCTCCAATTTTTGAGGTGGTACAATTTTTTCTCTAGGCTTATTCAGCATCTCTTGCATAACAGTTGAGAAATCAGACTATTTGAATTTTCCAGAATTGTGATTTTTGCCAAATGAGTACAATGGAAGAGCAGAGTCAATAGACAAGAACATCATCAAGGGAGTGACTGAGTGATGGATGTTAAATTTTGGCTTCTGAGGCTAGAAAAAGTAAACACTGAAGACTTAGAGACTCAGATTTTAAAGAATAGATGCATCAGGGAAAAGATTACCTTATAGAAATTAAAAAATAGAAGACCGTGATCAGAGAATGTCTGAATTTAAGATTTTTGAGTTTGTGAGTCCTAAACATGTTGTTTAAAATAGAGTTAGGAATTGAATGTTGTTAGTTTTGCAAATGATTATTCTATTATACAAATTAAAATCTCATACTGCCAATGTTTTTAATAATATACTGATATAAACTAATAAGACAAAAGATGTCTAGAAGACAGGAAATCAATACTTAACTGTGATGTTGAAAGATGAGAAACTTGAGGAGGCCAAGCCAATTCTTCTAGCAATCTTGTTTTTAAAATGGTAATGCCATTGACATTTTTACTTTTAAATTTTTTGCCAATGCAAAAAATTAAAAATGTCTAGTCCCAATTCTCTTCTTTAAAATGGCTAAACATTTCTTTTCAGATAGATTAATAGATAAATAGGAGAGAGATTGGTCAGTCACTGTTCTAACTCAGGAGAGCTCAAGTTGATTCAGTTTCTGCATCCAGTACAGATGTACAGATATGTGCAGCTTCTCACATCAGCACATGGCCACACATTTAGGGCCCCACTTTCATTTAAAAGGTGTGCTTAAGATATGTTAGGTTGTAAAGGAGCACGTCCACAGGGATAATTCATGTGGACACTGAGCAGAGGGAGGTATTCATTGACAGAAAGTTAAAATAAGTATTAAAGAAGAAAGAAGGAAATAAAGGTCAAATAAAAATCCATTTTTATATCTTATTTTTTCTAATTAATATATATATGCAGACAAATAAATATTTTCTAAAACGACATAGATTGTTCTGAAACTTGCTTTTCTAGGGTTAGTAAATAGAGAAGATATTGAAAATTGATAAATGTTTATCTAAATGATCGTTTTAGTGGTGGCAAAAATATAATAACACCGTAAGTTTTCTTTATTATTATTTTTTAACCAATTTTTATTAAAGAAATTTAAGGTAATGCCATTGCTTGACTATCATATGTTTATGGAGATTTATATATGATAAGGATGATGTTTTAAATCAATGGGAAGACAAATGATTGCATAATATTCATTAATGGAATTATCGAATATGTATTTTTTTGAATGATATTCCCCTTATACTATACATGATAATAAATTGTACATAAACCAAATATTAAAAATTAAATAACTTTAGAAACAAAATAATAAATGAGATTTTTAAAAAGTCTTGATTTTGGGATGTCCTTCTGAAGCAAGGCTCAAAGTCCCAAGCCCAGGAAGGATGAACTTTGCTCTCTGAGCTTTCTATCCTCATTATACTTATGAAGTTACTACATCTTACTAAAGTGTGTTAGTTCATTCAAGACAAATTCTTTCTCATTAATCTTAATTTTCAAAAAATCTTCTTTTTTTTTCAGACGTTCATTCTTTTAAAATAAGCTTTAAAATTATTTAGATAACCTCTGATTCTCACTATCCCTAAAAGAAGTCTGTTGGGGTTTGGGTTGACAATGCATCAAGTTTATAGGCTAATTGGAGAAGAATTGTCAACTTTGCAGCCAGTAAATTGTCTTTGCCTTTGTAAATGAATATGTTTTATTAATAATCTTTAAAGAATATTAATATGCAATTATTAAGCACTGTTCAATCAATTAAAATAGTTTATTTAGGTGAAAATCAAATGAGTTTTCAGGCCCTTTGCAACAATCATAAAACCCTTACTGTGCATATGCAACAGGTCGAGAACCATTGCATTGGAGAAAAATCTGGTTTTTGTTTGTGGGTTGTACTTTATTCAAGTATCTGAGAGGGTGTACCTTTGTTTAGAGGCCTAACTTTGTGAGGTTTCCCAACTTTAGAAGATGGTTTAATCCAACTCATGTCAGGTTTAAATTTGACCCAACTGATAGATTAAAAGACACCTTTCCAAATCTAGGAGTTAATAATTTTATATCTATTTATGTTTCAACTATCTATCATCTGTCTAAAATCTGTCTAACATCTATCTATCTATCTATCTATCTATCTATCTATCATCTATCATCATCTATCATTATCATCTATCTATATTGGAGAATGTGGAAAAAAGAAAATTAACTACCACTTTTATAGTGATATTCAATTTTATCAGTTTATATACTTTTGCAGTAAACAATAATTCAGAATAGTGCCATTTTCTATAGCTGAAACAGTGTAGAATATACACAATGCTCTGATATTTCTTTTGCAATCTGCCTCCTTATACAGAATGGAGGCTTATTGTTGTTAAGTGATTTCAAATTATGGTTTCAGGTAGTAATGCTCTAATTTGTTTTCAGAACAAAATAATTTTCTAATCATTGTTATAAAGTTTTATGTTCTTGTAAATCTATTTTTTTATGATCAGGAAGAAAGATTAATTTACAACTTGTTTTAACTGCTTTTCATTAAACCATAACTAAGTTTCATTGGGTTAAATTTGGTAATTTTCCAATCTAAGTGTGTTTTAGGTTGGTGCCAAGACTAATTCAAATGCTTCTTTTCTAGATTCATAGGTTTCATAAAAAAGTTCATTTTATGTTAGCTTAGGGCTTTTCTGCCTACTGAGGATTATAACATTTGTCACAAGGGTGCCAAGATTTATTATAAAAAAAAAGAAAATAATTCATAAATTTTACAATTGAAATTACTATATTTAGAATGCTTAATAATGACACGAGACAAGTGTTTGTATATTCTTGTGCTAATTAGCCCATTTGCTGTTGCTTTTCTTAATCGTGAAAGGTGATTTTAGCATAGAGTTTTGTGCTGTGATTTATAGAACATTAAGACCTTAACTTATGTTGGTGCTTTTAGTAGAATTGAGATGTTTTCTTTGGCACAAATTCTGTCACATCACAGAAGGTACAAAACTCATCATGCTATTTATTTACTGGAGGGTAGCTTTCACAGAATGGATATTGGAGATAGTGGCACCTTTGCTTTTCCTAATGTGTCTCATTGTTTGCAAGGAAGGTTGACTGTATTGTCATTATCATTCTGGTCACATCATAGAGAGAGCTTGGAATTTTAATAAGTGCTCTATTCAGTGAATTATAGTCGTTTGATGTAGCAATTTGACAGTATTGTGATTAGCCAGCTATTGGCTACCCCCTCCCCTTAGTGTTCTAATAAGGCTACTCTATACAGGCCTGTAGGCATCTCGGATGCTGTACAAAGAGGTAACGAAAATGATGAAGTGTTGTATATTATTTATAGCCTCAGTTTGCTGAACTAGTTAGTTTTGTGTTGATTTTGAGTGAAAGGAAAGATCAGGCAATTCTAAATGATTTTCATTTGTGTCCTCTGGGTATGGTGCTCAGTTCATTGCACCCTCTAATTTAAAAGATGGCATTACTTCTCAGATGAAAGTGATTTTGCCAGAACCTGGCTTGAGCCAGCTGTAGAGCTAGATGAGGACTTGAAAATGCCAGTACATGTCTCTAAATACTTTAATGTTCTACTCAAGAGTAACTATGGCAAGGGGAAACAAGAATTTAGTTCACAATTTCATTAATCATTTCAACTTTAACAATAACAACTGATATTTTTATTACTCTAAGAGAATTAGTAAAACTTGTCTCAAATCACTTTGCAAGTGAGCTTTATATCATACTCTAATCTAATGGTAACATAATAGTTCTTTTTAAATTTTTTTATTAGAAGAAACATAAGAATGTACTTTTTCTTCTCTCCATTTTCCATTCATCCATGTGTCTATCTATTTATCCTTCCACTTATCCAACTAATCAATGTTAATTGAGTGTCTACTAGATGTCATCTCTTGTCTCTCATATACTTTTTATTCTTGCTCATTATTACATTTAAATGTAATAAATGTATTTATTATATTTTTTTGATAATTGTAATATCTGAAACTTTAGGTCTAATTTCATTCTGTTGGTTTTAGCTTATCGTATAGTACATTTCTGTACAATATTTATTATTTATTATGTGACAGTTAGTACGCTTAGTGCTGGAGATACAAGGATGAATAAAACCCTTGTGAAAGTAGCAGCTGAACCACATGCTAGCAGGCCACTGCAAGACAATGTGGTAAGTAGTTTGACAGTGATATGGTATTTATGCCATAGATACAAAGATGAAGGACACTGAGGTCATCCAGGAAGAGAATATGGTACAGTCAGGAAAAACTTTCTATATGTCGTGATCCTCGAGTTGTGATTTAAAAGGCAAGCAGATATTGCCAAGTTGAAATAAGGAAAAGTGTTCCTGACAGAGAAGGTCTGTGTAGGATGTGAGCAGGAGAATGTACAGTATAGGGACTTGCTCTTTGAGAGGTCATGGTGTGGAGGTAGCAGACAACTACAATCCAACAGTTGAAGTGCTACCTAGAACTATGAGCAATTGCTGTGGGAATACTTTACAACTATATGAAATTAATTTTGTCTTACATGTGTAAAAAGAAAACAAAAATATATTTCTGAGACTGTCTTTTTTGCTTCTAAAGATGACTAAGTCTCAATATAAGGTTAAATAAATGTACTTTTTTGACTTTAATTGCAAAAGGAAAGGAGATACTCTGGATATAGTGCAGTTATTAAGTAAATATTGAACAACAATGAATTGATCATTATTGAAATAATAATGTGATATGTGAGTGGCCACTTCTATGGTAAACCTTTTATATTCATCATCTTATTTAATCTTCACAACAACTCTGAGTAGTATACCTAACAGATTACAGTGTTATGGACTAAGTCACTGAGCCTAGGTTTCTTTTGTTAACCCACTCAGAGTTGCAGCGGTGGGCTCCATCCAAGCTGTCTTCCTTCAAAGCCCTACATTTAACAGAAATGATATGCTGTCTACATCAGGCCAGGTACTGTGCTAGACACTAGAGATGTGAGTGATAAAATTCTGAGATACTACAGTAGAGAATTTGGGAGCAATCTTTCAATTTCAAGGAATGTTTAAAAGTTTTGGTGAATGATGCCTATCTACGTTTGAAGATGTTATAATCTTCTGCAGTCGCAAGGTGCAAATTGTGGATGTGTTTGCCTTCCGGGGTGATGCTTAATGTTTCCTTTTGTGTCTTCTGGGTTTTCTCCACTATGGGACAGTTTACTTCTCTGGAATCTTCTAGAGCTAAGATTCTCAGGAAAAAAGGGAATTAGAGTTTGGGGAGAGAATTAGTGGCCATAATCAGAAGTTTTTTCTGTATTACCTATGGTTAATAATTTGATGCTGATTACTAGAATAATAGAACACATTTTTATGAGGGTACTTTGTGAGCCATTGCCATGAATCCAATGACCTCACACTAAATATTGTTATTCTCTTATGTTTTGGAGTATATGCGAGACCAATGTGTCTTACAAATTAGACCTCATAATGGCTAAGTTGTTACCACTACATTCTTTTTTCACTAATAATTTTAGCAGACAGGTGCCATTTAGTATAAAATGCACTGCTTCCCTGCTGAATATAGTAGAGAAGAACTTCATTTTTTAATAAATTCTACAGCTATTTTAGCTTTTAGAAGAACATCAGGATAACTACAGATGTTGCTTTTATTAAAGAAAGTCTACCAAGGTTTAAATGATGTTATAAATTTTGTAGCTGCTTGCCTAAGAAAATCATGTGCATGATTTTAGATATTATATAAAGAAGGTTTCTTGACCAGGCTAGGCCATTCTCATTATACTTCTTGTCTCTAGCTACAATTTTAAATAGATATATGCCAAACTTTCTCAATCCATCTTCCATTTTCTTAGCCTTTTAAAAATTTTCCATCTCTTTGTTTCTTTGTGCTACATTCTGTATAATTTCTTGAAATCATTCCTTCCATACATTAATTTTCCTGCCTATGTCTTATTTTCTTTCAACCCTCTGCTGAATTTTAATTTTTATATTTTTCTCCTATGAAAATATTATCTTTGGTTTTTATTTAGTTCTACTTGGTTGGTTGTTTTTTCAATCTCTTGTCTCATATACTTTTTATTCCTGCTCATTCTCTTTAAATGTAATATACGTATTTATTATATATTTTATCTGATAATTATAATATCTGAAACTTTAAGTCTCATTTCATTCTGTTGGCTTTAGTTTATAGTATTTGATTCTTTTGTGTGTGTTTTACTGTAATTTTTGGCTATGCAATCATGTTCCTTGAACCATTATTTCTTCTGGGAAGAGAAGTATGTGCAATCAGAAGACTTACGAGGAACTTTTGGAGGGTGAAAAATTTTATTTCTTAAGGCATATTATGGGCACTTGGGCATTCATTTTATTAGTGTATATAATATGTTACTTTAAAAATTTTTAGAAAGTTAAAGTAGATAGATTTTTTTCTGTACCTATGATTATTTGTAGAATCTTTAATAGCTAGAAATGAGCATTTAGATCCACTAGATATTTCGTTATTCAGAGATCCATTCAATGACTTCCTCTAAATGTATTTATTCACACAATAAACATTTTCATGGAAAGCATCTTGAAACAAAATGATGACTATGTTGCTTCATTCAATACCCAAATTAAGTGACTACTTGTTAGATTTTTTAATAATCTGAGTTCCTTCAGGCAGCAATGGAATTCAAACAGAGAGTTATTGAGGGCAGGTCTCTGAAGTGAGCCAAAAGAATCAGTCTGCATGAGGGCTCAATTTTGAAATTAAATAAATTTTCTAAGGTAATGGAGCAGGAGCATATCTGTGAGAAAGTGAAGTCAAGAACCAAGAGATTATCAAACAGAATATGTGAAGACAGAGTAGGTCAGGCAGGAAAAGAAGAGAAAGTAGAGAATAGAGAGGTTCAAAAATGGGGTGGCTTTAATACATTTCATAGAAATAAATTTTGGTGAATTTATTGGTTCCGCTGTTAATAAAACACATCTTTTTTGAAAAGCATGTTATAAGATACCATCTTAGTAATTTTTTTTTGAAAATCTTTTATAGCGTTGTTGGAGTTGGGCGAAAGAGTAACTATGAAAAAACAACTGAAAGCAACAAACGTGACATACGAAAACTCATAGACACAAACAACAGTCTAGTGGCTACCAAAGGGAAAGGGTGGAGCAGCTAGCAGATAAGTAAGGGGAAAGGGGGTCAAATATATGGTAACAAAAGGAGATTTGACTTTCGGTGGTAAACATGCAATGCAATATATAGATGATGTATTATTGAATTGTACACTTGAAACCTATATGTTTATTAACAAATATGACCCCAATAAATTTAATTTAAAAAAAGAAAAAAAATTAATTGTATAAGCTATAATACTACCTCAAGGGACCCAGAATAAAAATGTTAAGTCAAGAGTTAGTGATTTGGGTAGAAAAAGGTGATATACATTGTACCATAAAGTATAAATGTATAAGATGTACACACACACACACACACACCCCTTTTTGTGAACTATATTTAATTCTCTTTTGAGTAGGAAGCAATGTGTAGAATTTCTTAATTATAATCTTTTATTATACAAATGATAAAACAAAGAAGTTGAATTATTTCCTCCCAGTCAGAAACAGGGCCATGACTCACATTTTCAGAATTCTGGCTTCATAGCTACTCTATTATCCCACTTTGCCTCATTTCACACGTTGAAATATATATGTAGGTTAAATAAAATGGGAGGAAACAGAAATTGCCTTAATATTAGATAATATGTAAGATACTTGTTTGATGTGAACATATCTTTTATAGAATATAATTTACATTCTTTCTTAACTCATTTTGCTCCCCAATATATTTGTTAATAAACTCTCAAGTTGTACATATTGCTGTCATATCACATCTCCAGATTTAACTGCTTAATCTCAGACATCAAGTTTTAAAATGACTAGAGCTTGCAAAAATGATTGATAGACAGCATATTCTTTTGGCCACCACTGTTGGAACCCATCTGTTGGATGGAGCCTGCTATAGAGGTCAGCCTGTGTTCGTAAGAGGATTCCCTACATGGGTAGCCTGCTAAACTTCACTTTTGTGTGCACTGTGTGAGAAATATTCTCTTAGTGTTGTATACTTCTTCACAAAGACCAGTACAATTTAAAACATGTCAATTGATTGATACATTTTAGCTTTTAAAAGATTTCTATATTGTTTTCTGTCTTAATTTACTATTTATTTTTTTTCATAAGTGGTATAAAGATTTAGAAGTGGATAGAAATATAAAAATTATTAAGATATGTGCTACTAAAGAGTTCACTGTTAAAGGGGCAAGAAAAAGGTGTAAGTGATCACAATACTATGAGAAGTATTATTCAAAAGTATATGCTAGTGCTGTGGGAATGCAGATTTGGGAGTAGTTAACTCCGCTTGCGGAATTTAGTTGGGGCTTCTTCAAGGAAGCAGCCATTAAAAGGATCTTGAAAGATAAATAGCAATTTGCAAGGTTTGAGAACTGTAGAAAGTACTCCAGTGAAAAGTCAACCATGAAAAGATAAAGAGACATAAGAGAAAGTATGGAATCTCCAGGAACTGTGGGGGATTTAGTATGGCTAGAACATCTAAGTTACAGAATCTGGACAGCAGGGAGGGAGTGGTGGACAGTAAAGCTGGAAAGCAAGCTAGAGGTAGATTGTGTTTTCACCCATGTAAGGATACCATTTATGTGCACTGTGTGAGAAATGTTCACTTAGTGTTATATACCTCTTCACAAAGATGAGTACAATTTAAAACATGTCAACTAATATATTTAAGATTTCTAAATATTTCTATATTAAGTTTTCTATCTTAATTTACTATTTATTTTGTTCCACAAGCAGCATAAAGATTTAGGAGTGGGTAGAAATATAAAAATAGTTGGATATCATTCTCTAGGAAACAAAAAGGAAAAAAAGGTTATCAACTGTTTTTACATAGTGGGTATTGAGATGCAATTTGTGTTATGAAAATAACTCTGTGTCAATAGCGAAGATAGATCAGGAAAAGGAGAAGGCAATGCTAAATACAATCCCTCTCCAACACTTGCCTCTCCACCCAGGAAACAAGAAAACCAAGTAAAGTGGGTGCATATTACATTATGCTTTAAGACATTGTATGTAGCTTAAGACATTTGTCAAGCCCCACCCTTCCAAAGGAATTTTCACTCTAACCCCCTTTAATATAGACATTCTGGAGCTGCCAAAACAAAACAAAACAAGACAAAACAAAACAAAACAAAAACAACCGGAATATCAATTAGCATACCACTGATGTCATCCAAAGAAGAAATGATGGACACTGGCATCAATTGGTGGCTACTTATAAGGTAGATAGTAAGTGGAAGACACAGAATAAGAAATGCAGCTAGCAGAACATTTTTAAATAAATAGGTTTGACTCTGATCACATTACATGCATTGGTCCATAGAAGAAAACCATGAATGGATATTTTCATATCATATTAGAAGCCAGGGTACCTTGCCTTATCTTGTTGATTTCCTAATTGCTTTTCAAAGAAGAAATTGCTTTCTATGTTGCCTAGCCTTATTATTGATTATGATGATATGCTTAAGAAAAATCCATGGTACATTCATTGCTATGAAATAATATAGCACCCCTAACACTGTGAATTGTGTGATCTATTAATATTCTGAATTAAGTCTATGGTTCCATAGGCTGCTAATAAAATTTAGGCCCTCTTCTATGACTCTATATACCCCTTGCCAATGAAGACTGCAAAAATGAACAATAAAATGAGAAAGTCCTGACTCAGTAGGACAATGATTCTTAATGTTTTTAAAATTATTGGTAGCTATCTCATTTTTCTCAAGATATATTCAATAATTGTCAAAATAAGTTTAAAGTAAAATCATCTTATTTATATGAATTAGAGACTAGTAACAGAATATTTTTTCACTGGACTGAAGACTACAGAAGAGACCTAAAAGCAATTTTATATTTTGACTCAACTAAACACACATTGTATAAGTGTGTATATATATATATACACACACACTTACATACTTATATAAAAAAAGTGATTGAATTTTGTTACTTTAAAGAAAATTTTTGTCTCTGTGTAGAGAGAGTCAAAATTATCTAGGAGGATTTCATCCCATCTATTCTCCTGGCTGCCTCCATGAAACCATCCTTCAAGTTTCAACTCCAAATCACCTCCTCAGAGAGGTTTTCACTGACCTCTGTCAAGTGTAGCCAGTTCTCTCATATTTTCCCTTTCCTTGTACTTGTCACTATCTGACATCATTTTGTTTTCTCATATGCTTAATTGTTCAGTATTTATCCTAAGATATCAGCTCCAAGGGGACTTGGCCACCAATGTTCAGTGCCTAGATCTCTTTCGGGAGTCTGGGTACTCAATAAATATATGTGGAAAGGATAAAGGAATAAATGAATAATAACTTAGACACAAGTTATTGTGAAGAAAGGAGGCACCAGAAAATGGGACTATTTTTCAGAATGGCAATTTAAGTCAGGGAAAAACATTTCCTCCGTCATCTGTTACCTTTTAAGTGTCTATGGAAAGGAGAAGGAAACCTACTAGTTACCTAGGGAGAAAGGAAATATGGATTTTCCTTGTTAGCATTAAATTAAAACTTTGTGACACAGAGTTGCAGGAAATGCTATATCAGAAAAGAGATATTAGTCCTATTATGTAAGTGAAATGACTGTCACATGGGGACTACTGACAGATGGTGGTATAAATCACCCTTATAGCATTCTTAACCAAGAAATTTAATATAAACCTTGGTTGGAAATCAGTAAACTTCCAGACATGAGGCCAAAATCCCCAGGGAACAATGAACAGTTGCAATGAAATAATAGAAACTCTAGCATACCAAACCAATAATTCTCACTCGTAAAGACTACATGAGGAAGGAAACTTAACTGGCAATATATTCCATCAAATCATTTTATCTTAGACTGTCTGGGGGAAGGATCTGCCACAGTTTTGAGGGCCAATCAAACCTTTTGGTTTCTGGCCAGTCCACAATCTCTCACTACCCAGTGCAGTCTGAACAATTTTATACATCAACAGTGAGACTGACCAGCTGGCTGCTCGCATCCACATCCTTTGAAGCAATCACAATTGTTACTACTCATTTTTCCTTTATGTTTCCTGTTTTTTATAGCTTTTATTACTCTTTAAGCTTTATACCTGTTTCTAACTTTGTTGTTCATGTTTGACTGTTAGTGTTCATTTTACTTCCCTTAAATCTATAATACTGTTTGGGTATTTCTTTTCTAAGGCACTAACCCCCATCACACTGTCCCAGTTCCTGTTTCCTCTCCAACTCACCCCACAAGTTCATATACTGTGTTAACTCTAGACTTCTGAGCTATTTTGCCTCTATTTTGATCTGTATCTTAATTGTTCCCTATTCTTTGTTTTTTTTTTTTCTTTTTATCTTTAGGTCTCTTTTCTTCAGTATCGTCATTATTTTCTCATCCTCAATGATAATTTCCTTACAATAGCAGTCAGCTATCTAAATCTTGTATATATCTGTGTTTGTGAGTGTACTTGCATATTTTCAAGGCATTAGTCCCTAAATTTTTGGCTTGATATTTTCTTTTCACAGGTAAGAATAGGGATCAAATAATTAATTGAAGAAAAAATTGACTACGATCTTAGATGTTCTGCAGACATAGTTTTGAACTCTTAATGATCGATTGAGTTAAATGAATATATGATTTTCACAACCATCTCACCTTTTTAAGCAAAAAGACAAATGACAACTTAGTAAAGGAAAAATGATGTTTTTTACCAGTTATTGAAATATGCAGTCTTCTTATAGTTGTAAACATAATCACAAACATAGCCTTCACAGTTCTTTAAATTAGTTGTTTTAAAATATATATAAAGCCTACATGCAAAATAAATAAATTTAATTTAATTTTACAAAATGATAGTGTTTTGGAGGTATTGAGGTACCTAATTTTGTAGGTGAAACTGAGGCCCAGAGACATTAAATCTCTTAGCAAAGTCCCGATCTTCTCTTGTAAGTCCTAGGTCCATCTCACTTTACATTTTGAGATTTTGTACATCCTACACTTATGACTGACCCTATCTTAAAAAATGAGGGCTAAATGCAAGTGATCCCAGGAGCTGCATGCTTGCCTTATATATCTAGTCAGTTGTCTCTACTTTTGTTTTAGAAGTGGGCAGGAGCTAAAATTTTATGTAGTGATTCTACTCATGCTCTTTCTTATGTGTGGGTGTCAGTAGTCTCTGTGAGCTGCATTATGTACTATCTGTTGATTCCCCCACACTCCTCCATACCTGCATACTGAGACAATGATGTAAGGGACGGAAGCAGGAAGATAATGAATCAGATTCTCCATCCCTGCATGAGGAGATATGGACTTTAATATATTATAAAGACTTATAAAACACATATGAGAACAGGGAATCACTCTCCATAGGTCTGCTTGGAAAAGCATCTTTGTTTTTGGATATTTTTTCAAGCATATTTTCTCTCTTCATTTTTCCTTCCACAAAGGCTTACTGAACACTATATGACAAGCATTTTGCTAGGCATTGGGAAAACAAAAAGGAATAAAACTACATTATTTATCTTCAAAGGGGGCTTGGTCTTGTGAGAGGTACAAATAAATAGATAATAATAATAGTATAAAGTGCTATAATGATGGGAAGCACATCCACACTAGAGACACATAAGAGGGGCACCTATTGCAGAACAGAAGGTTGAAAAATGTTTCTCTAGAGCCCCAATACCTGGGCTAAGACTCCCAGGATTCTTTTGAATGACCTCAGTAAAGAAAGGCAAATGGTCAGCCTAGATAGAGACTCAGATCATCAGAAACCATGTGGGCCATGGAAATGATTTTTGATTTTGTAAACTGTATGTCAAGGCTACTTCATAGCTAAACTCATGGATGCTCTAGAGAGGCCAACACCTCCCAAGGAGAAACAGCACTCCTTAAACTTGCTGGTGTTATCAAACAGTTAATCTCATTAAGTTATGCTATTTTGCAATATAAATTCCAAAATCCCAATGGTTTAACACAATAAAAGTTTATTTCTTAACCACACTGACTCCAAGGCAGGACAAGTAAACTTTCTCCATCCTGTAATTACTCCTCATGTGCGTTCATCCTCCAAAGTTGCAACAGCTGGAAAAGAATGCTGGAAGATTGCCTGGGATGCTTCTAAAGAGCTCTCCTAAATGAGGTTACATTATCTCCTGCCATTGATCACAACTCGGTCACCTGTTCTCATCCTAATTACAAGGAAGGCTGGGAAATATAGTCTCCTTATGTGCTGGTAATAGAGGCAAAGGTATGGTAAACTCAGAGTAATATCTCTGCATAAACTAAGTAGTAGAATGTACCCTATTACTTATGTAGTATCCTGAGATTCTATTTAGCACACAGTTTTTAAAAACAAACTACAGTTATGCCCTCTCAAGAGATCATTTGAATTAAATACTTCTTTTTTTGCACTCTTTCTTAAGTAAATGAAATGAAATGAAATTGCAAATGAAGAAAAGTAAAAAAATAACTAAGAACTGATGTTTATCAGAATTGGGATCTATAGTCAGCACATTTTGGCAGAAAATACTTTCTTTTGTTCAGTTAATAGATATAACTCCTAACTTGAGGTTTTCTAGAGAATTTCTTGGAACATTAGTTTATTTGAAGTCATCGAAATGATTGAGCCAAAATTTTTGTCTTTGAGCAGCTTAAATAGTGATGTTTCTGGATATCAGGTTGTGAAGAGCAGCAAGGTGAAGATTCTGCTTCTGGATAAGTCTGCCTGTTTGCTTAATGAATCAAATGCTTTTGAGGTACAATTATGTGCAAATTATGAATTTGGTAACATTTAGAAAAGAACTGAGGAAAACATTGTCTCTGTATATAAAGTGCTTATAACCTACATGACGAGATTGAATTAGTATTGATAAATAGCAATGTTGCACCATAGAATGAAATAATAGCCTCGTGGAACATGGCAGAGGAAGGAATAAGTTAGCACTGTGGTATTTGAGAAAAATGTGGAAGAAAATACGGTAGTATGAAAATTTAATTTTGAAAGGTGAAATAAGCTTTCAATAGAAGTAGGGGTGAAAAACATTCCAGGATGGAAGAATAATATGAGCAGTTACGGCTTTGCGAATTCTAAATGTATGTTGTGAACAGTTTGATAGCTTTGTATAGCTGAATGACAAGTGCTTAAAGGATGCAGGCTCACAGAGAGAATGAGTTATCTGAAATCTTCATTTTACAGAAGAAAAAGCCAAGCCCAGGTTCCTGGTTACCAGAGCATGGCCCTCTCTGTTGCACCTTTGTGCACTAAGAGGTTGAGTCGGTCCAGGTCATGTAGGGCTGCATTGCACGTGGCCAGTTACCTTTCCTTTGCTGGCACCATGGCTGAAAAAGACTTATCAAGGCTAGTTAGCAAAATGTCATGGGTAAAGTGGGATGAAAAGTGATTGTTTTTAACAGCTGTCATCACTTTTTTTTTTTTTGTAGAAACAGCCTATTTTTAGATCATTACCTTGAGAAACAGCATTAGATAGAGGTAGCCTACTTGGCAAAGTTACACTCTGAGTCTGTTTCCTCTTGTATAAAATAAAATTGTTAACAGTTTCTACCACATAGATCACTAGAACAACAAGTGAGAGTATTCATTCATTTTAAGCACTTAGCATAGTGCCAGCCACGTGATAAATGTAAAATGAGTGTTAGATGTTATTATTGTTGTTGCTATTGTTGTTGGTTTTTCTGCAGGCTGGTAAAAGAGGAATGAGAAGGAAATAATACCACCAACGAAAGGCATAAATTCTGAATGAGACATGAACAAGAATTTATGTATAGTGAAAAGCAGAGAGGATGAGAGAGATGAATATATTTCCTAGTATAGAAAATTGCTAGAAATGATTGATAAACTTTAAATACTAATTTTTAAAAAATCTATTAATTTTCATTGATTGGTTTTTCATTCTTACTTTACAAATGGAAAATAAAAAGCAAGTCAAGGGTGACTGGGGCAGATATAGCACAAGAAATTTGCAGAAATCTCGAGGACTAAGGAGTCGAGGACTTCACTCAGTATGTGACATGGAAGAGGGTGGGCCATCAAGGAATTCAACTAGGGATGCAGGGCAGCATAACACTATTTGACCTCTGCTTTTTCCCACACCCAGAAAGTCAAAGCTTTTGTATGGCAATTGAGCTGTTAAATTCCTCAACCTTCTATAATTGAGTTAAATTCCTCAACTCTAGGACTAATGTAAAAAAAAAAAAAATGCCTGGTTCACAATACTTAAAGAGTTTTGCTTTCCTGTGGTTTGTATATTAATACTTTCTATTGTAATTATGTGATTCATTAAAACAGAACCAACTATAGTAGTATCTGTTTCGGTTTAAGCTTTATAGTATGGTGTTGGCTTGAAACGTTGCTCATTGCTAGGTTAGAAATGGATTACAGATTAAAAAAATGTGGGGAGCATGTTTTAAAAAATACTTTGGGATTTTGAGACAAAGGCTATGTACCAAGTTTTCTTACTGGGTGTGAGGCTTACTGGGAAATACGCTAGACTGTAAGTCAGGAGATCTTGGACATGCCTAGTACAGTGCCATTAACTGCATATAAAAAAATTTGTATGCATTCTTCAACAAATATTTCTTGATTACTTATCATGCACCAAATACTGTGCTCAGTGCCAGAGGCAAAACAATAAAGAAGTTTCTCCCCACTGGGGAGAATTCTTAAGAAGCTCAGTTCTAGTGAAGAGTGAAGAAACACACACACACATACACATACAGAAATAAATGAAATAGTTCTAAATTGTGATAATTACATGAAGAAAACCAACGAGGAGCTGAAGAGAAGGTGGTATATTTTAAATAAGCTTGTTGATTTTATCACTTGCTATTAAGATGTCACTCTTTTTGAATTACACAAATTTAACAAACTATTGTTCTAAATGTAAAGTAGATCATAATATATATTTGTTTTCACCTTCCCTTTCAATTCTGACATACCAGATGTTTGGCCTTGTTGATCTCTGTTGGTTCAAAAAATCTAACAACTCAGTTGCAATGATTTTGTTTTATTTTTGGTTATTAACATGTAACTTATACAACTCTGCCTCCTACTCTGTCTGAATTTGATTAATGATTTTAGCTCAGAAAGGTAAATAACTGAAAACTTAGGGCAATAAGGAATTTGGTTTCAGATTGCTATGATTCATAACATTTCATTATGAATCATGTGTCCAAGGAAATGTCTACTTTGTAAGTTACAGCCTTTCAAAATACTGAAACTTGGCAAATACCTGAATCCATGCATTTATTACTTTTTTTTTTTAGTGGAAGAATAAACTGTTGGTGATTTGAATCATCTAAATAACCATTTTACTACTCAAACATTTCTCTTTTCTGTGTATGGCAGGGTTGCTTGATTTTCAGAACTATTTTTAGCCAGGTGATAATTTACATAAGGCTCATTAAGTGGAACACATGGTTCTATCCTTAAAGGTTTTTAGAAGGAAAAAAAAATAAAACATGCCTGAGAGAGACTTTTGGAGTTACCTACCCCAATCTGATCTGAGAACCTGATATAGTAGGAAGTTATAAAGACAAAATAAAGTACAGATTTCCAATTCTGATATAACCAGTAGGGTCAGCTATTTCTAAAAACCTTAACACATCTTTTGAGCTGATATTCAGCTAAGTCTAACCTCATACAATATTGGAGTTAAAAGAGACATGAGAAGAATGGTTCCTGAACCTAGGAAACAAAAGAGTTGCCCTTTTTCTGTGGTTTCGCTTTCAGCGGTTTCTCTTTCCGATTTCAGTTCCCTACGGTCAACAGCAATCTGAATATATTAAATGAAAAGTTCTAGAAATAAACAATTTATATGTTTTCAACTGTAAACTATTCTGTGTAGGGTGATGAAATTACTTCATCCTGCTCCATTCTGCTTTGGACGTGAATCATCTCTTTGTCCGATGTTTCCATGCTGTATACACTTCCCAGCCATTAGTCACTTAGTAGCCTTCCTGATTATGAAACTATAATGTTAAAGGATCTCAATGCTTGTGTTCAAATAACTCTTATTTTACATAATAATGGCACATAACATAACTTTTATAAAAGTATATTGTTACAACTGTTCTATTTTATTAGTAGTTATTGTTACTCTCGTACTGTGCCTAATTTATAAATTAAACTTTAGCATTGGTATGTATGTATAGGAAAAAAACATTAAAAACATAATGTGTATGGGGTTCAGTACTATCTGTGGTTTCAGGCACTCGCTGGGGGTCTTGGAACATATCCCTTGAGAATAAGGAGGGACTACTGTAATAAGAATCTTCTGGGGAACTTATAAACTATATCCAGGGTGGAAACAAAAAACTGGTATACTTATCAAATTCACAAAATGATAAGCAGCTAAATTTGAAAATATCTTTAAAGCGCAATTGAAGGCATGGAGGTCCATTCTTATTTTATAATTAATAAAACTAAAGGTTAAGTAACATACTCAAAGTCACACAGCTTGTAGGTAATAGTGCTAGAAGTTGAGGGCTGAGGTTCAGAGCTGGTGTACTTATTTACAATATGGTTTTGTCTATCTGGAATAAAGGAAAAACAAAATAATTTTTGGCTCAAAAAACCCAGTGGTACACTGTAAGACAATGGTATTCTGACATTCAACAAGGAAATCACTGGGATAACTAAGCATTATAAACCCTTTGTTTCTATTTCCATGAAATACGCACTGCCACCCCCAACAACAAAGATAACAAATATGGGGAAACAGTATTCCCTATAGACTCTGGAGAAAAATCCATCACCTTAGATTTGACAACAATAAACTTTTTACTATACGCTAATCAAGCAGATAGAAAGAGAGCCATGGCATGTGATTTACTTAATTAAATCTTTGAGGGAGGCTAGCTAGTTAGTTCATAGAGCTGTATGCTTTACACATTGACAAAAACCAGCAATGTTGGCAGCAAAAAAAGATATCATTCTCACATTGATGAATGTAAATGCTTAGGATGTTCTGTCTGCCTCTATTAAATGTGACAGAGCCTGCTTCATGTCATAAAGACCAGGAGACTTCTATTTGGCAACTGGTGCCTGAGTCCTGTTGTTCTCATTAAAACTTACTCTCCATGTGTGGTGAATCATCTCTTGAGGAATTCTCTTGAGGCAGCTCTGGCAACCAAAAGAATCAGGCAGCTCTTGAGATAAATGCATGAATGTGGTCAAATAAGTATAGACAAATTGCTTCTTTATTCCTTGGAGTCCCTTGGCCATCTGGAACTCACTTCAGAATATTTTGAAACCTGATGTCGGCCTTCTTCAGTTCTAGTGTCCCTTACATCTTCTTGTATGTTAAACATGTTAATATAGTTTGGGAACTTTATGAGTCAGGATAGTCTGGGTTATGATGCAATAACAACCCTTGATTCTCAGGGAATAAACCCAACAAAAGTTTATATCTTGCTCATGCCACCTGTGCAACATAGAGAAGCAAGGGGTAGTCAGGACTCTGGCTTACTGTAATCACCTAGGGACTCGGGTGGAAAGATTTACTTTGACACGTGCTTTTACAATAACCAGTGGGGAGGAAAAGGGAATGCGGTAATTAAGCATTGCCTCATGAAGCTTCTGTCTGGAAGAAATAAATGTCACTTCAAATAACTTTTCACTGGCCAAAACAAGTCACATGACTGTGACTAATTTCAAAGGCAAAGAAGAAATACAACACTATGACATGCTGAAAAGATATGAATAGAATATATATATATATATGTATACATCTATACATGCATATATACACATATATATCAACAATCCTATTGCGAAAGGACAGATATAGGAATCTTAGACATGCTGCTTGATGCTGAGAATTTGGGAGCACCCACAATCTGATCTTTTGGATTCATAGTTGCTTGACTTAATGCATATCCTTTCTTGTCTTAGAAGTCTTCTTGCACCTCAGCCTAGGGTCAATCTTAACCATCAAAGATATTCTCTTCTCTGCAGAATAAGGAGAAACAGAATTAGGGACAAAGAATATGGATCATGTGCTGCCTGAGAGGTGTATGTGTTATTTTTAAAAATGAAAATTAATAGATTTCCCTAAAAAACAAAACAGATGAAAGATGACTGTGTATGTTTCTTGCTCGAATCTACTCAAGGGTCTCCAAAAATTCTAAAGTTCTTGCTCAGGTAATAGCTGGGTCACACCATGCTTTGTCAATGCTCATTCTGATCCAGGTGGTTAGATTTTCTGTCATTTTAAAAAATTAATTGCATACTGATACAGTTATTATTGGCTGTTGATTGGAGTGGTGACCACAGTCTTATTCTCTAATGACCACCTTGTAGAACTGGCTCTACTGGGGGAAGAATTCGCTTCTACTGGGCACATTGTCCCAAACAATTGCCACACATACCGAAGAGTGTCTGCTCTAATTCCAAAGACTGTCCCACTGCAGATATCATAGTTTCTAACTTTAAGGAAGGGGTAAACTAATTCTACTGTTCTCATGTAGGACAAACACAAGAGTTTCTCTTAGGTTACTAACAACATTTCTTTTCACTTTTAATTTCACATCTCATAAGGGTGTGCCTTGGAGTGAAAGAGTTCATTTATCTCACCAGAAGATACACTACAGCATTCTTGGAAAGAATAGAAAAAGAAAACGAAAATGAACATTTGTTCTAATTTACTCTTATATTTCAATTCTCTTCCCTGTAAATCCAAAGAAGAGATTGTGTCAGCACATTCTAAATAAAGTTACTGCGTTGAGGCCCTCCAAAATACTTTCTCCCAGTGAAAATAATGGACCTCGAAATCATTGATTTACCAGAGATCTATGCAATATAAACTCATCTAATTCATTAGCAAGTTGTATTGTCTCTATCTTCAAATTTTAAATCTGACCTTTTCCCACTATGTCTACCACAACTACCCTAGTCCAAGCCACCATTGTGTTCTCATCAGCATTATTTAAATAGCTTCCTAAGTGACCTTCATAATTCTCTTGCTCCACTATAGTCTCTTCTCCACCCAGCAACCACAGTGATCTTCTTCATAGTTATTCACATAGTCACTCCCTGTTCATAGCCATTCAATGGATCCCTATTATAGATCCAAATTCTATAATTGTGTATGAATCTTTACTATTAAGGCCTTGGTTTCTGACCTCAGCCCTAGACACTCTTCTCTGTCTCTGCTCCAGCTAAATAGGCAATTTGCTGTTCCTTGAACACAATAAACATACTCAAGGTTTTTGTATGTTTTTCTCACTGCCTGAATTTTTTTCCTCAAAATATTCCCATTATTTTCTCTTTCATTTAATTTAAGTGTTTGGTCAAATGTCACTTACCAGGGAATCTTTCCCTAACCTTTTCTATTGCTATGTAAAAAGTATCCAAAAACATAATGGCTTAAAACAATAAATACTTATTATCTCACACAGTTTATGTGGGCTAGGAATCCCAGAGCAGCTTAGCTTAATGGCTCTGACTCAGAGGTTTCAGGCACATCAGCCAGGGCTATATCATCTGAAGGCTTGATGGGAGCTGGAGGTCCTACTTTTGAGGTAGCTCACTCATAGATCTGACAAGTTGGTCATCTGCAGGAGGCTTCTTTCCATTCATCACCATGTGGACATCTTCGAGAGGTGGTTGAGTGTTTTTGCAATATGACTGCTGGTTTCCCTAGAGTAGTCCAAGGTAGAGAGAACAAAGAATTCTCAATGCCATTTATAACAATCTTGGAAGGTAACACATCTCTTCCATTTTATTCTATTTGTAAGAATCTTAAATCCATCCCTTATTCAATGACAAAGAAATGAGGCTCCACTTATTGCATGGAAGAGGATCAGAAAATTTGTGGACATATTTTAAAACCACCATAACAAGACTATACACCCCATACACCCCTACTATAATTCCCTATCCCCTTGCTTTTTGTCATTTATCTTTATGCCACTTATCACTCATTATATATCTTCAAAGAGGCAAAAAAGTAAAGCTAAGAATATGGTCTCTGAAATCAGACTGTTTTGTTGTTGTTGTTGTTGTTTTTATTTTTTTACTTACAGTTGAAACATATTATATTTTTAGATGTATAACATAGTAATTAAACATTTATATAATTTATGAAATAATCACCCCTGTAAATCTAGTACCCATCTGACACCATACATAGTTATTTCAATATTATTGACTATATTCTCTATGCTATATTTTACATCTCTGTGACTGTTTTTATATCTGGCAATTTGTATATCTTAATCCCTTTGCCTTTTTCACTCATCTCCTCAACCCCTCTTCCCATCTGGCAATCATTAATTTGTTCTCTTAATTATGAGTTTGTTTCTGTTTTATTTGTTCATTTATCTTGTTTTTTAGTTTCCACATATAAGTGAGATCATATGGTATTTGTCTTTTTCTGTCTGATTTATTTCACTTAGCATAATGCCCTCTCAGTCTATCTTGCAAAAGGCAAGATTTCATTTCTTTTATGGCTGAGTAATATTTTATTGCATATGTGTACCCCATCTTCTTTATCCATCCATCTATCAGTGGACACTAAGGTTCCGTATCTTGGTTATTGTAAATAATGCTGTAATGAACATAGGGGTGCATATATGAGATCGGACTCTTTTAATTTAAATTCCAATTGTCTAGCTTATAGGGAATAAAACCTTGAGAAAATTACATAAATTCTCTGTGCCTCAGTTTTTGCATCTGTAAAGTGGTACACTTATAGCACCAACCTTAAAGGATTGTGAAGAATGAAGGAACAGATAGATGATAGATGATAGATAGATAAATAGATAGATAGATAGATGATAGATGATGGATAGAGATAGCATTAGGACTATGCTTAGCACAAAGAGCTATAGAAGTATTATACCTACTACTACTATTACTATTATTATTATTATTTTTAGTTAACAAACAAATATTTGTTTATTCCTTCCTTACTGGAATACGATTTGCATCAACACAAGGAATTTGTGTGTTTGTGGCTATGGTCTCAGATCCTAGAATAGGTTTTCAAAAATACGTGTTGGGTGAATTTATGTCCTAGAAGGCAAATATATTTAGTTACATATTACAAGTTTGGTGGCTATAAATATACTCAAATAAATGCATTAATTTATGAATTAAGTGTTATAGCAGAAGACATTAGAGTTAGCGAAGAAAAATTACAAAAACAATTGAAGAAATAAGAATAGGAATGAAGATAACCTTTAATTATGCCCTGAGCTATTGTATTGGTAATTTAACAATTTACATTTGTTTGTAAGTTATCCCAGTGAAAAATATGTAGGTTAAACTGCTATATCTTTTTATGTTAAATATCACTAATTAATTTTGAAAAATTATAAGATAAATTCATGGGTGAGGAATGAGAATCTTGGTATAAGATATAATTAGGTAGATGCTGTTAGGGTCTCCAGCTAGCTTCTCTCTAGGTGGTACTTTTAAAGTGCTTTTAAAGTACAATTTCAGTGATGATCCTAGAATTTAATAAATTAATGATCCAGAGAAAGTAAAGGTCTATTATACATTTTCTTTCAAATTCAAAAATGGAAAGTTTAAACAAATTCGAAACATAAAATTTATGTTTTAATTATTACATGGTATATGAGGGCTTTACAGAATTTCTGATTTTACTTAAATCAGTGCAAGCCAAGCCGAGTTTGACTGACACAGCTGTGTCTACTTTAGCTATGGACTGTGGACAGACCTGTAGCCCAAGGCCCGTTTTGTTAGAGGTCTGAAAACATGTCATGCCCATATGATATCACTACATTTACTCTTGCACCTGAAGTTTCCTTTTTGGAGTTGTTTAATGGAAACCTTAGTCCCCTTAAACCAAATGTAATTGATGAGAAGGTGGCTATGCTATACCATGAGGATATGTATGCTAACTAGTCCATCCAACCACAGGCATGTCTAGCTACTCTTTTGTTTTCCTTTGGTCAGGAAAACAAAAAAATAGCAAACTTCTTTTTAATTGGTTGCTTCTAGCAAGAAAACTGGTGATGAGGGAACAGACCTAGGCAAAGTCTGCAGTGCGCCAACTTTCCAGTTTAATACAATGCCACTGCTTCTTTTCGTAATCATGTTATGCTCGTTTTATTTTTGCCATTCATGTGAGCTCACACAACTAGATGTCATATATATTTTCTTTTCTTAGCATTATGGATTAAAATATAGTTGCAAAATTACACTATGCTTTTAAGTAAGAAAAAATTAAATATATTTCTGACTATTGTAAAGAAAACCAAATACTACTGATTTTTTTAAATCAGGTATTTACAAGACAGATAACCAAAGTATCTTTAAAGTAAGGTACTTATACAAGACAGATTACTTCAAAATTGGATTGTTTAATAGAGATATCACAGAGAGATAAAATGGTAAGTACATTACTAATTTCAGAAATATTTTAATTTTGATATGACACATTACAAGCACATTAGAAAATAAAAGAAGATATCCTACTATTTTCCTTCATTAACTCATTTAATAAATATATACATTATACATAATATGGGTCTGACATGTGCTGAGCTTTAAGGATATGTGGTAGACAAAACATAAACGGTCTCTGAACTCTGGTGCTTATGTCAGAGTTGAGTGGAGGAAAAGCAAACAATAAAATAATCACACTAAATGTCTGGGGTATGTCTGTGCAAGTGCCTTGAAAGGCAAGTATAATGATTTATTTATTTAAAAAGTATTTTTTGAAAAACCTACTATGTGTGCCCCTTCTCCTTTCAGGTAGATAGTAGTGAACAAAATAGGCAAAATCTCTGTTTTTAGAGAAACAATAAACAAAATAGATACAGGGAAGAGTGTATCAAGTAGAGGTGTGGTGAGTAAGGAGGGAGATGTGATCAGAGGGTCCTGAATTGAGATAAGGTGATGGATAAAGTAGGCTCTTCTAGCTGATTTCAAAGGCATTGGATTTTATCCTGTTAAGATGGGAGCTTCGAGGACTTTGAAAGGTGGCTTGGTTTAACATGTCTTAAAAAGATGACTGGCTGTAAGGAGACAAATTAGGAGCAGGGAGACCAATGAGAAGTCTACTCCAGGCATAAATAAGGGTGGCTCAGAAAGTGGTGGCCACATTACAGGTAATGAAAAGTGGCTGTATTGTGAATATAATTTCAAAGTAGATTAACAGAGTTAGCTTTAGACTGGATGAGGAATAGAAAAGAGAGGAGTCAAGGAAAACTCACGGGAACTTTGAAATAGTGAGAATTTTTAAAGAAATCTTCCTTGAGAGAGTGACAATTAAGTTGATATTTGAAGGAATAATAGGAGTTACCTAGAAAAAGAGTAAGGATGGACAGAACACAAAGGATGAGAGCTGATTATGTTCCTAGGAAGATGAATGGGAGAGACTCTTTTATTGAGCTATTAATTTACAAAATATACTGAAATTAGAGTAGATTTATTATACATAGTGCTTTAAGGAAGGCATTTTTTTTGCAACCTTTTGTACCATAAAGCAGTACATATGGTGCAGTATTAATCATAAATTCTTAAATTAGGCTATATATTAATTAGCTTTATTATACATAAATTTAATAAGTTTTATTTCAGAACTACTATTATAAAAGGTGTTTCTTGACACGATTCATCTGTTCCCAACCAGGAAGAGAAAAACACAAGTTGTGTATTCCCAAAATTACATTACAATGCTTCTCTTTAATGTCAACAGTAGAGAATAGAGAGTAACATTCAGGCTGTGCTAGTATAATGGCCTGACAGATCTGGAGCCATCAACAGTAAATAAATTAGGAAACTTCCAGCCTGCTCATAAGGATTCAAACCACACATTTAACTTGGGTATGTACTACATTAAATCTGGTCACATATTAAATAATGAATTAAGCAAATATGTACAGCATCAGCAAATATGTGTAATTTTCTCAAACATTTTCATTTTTGTTCAATATTTACACCTTTTACTAGTTTTGTGTTTATTTTACTTATTAAATTAATTACTCATCTCTTTTCTGTTTCTTAAACACAGTATTTGTATAAAGTCATAACAAAAAGTGCCATCTATGCTGTATTTAATGCATTTTAAATCATTGCACTTGTAATTTTATTTTACTTCATTTTTTATGATTTTATTTTTATATTTAAAGCAGCTTCTAGAAGTACTTAGTCATAGAAGAGTTATTAACTAAATTTGAAAAATTAGGTTAATCAAACTGCCCTGAGCATTGATCATAATGGCATCAAAGGCTTTGTATTATGCTATTTTTAAAACTAAGAGCATCAAATTTGGTTTGATTTTTCTAAAGCAGGAAATCAGAAGTATCAGGACAGGATGTATAGAATTATAACAACGAAGCTTTCTCAGCATGAAGCTGATAGAATAAAGGAAACCCTGTCAGAACACATCTGGCTACTGGCTCTCATTCTAAAGTGATGCATCCAGTCTTCTGGTTTGAAAACTGTGGTACACTACCCAGATCACGTTCTCATTGCCTTTGGAAATTCAGATATGCTTTCGGGGGAAAAAAAAATGGCTTCCATTTTTTCTTTTGTGTTTGAGTTATATTAAGATGACCAGTATGATATTCTAACGCATATGACACATAATTCAGGAAAATATCATTTAATTAGTCATTACAGTTATTTAAAAACAACAGCTCTTACAATAGTTGTTAGCATTACATGGAAAAAATAATATTTTTATTTGATTTTTCTGACATTAGCTGTGTGTATGTGTATTCTCAATAAAGGCATTAGTTTTCTATAGGTTAAAGTGACAATATTATCCAAGTGACTCTTGCAATTCTTGAGTTTTGAGGAATATTGTTAGAGCAATTTTCTGAAGAAAAGCGGATGCCAGAAGACCAGAAGAGAAATCACTGTTGCAGCTGTCTTCTGCATGGGTCATAAAGGTTGATTTTATACACCTTCCTAGAACAAAACCCTGGCGTAATGCTTCCAGGACATCTCTAAGAACTGTGAGTTGCCAAACCCACTTTATCTTAAGGTTCTATGGCTATTTAAAAATAAAAGTGATTTGGAAGTTGTAAAAGCTATAAGAAATAAAGTAGACACAAGTCATGCCCTGTTTCATGCTTTTTTTATCCTGGCTATGCAGTGTCATTGATGTTTCTGGTCTACCTCATTTGTTTGTGGCATCTGCCAAGTGTGGTTATATGAAGGGCAAGTTTTCTTATGAAAGGAAGAAATATTAGTAATCACTAATGTTCATACAATAACCTCCAGTTTTTTAATGATGCTCATACAAGAGTTCTCTGGAGAGAAATGTAACATACAATTGCCCCCATTTTACTTGTGAGAAAAATGGAAGTTTTAAAGATATTGAATCTATATATGAAAGGTATTTTGAATCAACTTTATACCCATGAAGTTACCTATTGTGATATTACTAATATTATTACTATCTCTTTGCTATTGGGGCTCTTCACTGCAGCACAATAATATTGCGTACTTTTGCCAAATGAAAATACATCCCTTTTAAAGTTCTCTATGCAAAGTCTATTTATAGTGGGCTTTCTTTCATCTACTTGAAACATATTGCTGATCCCTCCAAGCAGGGATTGCTAACAGTTTTCATAAAGGACTATCTGTCACAGCCTTTGCATTCTTTACACATCGTTGAGTTTTAAAGCACAGGACTGTGGCAGCTTACTACATAACGTGATCTCAATAAACCTGTCAATTGGAGACTTGGTTCAGCAGCACTTCAAAAGCTTCACACTGGCCCCAGGTGCATTTGAGGAAAGTGTCCCTTCTCAGCAGGCACATGTGAAAATCTAAACGCAGTGTTGGCCCTGGTTAAAAGAAAGGCCCTTGAAACATCAAAAATTACTGAATGTGCGAATCCAAGTATGTCTTTAAATCCATTTTAACAACTCTATTTCAACTCTGTGAAGAGTTAAAATAATGCATCTAGGGTCAGTTGAGTTTTATGTTTTGAAATAGTGCTGATGACCTTCATTCGAGAGTGAGATCTGCTAAGGGCAACCTTTTAGATGGAGGATAAGTCACTTGTTATAATAGCAAATTTGGAACTAAAGAGTTATAACTTATTGGAAAATACTCTTAATTTAGGTGCAGGGCTTTTGTACTTAAGAAAAGTGATACCTCAGTCTGGGATCTAAGTTCACCTTTGTATTCAAATTTCAATGGGACACTGGCTTCTTCCTGGTGTCCCATTATTAGATTGGGGTGTATTGACAAATACCATAAAGGCCTCTCTTTCCAAATATCTCTTCCATTTGATGATGTCTTCCATTTTTAAGGGGGTCATTGTACTCCAATGTATTAATTTTTATTTAATTATCAGCATAATGGATAATGTTTATCCCTTATAAATTAGTTTATCCAATTATCTAATTACCAGTATTACAAAGAGATATCAACCTAAGTAAATTTTCATTAAAAGATGAAAGGGTGTAGGGATATATGCTCTTTGTCAGGAGGCCAAATTCAAGTAATGGTCTTCGAACAGATAGAAAAATTCCTTCATTCCTTTTTTTGCAACTAAACTACGCAATCATTATTTTTCAATGCATGTTTAATGACTATTCTATTCAGAACACTGTGGTGTTGAAAGATAAAAATAGATATTTTTCTCTGTTTTATTTGCTTTTTAGAGGAATGAGGTACTATATATATGTGTGTGTATAGATATATATATATTTATATCTACACACACACATATATATGCAAGTGTGTGTATGTATGTGTGTATGTGTAATATGAGGAAATTATTGACAATGAAATCATAGTGCTTTAAGTAAAGTATTGTGTATGAGCAGAGAAATTAGAGACTAATCCTCTCTCAGGTGAACTGGGCCAGGTTCAGAGGGGAGCTGACATTCATGCTCTACCTTGAGGAGTAAATAGGATCATGAAAGGCAGGAAAAAAAAAAGAGAGGCAAGAATCTTGGGAAAGAGAATGACAGGAATGGAAGAATGAATGGAAGGAGGGATGGGGTGGGAAATGGCAAATATTCCAAATTCCTGGAAAAGTTAAGATCTTATAAAGATAAGAGAATACAAACAGGTTAGAAGTAGGACAAAGAGGACTAGAAAGCCCTTGTCAGGGTTTTGGAAGTAACCATGTAGGTAATAGAAATTAATAAAAGGATTATAAACAGAAGAGTGATATGATGTTTTATGCTTTATAAAGAAAACAGCTGACAACGAGAATGACTTGGGGTGGGGTATAGAGGCTATTGCAAAAGTTTAAAGAAGAAAAAATGTGCGAAGAAAATAGAAACTATGAAGGACTTGCCAGAACAAAGGAAATGAAAATAAGCTGGAAGAAAAATAGAATATAACACCAAAGGATTTTATGACTTACTAAATGTAAGCATTGCAGCAATGAGTACTCCAGAAAGAAGAATAAGTAAAGGAGAGAACTGCTGCTTTATAGGGAAAAAACATTTAATAATTTTTTCTTTTTATTACTTCTTAAGCCACTCCTATTGATATATTAATGATGATATTTATAATAGTATTAAATAGATGATGAGTATTTATACTTAATCCTCACAACAAACCTAATAAATGAATAATATTATCGAGACTTTATAATGAGAAAGCGGATGCAGATAGGTTAAGTATAGTAGATATAAAAGAGATTTAGATAGCACATAAGTTAGAAAAAAGGGTCAAATTCAAATGTTTTTACTCCAAATTTAATTTTCTGAAAACCCCATCATTGTATTATTGGATTCAGCACACTCGAGTATATACATAATCAGTATGAAAAGCTCTTCATCTTTTTGGAGAGACAGGGATTCTTATTATGCAAACACTATGAGGTAACTTTCTTTCTCTGCTAGTAGTAGGGAAAAGAAAAGCAAATAGGCAAACAACAGTATAAAAGGTTAAAATATTGAGGCTAAAATTTACAAGAGTAAGGTTAGAAATAACTTTATTTCTAAAGTTAGAAATAAGCTTCTTTGCTCTGTTAATTAACATTGCCTACTACTTCCTAGATCTAGCAGAGTAATATAATCTTAGTTATCCCATTGAAATAGACACCTAATAATGCCTTATATTTCTATAGTTATTTATTATAGTATAAATTTTCTTTTCACATTTCACTGTAAATAGTGTTAGTAGGTTTTATATTTCATTTCATCCTCAAAAGAACCTTTTTTAGTAGATGGACTGAGTCTTTTATGTTCGTTTTATGGGTTAGGAAATTGAGAATTTTCCTCATAGCAATTAAATGACAAAACTGGAACTTGAACCTTAATCTTCTAATACAAAATGTCTGGTGTCCTCAGCACAGTCTCACATTACTTAAGACAAGTATAGTATAATAACTGAAGGCAAGTAGTTACTATTATGAGGAAAAAGCTGGAGAGTTAATTTTTTAAACTGCCCTTCCGTCTCTGAAAGGTTTATAAGAGGATGCTGCGAGCTGAGAATGCTTCATTTATCTTATCTCTCTGACATGGAATGAGATGTATTTTGGAATTCTGTAAAGCCCAGTAAGTCTATAGTGCACTGACAGAGCTTCCTGTAATTAAAGGCTACATTACATTTGGATGGAAGTGACAAACTCACTTCTGGAAGCATAGAGCCATATGTAAGGCTTAATTTAATAAAAAAGAAATCAGAAATCAATCAAAAGTGAGATTTGTTAGGTTTAAGATGTTAAATGAAATCATGTTTCAGACAGAGTTAACAAAATCTTTCTCTCTGAGTCAGTATGAAGTGAGGAGCTTCTGCAATCATAAAAAGGATTTTATTTTGTAAGTGGGTGGAAAAGAAGAGAGATCATTTGTTGGTGTGATCTGGAAGTGTATAGAACTTTTCAAAAGATTTGGTGAACAGATGCTTTTAAAAGCTCTTACCAGCCTCAGGCTTCACTACCAGTAATTTCAAACAAAGCAGGAGGTGGGAGCATTAATGTTCTTTTCCTTCCTTTGTCTGTAGTCCCCTTGGCCAACCACTGATACAGGACAGTCTGCAGCAGCCTTGAGAAGCCCCTATGGTGAAAACACATCAATATCAGCTTTTAAACTGGGAGCTTGCTGTCAGCATGAACTAATTTTTCCAGTTTCTCCTCTAGTTTACCTTTTTCCAACCACATTAAAAAGGAGATAATACCAATGACTTATCTCCAAAGATATACTATTTTGTTTGTGTTGTTATCATGAATTTGTTATTTCTTACTCATGATGAATTCTACATATGTTTTCATGAATGGTAAGACAAGATAGTGGATGAGGAACTAGTGGTAGCTCTTGCTGGAGATGTTATATCCTACTTGTCTTAGATCAAGATCCCTAGAAGTAGATCTTGAGATGAGGATTTATGTGCAAGAGATTCATCAAGATGGTCCTTTCCGGAGGCACTGTTAGGCAGGAGCTGAAGCAGGATACAAAAGGGAAGAATTTAGCAAAGGTGCAAGTTCTAGAAAGTGCTCCTGAGGGTGGCCTCAGTGCCATTTTCCCGGGGAAATTTGGCTTGTTTGTTACTTTCTAGTGTCATTTCACCTTGAAGTCAGAGAGGGAAGCTTTCTATTCCCTCACCTCCTGCTCATGACTAAGTTAGCCCCTCTGAGGTTGCCAACTCTTGGACATGCCAGCTCCGGTAGCCTGAGGGCAGTCCTAGAAGTAGAATCTTACAGTCAAGTTGGAGCAAATGTATTTCAAAGCTAGGCAAGTAATCACAGAAACAGTAAAATAGGTGCAAGGGGATCTAGGCAGATCACTGCCAAAACACCAATGGCAATTTTAGCTCTTTTAGGAGCAAGCACTGGTTTATTTATTCCTTTCCCACTGACTTTTTATATAGCTGTAAAGCTTCCTTGGTATACTCTCCTGTATTTTCCTCTATGATCTGCTTTGCCGACCCCAAATTGAAGAGCGTATTACTAAAGAAGCAGAATTTAATAATAGCTTTGTATGTCCAATAAACATTTCTTCTTGCTATAGCTCTGTGCTGCTCCACTGCACTGGTCCAATTCAGAGCATGATTGAGGGCAGAATACATAAGCAGCTGCCAAGAAATGGCAGAGTGAAGACTTTGCAAATAAGGTGCTCAGAAAAAAAAGTTATAAGATATGATCAAACCATGAGGCTTTACTTCTGTGATCAACTGTACAAATAGATCGACCTTATTTCTTTGCGAGAAAGGATATGGCACAGTTCATACATCCACAGATTATGACAACCATTTGAAATGCAAGCTGAGCCATGAAAAAAGTATTGTGAATACAGAATAACATCTCGAAAATAATCATCATTGGTATGTGCAACTGCATAATAATATTGCCAGATCTGTCAATTTCCTAAATAAAGGCTAAAAACATGCATTTTGAAATCTTAAAAACAGGCTATTAAAGACGGATGGTATCTAGGCTGAGCGTGCTGTAGCTGCTTCTTTGTCTGCAGAACTAGGGAATACTATGTGTGTTTAGTCTGGAATATCCTTCATCACTTCCCCACCCCAACCCTCAAACCCACTCTCTGCCCTGTCCACTTTGAGTACATCAGAGGACTCTTTGTCCTCTGGATTTGGTTCAGTTGGCCTGTGAGAGACAGTAGGAGGAGCCGACTGGGTGGGAGGAGAATGAGGTGGACACATTCATTACCAGACTCTCCCTCGATCCTGGACTGTGTAGGGCAGCTACAGATCGCTCCACACGCCCCACGCCCCACGCCCCCTTTCTCATTTGGTAACTGTTTCCTTCCCTTGAACTTTTGGACTATGAGCTGCTGATGTGTTCTTCCTGTTGCTAGCCCTGTTTTCCCACTGTTTTACACTGTTCTCCAATGTTCCCAGACCTAGAGTTCTTACATGTCTCTTGTTGATTTCTCTGAATTCTGCTCATAGCTCTGTGAACAGTTTCTTTACTAAACTACCAACCTTTCTTTCCATTCGAGCACAACTTCTGGGACTTGACCAAAACAGAAAGGCAGAATTGCTTTACTCTAGAAGACATATCTGTTCAGAAATCTATAGTTTCCAAATAGTTCCTTATCCTGTAATAAGAACTAGACTATTTGTTTGAAGCCCTCAGACCCAGGTAAGTGGGGCCTCTGTTCAGGCTTCAGAAAGTCTCACCACAAACTCCCCAAAATGAATTCATTAACAAAACCTGGCTTCCTCTGTCATTTGAAACTCAGTGCTCAGCACTGGTGTGGCACTACCTGAAACGCTGAACATCTGCTCTCATGACTAGCAACATTAGGCCCCATGAAAATATTTCTGCACATTTCTGCTATGGCTCTAAGACAAAAAGTACTGTATCTGAGCCTTTGAAGGTTTGGAGCTGTGCTCCAGCTAATGTGGGAGACAAACTGCTTTAGGATGCAGGAAGAATTCGAGTGACAGACGCACATAGGTAAGTGGGAAAAAAAGCTAACTTATCAAATAATTTTTTTCAAATGTAAATGTAGTAATTATTCGCATAATGAAGTTTCATTTCCTAGTAGTGCAGAGTATCTGTTTTCTTTTTTTCTTTTCCTGATCTAATTTGTTGTTCTGGAGTTAATTATAAATTAGTATGGCATAGTCCCAACAGTTGCACAAAGTGGCAGAAAAAACATTTATGAGGCTAAACAATTCACATCTCTTCTAAATTTTTGTATACGTAGGTTAAGACTGATCCTTAAAGCCACTGGCAAATAAATAAACATTGAAAACTGGAAATTAAAATAACTAATTTTATAAAAGTATGCACTAAAATGAATTAAAAATTTAAAAAGAATCTAGCTTTATTTAAATATTTTCTTTAAATTTTGATATTTTTATAATTCATATATTTTTAACTTTAATGTATAATTTAAAATATTTTAGAATAAAATATTTTGAAAATAATATTAATATTTTAATCTTTAACATTTATATTTTGATGAAAAGTATATTTAAATTTGTAAATCTATTGAAATTAATACAATCACATTTTAATTTTTAATTCTTTAGATCAAGAATTGCCAAACATTTTCTGTAAAGGGCCAGATGTTAAATATTTTAGGGTTTGCAAACCATATAATCCTTTTCACAACTACCCAATCTGCCACTGTATCACAAAAGCAGCCAGAAGCAACAAGTAAATGAATAAGCAAGGCTGTGTTCCAATAAAACTTTATTTACAAAAACAGGCATCCAGCCTACAGGCCTTGGTTAGCTGACCATTGTTTTAGATCATTTGATCATAGGATGAAAATTCTGTGAAAATCTTGTTATAATAACATTTATTTTGCTCACATTTTATTGTTAGTGTAAATTATGTCTTTATGTTATTATTTCTCAAAACAGTGTGATCTATCAACAGATTATGGAGATATGATAATAGTAAGTAAATTTGATCTTCTGATACTTTAGCTATTTTTAGTCATAAAGAAACCATAGTTTTACACAAATTAAAATTTTTTTGTTTAAAACTATATTTATCAAGACTGCCTTAAAGAACATACTTAATTTAATAGTTTGTTAGCTTTATTGATATCTTACAAATGTTTATATGTATGGTATATAGGCCTTCAATTATACTCTTGCCCCAGGTACCAACAAATTTTGAGATGGGTCTGGTAAGCTAATTTTCACTTTGAGAGCAACCTAATCAAAAGACAGTTTGCAATACTCCAGAAACTGCAAACTGACAAGCTTCAGGTTGACTCATCTAATATCTGCACAATATTTACAAAATGTGAAATTAGTTGCAAACCAATTTTAGATAAAAATGTGCATGTCTGTCTTTTATTTAAAAATCTGGCAAAACTGGATTCTCTTCTAGGGGTCTCAGCAGCTCATATTAGTCAGGTCATATCCTCTCCAGTTTGCCAAACTCTTTATCATCACCAGTGATGTCCTCAACCCAGCCAGCCCACTTCTCCATTCATATTACCAGCTTGCCTTTTGTAGCATTTGGTTTTTGAAACTGTTCCAAATCATTAGAAACTAGCTCTTTTCTAATTTGTATCCTCATTGCAGTAATTGCCCCTACCCAAAACAAAACACACAAACAAATACAACCAGTCAACTAAACAACAATGCAATTCCTTTTCATTCGGAGTACCTTCCATCTTTTGATTTTTCCCTAGGACATGGAGCCATTGATAGTGCTCTGATTGCTCCCTGCTCCTTACCTCTGATTAATGGAGAGAAAGAGAGTGAGCAACACGGTTTGCATCAGTCTTTCACATTTTCCAAAACAATACTGTCACTCGATTGTTGCAGAACTATGATCAGCAACAACTATGTAGTAAGGCGTGTAGCTTCTAAGGATATAACTATGATAAAATGATGTTACTTAATATCCATGTCAATTACTGATATATATGAAGAAGAATAAATCACTCTTTCTGCAGAAAAAAAAACTAAGAGAAAAAAGGAACTCCTGTTAATAATTTAACCCAGTCCTTGCTAACGATGATAAGTTTATGAGAGGAATGATACAGCTACTAAGAAGAACTTAGCTAAGCAATAAACCCTTTTCTTTTTCCCAGCAAGGCCCACAAAGGAACGATTTGGAATTAAAATGATAAAGAATAGGAACAAATTGCTGTTCTGCATAGCACTACAGTATCATCCTTTAGTGACTCAACTCAGAGGACTGCTTTGAAAATAGTTAGGAAATTATTTTTGCTTATTGGTTTAGGGAATGTGTGTGTGTGTGTGTGTGTGTGTGTGTGTGTGTGTGTGTGTATGTATTGTATGTTCTTGTTCAAGTAGATACCTGCTACAACAGTGACTCCAAAATTTGGCTGCAGCCTAAAGCAAGAAGTGCATCTTACATTGTTCTTACATTATGACAATATATGAATACACACACACATACACACACACACATGCACACATACACTTATATGATTTTGGAAAAACATTTTCACAAAACAGTACCTGCTATTATACGGCTTGTTATACACACTGACATTTTCTCTTTTTCAGGCTCGTAAAAAAAAAAAAAAATGCTAATAGCATTTAATTCCTTAAAACAATCTCCTCTAAACCAAGCATTCTCACTGGGAGTGATACTTACTCAATGGGGTAAAAATAGGTTGTTGGGAGAAAATAAAAAAAAACCTTAGTATAATGGTTTGGGGCCCTCCAAAAGGTCACATTACATAAAAAGCTGTATAGTATGTCTGCGGTATTGATGTTTCCTGGAGGTGAGGTATTAGGAAATTATGTTTGAAAAGTTTCCTTGGGGCCAATTGAAAAAAATTGAGAAACACTGCAAAACTGACTGCAATATGAAAAACACTGTTTTAAAAAATGTTTTAAACACTGTGTTTAAAAATTCAGAAGAACAAAGCAACTATGCCTAAAATTCACATTGTTTGAAAGAAAGCAAGAGACCAAATGCACAGAGAACATAAGCACATCCAACATTTATTCAAGAGTCAGAATCCCCAAATCCTACTCCCATTTTTTCCTATGGGATTTAGGAAGCCAGCTGCCTTTCTGAAACTACCACTCCTTGCCCCTACTTTTCTCTGTATTAATCGAATTCCCTCCCCTCTACCCTGAGAAGTCAGGATTCCAGTCCCAGCTTGACCTAAGAGAAGAAAAGAAAGTAAATTATTATAATGAAATTTGAGGTTAAAATTTTTAATTAGGCTAATCTTGGGAACTAAAAGTGATCATAAAACTATGGGATCTGCCCAAGATATCATTTAGGGAAAAGAGGGCTGATGCAGTATGAGTAAGGCAGCAGTTAGGGGGAAATGAGCGTCTTTAGAGTTTGTATCATGAGTTAAAACTGCTTAATACATCAATTACATTTGTCAACTTTTTTTTTTCTGCTTCCCTATTTCTATTACCCATTCTTCTCTTTCATTTCCTGTGTTTCCATTGCGGGACCCACTTCATGGCATACAAAAATAATGAATATTACTAAAGCTGTCGTGTTAAAAAAAAAAAGGAAATGCTTTAAACAACATTTTTTTTTTTTTTAGCCCAAGTCTAATATCCAAAACTGTGTGGAAGGAGTTTTCATATTCATCAAGCAAACTTGGATATATTTTAAATTCACTGAAAGAAATTACAACAAAATTTGCAGCAATATCTGCAAATAATTGCACTTTATAGTGCCAGTGTGCATAGCCCTCAGCTTCCAGAAATCTGTAATTGCAGTAACGGACAAATAAAATCTGAACAATGGAGGGAAAGGTAATGTGCACTCTAGTTTCTTCCTATCCATGTGTTGATTAAGCTATTCAAAGCTCTAGCCACAAAATGGAAATGTTCGTTAGCATTTTAGTCAATGCAATCTCTGTTAGAGGCATGATATGGTTCATATGTTCATTTTAGACTGGGAAGCAAGGAAAATGCAATCAAATTATATCATGCACCTGCTGTGTTCAGAGGATGGCAAAAATACTGAGGCATAGAGATGGCCAAGGAGCCAAATCACACCATTGCAGATGGGTTGGAAGTGGAGAGACAAAGCATAAATCTGCTTCTATCAGGAAAATGTATATTTTGAAAGAGTGGGAATTTTTTTTTTTCCTCAGAAGATATAGAGACAAGTTGAAATGATAACCTGCAATGAATAGACCATTTCCTTCGAAATACATTTCTCTGACTTGTTTCAGATTTTAGTGCTTTGTGGTCTAAGATTGACATTTTGAAGTATTCAGATTAATTTACTCTTTTCTAAAACTAATATTTTATTGTCACTTTTAAAAATGACATCTGACATCTAGATCCAAGATAATGAAAAGTCTATTTCTCATACTGTCATTACAGATATTTTTATTCAGGGAATCAGTTTATTTGGTAATGATACAGTATAATAATAAAGTCTTGTGTAAGGACCTTCTCAGAAATTCATGAACTTAGTACCACTCTGGAAGTACCATTTGAAATGGGGTCTGGGGACTTGTCTTTAAGCAAATAAACTCACTCATGCAGATTTCTATTGAACACTCAGTGATGAGTATACAAAATATTATTGTCATAATATCATTATTATTTATCAGATGAGCCCTCAAAATTTTCTTTAAACCATCAGTATATATTTTTCCTTTATTTTCTTCTGTGGCTTTTATTGTTTGAAACATGTTGCTCATCCAAACAGAGACTCATGGACATGGACTATAGGCTAGTGGTTAGCAGAGGACTATAGACTAGTGATTACTAGTGGGGTGGGGGAGAAGTGGGGTAGGTAGACAGGGTAGAGGAGGTAAAATATTGGGTTTAGGGGGAGGGTGAAGTGGGTAAAGAGGATAAAATATATAGCAGCTGAAGGAAACTGGACTTTGGGTGGTAAACACACAATAGAATATATAGATATCAAATGATAATGTATACCTGAAAATTATATAATTTTATTAACCAATGTTGCCCCAATAAACTTAATTAAAAATTAAAAAAAAAACACAGTAACATGCAACAATGAAACAAATATATAAGTTTTTTTAAAACCAGATCTATTAAATATTCATTACCTATTTACCTTAAAAAAAAGGTGTTACTCATCAAATTCAGGGCAAAGAGCAAATTAGAAGAGAAGATAATCCAGATAATTGAATTGTCTTTAGGCTAAGAACCTCTTGTAATGTAAAGTTACATCTAATTTTTATATGTATCATAATATTAGTTTTAGGTGTCCTTTGAGTAAATTATAGAAATATATGTTTTTGTTTTTTTGTTTTTTTGAACAAGTAAACTTTTCCTAACTGGAAGAGTTCTCCTTTTCTGCTTATAATTCACATTAAAAAAAAAAAAAAAGTGTTTCAGATACCAGAATATGCTAGTTTTAGCTGCACAGATACTTTCCAGATGCTTTTGAAAACAGATCACTTTTCAATTAGTTTGGTTAGCAAAATAAGCTAAAAAAAATATAGGCACTGTTGGAATAGCCGTAGTTTTGTAGTAACTTACCTCTAGGGACTAATAATACTTACTACCTATCAATTAATCTGAGTTGAACATTTAGCACTCTAGACTTATTGGAGGAGATGACAACAGCCTCCTGATTATATAACATAATCTATTCTATTCTTTTCTCTTTCCTTTGCAATTTTGGGTTGCTTTGAGCTGAGAAATTATGAAGTGTAGGCACACTTTTAGTTTTAATTCCTTAAAACATCTCATTTTTCTATCTAATTGAAGTTTTTCCTTTCTTGGCTTATTCTGTAATATATCTTCTTGTATCCTCTTACTGTATTCTGGCTTGTCTGGACAAGTCTGAAATATATTGTGATGGCTGACAAAGCATTAAGTGAATTTCAATAAATTATGAGAAACTTCATTCTGCTAGGTATGCAAAAAAACAAACAAATAAACAAACAAACCATGACACCTCAATATAAGACAATAGGAGGAGCTTTAAAAATGCATCTCTAAAATTTAAATATTAGTCACTTTTTAAAAATAAATTGTTCTCTGTAGGGAGAGGAATTGAATAAACATTTTCAAAAACTCTCTTATGATAGAGTTTATCTTTGTATAAAATCCTTGAAACTAAGTTTATTAAAAGATTTAAGATATACATTTTATTTTTAAAAACTTTTAATAATTGAAAGTTGCTAAAACATGTTAGATTAATCATCGCTAATAATTTATCATTTTTCCATATCAGGTATTTGGTCTCTGGCCAATAAAAGATTATAATTTACTTAAAGCTATATGGAAGGTTCATCTCTCAATATTGCATGTATTTTATATGGTATTTAGAAGGGAGTTAATACATAGTTGTGATGATTGTATAATTTATCATCTAAATCAGACACTTTGAGAGGGAAAGGTGGTTCCATTTACATGTAAAGTCTGGATCACCTGTGAAAGCCAGTACAGCCAAGAGTAAGGCCGTTTGTATAGCTTCCCTATGTGTTGTAGATGCCCAATACAATTTTTTAAAAAATATCTGTTGCAGATTCTGACAACTGATTCGAATGAGCACTCTCAATTATTATTTTTTCGAGTGGTATACAATAAACCCACCACTTAATTGTCAGGGAAAGGAAGAACATGTTTATATATTTGCTCTTATTTTAATAATTCTAATCTTTCACTTCTCCTTTTTATAAGTATCTTTGAATTAACCTTCTTCTTTTCCCCTTTATTTCATTTTCTCTTTTTTCTTTTCCCACTCTTCTTGAAATTCAAGCATGAGTAATGGTGAGTTGGGGTGGAACATATGTCTGGCAACTGAAACTATGAGAGAAGGTGGAAAATGTGGTCTGAGCATATTCCGAAGAAGATAGCCTTCTCCCTGGCTAGCCATATCCTTGGGAATGGGGACCTAGACAACCAACTTCTCTATAGAAAAACTTCTGTTTATTTATTTTTTTTACTTGACATTCTGACTCACTGTTTTGCATTTTTTAACTAAATTTATTTGTTGATAAAATTATATTGCTTTCAAGTGTACAATTCAATATGTCATATGTATATTACATTACGTGTTTACCACCTAGAATTAAATTTCCTTCTGCCACCACATATTTGACCCTCTAGAAACTTCTAAATAATTTCTCCCTCTCTTCTCTCAGCTATGACTTCCTTACGCTCTGTGTCTTACCTGGTGAATCCAAGCATGAGCCACCTAAGAATCTGAAGAATAAAATCTGTATGTCCACTGAAAGTCCTTAAAGCTTCCTTCCTTTTACTGAATCAGTTATCTGCCAATCTTCTTTCTACCCTTCAAAAACATGTTGAAGTACCTCCTTTGTTATTATCTTCTATTCAAATGTCTCAGTTTTTGTGGGTGTATATTTTTAAATTTTCTATATTTCTGCTATATTAGAGTTGTGGAAAGAAAAGAGCTGAACAATTATATATTTATTCCATTTCCTTCAACATAAATCTTTCAGAATGATAGTTTCAAAGCTTAAATCTGATGATGTTATTTGATATTGTATACCAAAACTTTTATCACTGCTTCTGAAACTGAATAGCCTGACTTCTGAATTCTCTTCATTCTCATCTTGGACTTCTTATATCACATTCTCTTTGCCCCCGCCTCCACACATGGTTCTTTTTGGGTTCCTTTAATATGTTATGCTCTATCACAGGCCTCATTCCTTCTGCAGATAGCTCTTCTTAGCTCTTTCCATCTTTGACTTATTATGTTTTATTTTTTTCAAGGAGGTAGGGATTATAAGAAAGCAAGGTTATTTTTTAATTGAAATTTGTACTGAGATAACTGTAGATTTATATGCAGTTGTAAAAAACAATATAGAGATCTTTTGTACCCTTTTTCCACTTTTTCCCAGTTGTAACATTTTTGAAACTGTTACAATATCACAAGCAGGATACTGACATTGATAAGTCCACCAATCTTATTAATATTTCCCAAGTTTTACTTATTCTCATTTGTGGGTGAATTTAATTCTATATAATTTTTTTATATGTGTGTTTATGTGGTCACCACCACAGATAAGATATTAAATATTTTTGTCACAGGATACTTTGTGTTGCCTTTTTACAACATGACCACTTCCCTCCTATCCACTGGCAACCAAGAAAGGCCTCTAATATCTAAAATTTTGTCATTTCAAAAATATACAAATATTGAATTTTCATATGACCTAGAAATCGCTCTTCTGTGTATTTACTCCCCCAAAACTGAAAATATTTATTGACAAAGATATATGCACCTCAATGTTCATAGCAGCATTATTCTTGGTGGCTAGGACATGGAAGCAACCAGTGTCCTATGATAGATGATTGGATAAAGAAGCTGTGGTACATATATACAATGAAATATTACTCAGCCATAAGAAGAGGTGAAATGCTGCCATTTGTGACAACATGGATAGATCCTGAGATAATCATGCTAAAAAAAATAAGTCAGACAGAAAAGTTGAGAACCATATGATTTCACTCATATGTGGGATATAAAACTGAAAGCAACAACAACAAAAAATGACAATCAGAGACTCGTGGACATGGACAGTGGATTAGTGGTTACCAGAGGGAAGTGGAGCAGGGAAGTAGATAGGGGTAAAAGGGATCAAATATTTGGTGATGGAAGGAAATCTAATTTTGGGTGTTGAACACAATGCAATATGTATATGTGACAGTGTTGAATTGTACGCTTGAAACTTATTTGACTTTATTAATCAATGTCACCTCAATAATTTTTAATTAAATAATGTATACATATAAATGGAGTCATACTGTATGCAATCTTTTGACTTATTAACTCAGCACAGTTCTTGGAGATTCATCCAAGTTGTGACATGTATCAAATTGTTTGTTCCTTTTTATTGCCAAGTAATATTTATTGCTGAGAGATACACATGTACCACAGTTTGTTTATGCATTCACCTGTCACAGGACATCTGGTCTGATCCAGGTTTTGGCTCTTATAAATAAAGCTACTGTGAACATATGTGTACAGGTTTTTACGTGATTGTTCTTAACTCTTCTTCTAGTTAAGGCTTATCTCAGGAAATGACAATTGTAATTTTATACTTACATGTGTGTGATGATTCAATTGCAGTCAATGTGTTCTACTAGACTTTATGCTCCATGGGTGTAGGAATTATGTCTGTTTTTCCTTCAACATTGTTTTCACAGTGCCTAAGAGAGTGCCTGGCACATAACTATTTGGAAAATGAATTGTTGAATCCATAAATGATGATGGATAATATGTGTATATTTCTTATCTAGTATGACAACATCCCATAAATTTAGAAACCTTATTGTATACATGAAAAAAATTAGATAAAGTAATTTATCCAAATTACTCTTTGAGAAAGTAAGCAAGGTAGATTTCAAACACATATCTGACTTCAAGACTCTTACTCTTTCCACTGTACTAGCCTTTTTCTTGGAGCAATGAAATCATTTCTACTTTTCTCCGATAGAGCAATTTATTTGCAACCACAGAGACACAGCTGTGACAAAATACTACATTCAACTGATAACCTAACACAATGATATGATGAAACAAAAACTAACCCCACTGCCTTTTATTTTGTGATAGACCACATGAAGAAAGCATATATAGCTGCTATGTAATTTGCAGTTTGCAGGTGTGGGACTCTTTATTTCACAAGACACAAATAAGCCTGGACATATTTGGTAATTACTGTGTTAATACAGAGTAATTGCACAGCTATTTCTTTCTTACAAATTATATGGTAGTTATACTTGGAATTACCATAAAAAATGAAAAACTTCTAGTTGCCAGTAAATGATTGCTTTATAATTACAAAATAATTACATAGTTATTTTGGCCTAGAAATATAAAGCATTGTACAAAATCTATACACTTTGCTGCCAGAGAGCTGCCAAGGTTCAAGGCTATCAATCCTTTTAGGAATTGCCCTTAGGACTTTTTAAAATTGTCAAAAACTTTAACTTCTCAGGGAAGAAAAAAAATTGTCACAAGGGAGATAGCCTTCCTCATTAGACTAGAATTTTCAGTGACCCCAAAGCTATGGCAAGGTAAGAATTAACAGTAATGGTAGTAAAAGAACTATTTTCTCTATCCCTGATGAGACCTGGTTGGCTGTGATTACTCAAGAAGAGGCCAGTTAATTTAGCAATGTCTTTATGCATTTTCATGTGTTAGAGTCAACTTACTACATGGGAATTGTGACAGTTATTAACTTATTCAACTTTTCAGTCACTTAAAATTTTGACTTTAGTATGTTTACCTCTTCATACCATATTTTATTAGCTTATCATTTTTTACTCTTTATGCTATTAAAGTATTACATCATGTGAATGTTAGAATATTGTATACAGACTGATTATTATTTATGATGTCAATTCTGCTTCACTGGATATTTGAAGTTAAAAGTTTTTAAGGAAGTCAAAGATAAACCAAATAGATGTGTAGTTTTAAGTTATGGAATTAGAAACTTGGATAAAAAAATTTTAACTACAAGGCTTAACATATTCATTAGCATGTTTAATTATTTCTACATTGACAAGCTGTAATGTTTTAATAATGCAAAGAGTAAAACAAATTAACATATTAAATCTGTTTTTTTCTCTAGTAGAAACAGATAATACTGAAACATTTTGGAGATTAATAATTTTAAAAAATTGAATGTGGAATTTTAGTCCCAGGCATAATTAATTGGTATAAGACATTGTTCCCTTGTAAATAGATTTAATTTTTTTTTTTTTTAAAGTATAAGTTATCTATGTTCAGGCATCACAACAAGAAGTACCCATCTGTGATTCTTGAAGAAGGAAAAAAATCATGAAGCAAGCTCCACTCCCAACTTCCTGCATGAGATACTTTGCGCTCTTCAGCACAGGGGAGTGGAATTAAATGATAGCAATAGTCTTGCTGGCTAGAGGTAACAAAGATGAGAGTTGTTGAGGTGACTGAAATTTTCAAGTTAGGATACTTAAAAGGAGAGCACAGCCTGGAGAAGAAGCTCCAAAAATATGCTTCGGGCCTCTTTGAATTTTTGGTTAGACTCTCCGGGCCTTGGAAGAGAACAATACTGTAGACTGAAAGAAGATTCCATACTTCATTTGGTACTAGAAGACGTTAGAGTTCTAACCATTCAGAATGGGGAGAGGACACTGAATATTCTCAATATTCAGTTGAGTGTCCAGAAGAGCTGCACATAGCTTATAGAGAAAATTCTTTTTCTAGACCATCCTCTCTAAAGTTTAAAAGCAACCTCTATAAGATAAAACAAATCTACTAGTAAATTTACTGCCTGCCAGAAGAAAATAAAACATTTCTTGTGGGAAATTAAAATTGACATGCTCCACAGTAGAGCATGCACAATGTCCATGTTATACTTTAAAAATTAAAATATGTAGAATTAAGAAAATGTGTCTCATAGCCAGAAAAACAAGAAAAACTGATAATGCAGTGGTTGGAATTAGAAGATGAGAACTCGAAACAGACATTATAAATACATTCAGGACTTAAAGCAAAAGTTGGACACAATAAGTAAACATACGTTTTTTAAAAAAGAAAAATAAAATTATATTAAAAAAGAAATTCTAGAACTGAAATATACAATTTCTGGAAAAAAATAACACAAAATAGGCGTGGCGGGAGCTTTGACATAGCAAAGGAGTAGGTAAGTAAGCTGAAAAAGAGTGAAGAAATCAAGACTGAAACACACAAAGGGAAAGAAGATAGGAGGAAATGCCCAGTAAACTTTAAGACAACATCAAGAAGTCTAACATACAAGCAACTGGGGTCACAGAAGGAAAGAAGAAAAAGATTTGGGCAGACCAAAACATTTTAAAGAATAATAGTCAAACGTTTTCTAAACTCAGTTGAAAAATTATCTAACAAGTTTAACAAACCTCCAGTAAGAAAAAAATAGAAAAACAACACATCCAGAAATATGATAATCAATTGCTAAAAATGAAAAGTTTAATATATGCAAATTATTATAAGTATATGTATGTATATACTTGTGTGTGTATATACATAAGATATATATTTATATGTATATCTTAAAAGCAATAATCAGAGTTTTAACATACATTGTTTTGGGGGAAAATTATAATGAATTTTTGACCAGTTATCTGAAATAATGTAAGCCAAGAAACAATGGGACCATATTTCATAAATGTTGAATGGGGAAATCAAAACATAGTCAACCTAGAATTTTACATCTTTTATAAATGTCATGAAAAATATCTTTTAAAATATTATGCAAAAATCCTGAAAAAATATTGTCCAAAAATTTCATTTAAAATAAAACATTTGCAGATGAGAAACAGCTAATCAAATTATATCACTTCTAGAAAAAAAACAATAAAAATCCATATGCCTTGTAGATAAGCATAGTTTTTCCTAGAATGCAGAAACCACTAATAGAAAAAAATCACTAATGATATGATAAATGAAAATAATTTATAATTTAGTATTCAGCAAACATTTGCTTTGTCAAATGTCCTATTAGAAAGTAAGTAACCAAGCCATAGACTGGCAAAAAAGTTGCTAAATATTTGATAAAGGATTTATATAACGAATATATAAAAAAACTACTACAGTTCAACACTAAAAGGACAATTGGCTTTAAAAAAAAAAACTGGACAGAAGACTTAAGTCAGTTCACAAAAGTAGATCATGAAAAACAAGCATATAAAAATGCACAAAATGAATCAACAAGGGAATGCAAATTAAAACCACAATGAAATACCACTACATATCCATTAGAATGTATACAATTTTAAAAGATTAACAACTGTAATTGTGTGGCAACCGAATCTGTTATGCACCACTGAAAGGAATGTAAAATATAACAACTGCAGTGGAAAACTGTTTGGCAGTTTATTTAAAGTTAAACACGTACTTAAATCTTTGAAGCAGCCATTGAATTGTACTATTCTGATCTCCCTTTATAAAAAGGTTGCATTTCATGTGAGAGTAGTGCAATTAGCCGACAGCATCCAGCTGTATCACCTTCAGGATCCACCATGGCGTTAAAGCTGAGGCCACACTCTCAGGTGCTGCTTCCAACTCTCTGCATCACCTGGCCATTTATCTGCAAAATGAGAGTCTTCTGATGGGCAGTCTTTGTTCTGAAGATGTCAGTTATTCAGCTGAGAATGTCATATCTGCATTGCCGTCTGAGGCTTTCCTTGCCTAATTATGCTTCCTCCTGCCTTTTTTTTCACAGGTGTTAGCTCTGCATCACAGTTTGGAGGCATTTTTCTGCCTAAAACTGCTTCTTTCTCTTGGAGCTTTTATAGGCATTATGCCCCAAATAAACTTCTTGCACTTACTCTGTTTCAGAATTGGCTTTCCCAGAGGACCTGAACATCAAGAAAAGTTGAACTAGAAAGTTTACTTTATTTGTTAGCACACAAGTTAGCCTGCCATGCTTTAATGGATGATGGCAGGAGATAGGAGACTCCTAGTTAAGAGACAAAGAACTTTCTCATGGCACAGCAGGTTGCATGAGTTTTATGTTTCCAAGGTTTCCACTTGCCTCCTACCTTCCCCCCAGAATGGCCCACAAAAAAAGTTCTGCCCCCTGCCCAGAAGGCAGTGGGGGAGAAAGTGGAGGAGGAGGAGAGGGAGGAAAGAAAAGAGAAAATAATGAAACAGACTGAGTGTTTGTGTTCACCCACTTCAGATTAAGGTGTTAAGGCCCTAACCTTCAATGCGATGATATTTGCAGATGGGCCCTTTGGGAAGTAATAATTGTTGGGTGAAATCAAGAGAATGGGTCCTTTATGATGGCATACAAATAGGATTATGAGAGATCTTTCTGGGGTAATGTATTGTTCTAAAATTTAATCGTTGTGATGATTGCCCAACTCTACAATTACAAAAAATTATTGAATTGTACACTTAAAAATAAAATAAAGTAAAAAGACCTGGCTAAGACAAATATAACAACAGCAGCAACAACAGAAGAATAAACACAAAAGAGCTTTCTTTCTCTCTCTTTTACCTCATGCATGCACCAAGGAATTGCCACACTGAGAAAGAAGCCATTTGTAAACCAGAAAGGGAGGCTTACTGTCACCATTGGAACTATCGGAGTTCCAGTAACACATACACATCTAGGTCCTTTTCTCTGCCAAAGAAATGAATTTCAACTCAGTGAATAGGAGAAATACTCATTTATTAAAAGCACATTCTGTGGTGGAGATGGGTCGAGCCTAAAACTGGCTAACCATGTGGAAATAAGGTTATGTACCTGTGGGGTGGGTACTACAGGTTACAGCCAGGGAAGATGGAGAGCTGTAATCCTGGGGGAGGAGGAGGTCTGCGTTTTATTTGGTGCCATGATGGGTGGTTACAAAGGTGTTCTTAGGTAATTGGCAAGTGAAGTCATTTTGATTGACACTTGGCTGCTATATAACTCTTCCCCCCATGTGCATGTGCTTACCCAGAATTCAGTTTGTTTTAATTAGATTTATGACCTTCTAGACATAAACATAGTATTATAATGAAGCTTAAATTGTGGGCAAATTAGGGTAGTACCTTCTGCGAAGCCGAATTAGGACAGCTAAGATTATGACCCTCCTTTCCTTTGTCTGTGGAGATGCAGGAGTGTTCTCTAACTACCAATGGGGTGTTCTTTGGGTGGTCTCTGGGCTGGACCTCTGTTCCTTTGTTCCTCTGTTGCTTATGTCTGACTAGCTACCTAACATTACCACAACTTAAAAATGCTGCACTCTGATCTTAGAATTTCAGCTTCCAAAACTAGGAGAAAATTAATTTCTCTTATTTAAGACATCTAGTCTACAGTGTTTTGTTATGGTAGCATAAGCAGCCTAAGACACTGACAAAAATATTGCATGCATCCATTTACATGAAATTCTTAAACAGTCGAAATATTCTGATGGAAATCAGTAGAATGTTTCTGATTGGAGGGTATGGTAGAATTGCCTGGGAAAGGGTATAAGGAAATTTTCAGGATTGATAGAAATGTTCTGAATCTTAATGGGGTATGGTTAGATGGATAGATATTTGCACTTGTCACAACACATTTAACTGCACACATAGCTCGGAGCGTTTCACTCTATATAAATTACACCTCAATAAAAATTTAAATGTATTCAAAGTGAAAATAAATGCATTTTCAATTAATGTTCGACTTTTCTAAAATATTCCAATTTTATTTCCTTTATTTTCAATTTTACGTTTGAACCTTTAAAAAATTTTTTTAAATTAAGTTTATTGGGGTAACATTGGTTAATACAATATATATTTTTCAAGTGTATGTTATAATTTCACATCTGTATATTCTATTGTGTGTTTACAACCCCAGAGTCCAGTTTCCTTCAGCTACCATACATTTGATCCCCTTTACCTACTGCACCCTCCCTTATCCCTATATATTTGGCCCCCTTTACCCCATCTACCTCTCTCTTCCTCCCCCACTCCCTACCCTCTGGTAACCACTAGTCTATAGTCCATGTCCGTGAGTCTATGTTTGTTCATCCTGTTCATTTGGTTTATATCCCACATATAAGTGATATCATGTGATTTTTCAACTTTTTCTGTCTGGCTTATTTTGCTTAGCATGATTATCTCAGGGTTCATTTATGTTGTTGCAAATGGCAGTATTTCATCTCTTCTTATGGCTGAGTAATATTCCATCGTAATATATGTACAACAGCTTCTTTATCCATGTTCTGGCCATTGTGAATAATGCTGCTATGAACATTGGTGTGCAAATATATTTATGGATATGAGTTTTCAATCCTTTGGGGTAAATACCCAGTAGAGGGATTGTTGGATCATATGGTAGATCAATTCTTAGTCTTTTGAGGAACTTCCATAGTGTTTTCCATAGTGGCTGTACCAATTTGCAGTCCCACCATCAGTGTTGAGTGTTCCTTTTTCTTAGCATCCTCTCCAGCATTTGTTATTACTTGTCCTGTTGATTATAGCTATTCTAACAGATATGAGATGGTATCTCATTGTGGTTTTAATTTGCATTTCCCTAATAGCTAACTATGTTGAGCATCTTTTTATATATTTGTTGGCCTTTTGTATGTCCTCTAGGGAGAATTGTCTGTTCAGGTCCTCTGCCCATTTTTTGATTGGATTATTTTTTGTTGTTGTTGTTGTTATTGAGTTGTATGAGTTCTTTGTATATTTTGGATATTAGGCCCTTATCGGAAGCGCTGCTTGCAAATATATTTTCCCATTCGGATGGTTGTCTCTTTACCTTGTTGACAGTTTCTTTTGCAGAGCAGAAGCTTTTTAGTTTGATGTAGTCTCATTCACTTATTTTAACTTTTATTTTCCTTGCTTTTGAGGTCAAATTCATAAAATCCTCTTTAAGTCCAAGGTCCTTGAGTTTTATTCCTATGTTTTCCTCTATGCATTTTATTGTTTGAGGTCTTATATTCAGGTCTTTAATCCATTTTGAGTTAATTGTGGTATGTGGTGATAGACAACAGTCTAGTTTCATTCTTTTGCAAGTGGCTTTCCAGTTTTTCCAGCACCATTTATTGAAAAGGCTTTCTTTTCTCCACTGTATGTTTTTGGCTTTTTTGTTGAAAATTATTTGCCCATATACATACTGGTTTACTTCTGGACTCTTGATTCTGATCCACTGGTCAGTGTGTCTTTTTTTTTTTTGGTCAATACCATGCCATTTTGATTACTGTTGCTTTGTAGTATAATTTGAAGTCTGGCAGAGTGATGCCTCCAGCCTCATTCTTCTTTCTCAGCATGGCTTTGGTAATTCGGAGTCTTTTGTGCTTCCACACAAATCTGATGATTATTTGTTCTATTTCTTTAAAAAATGCCTATGGGATTTTGATGGGGATTGCATTAAATCTGTATAATAGTTTAGGTAATATGGTCATTTTAACTATGTTGATTCTTCCAATCCAAGAACATGAAATATCTATTCATTTCTTTGTATCTTCTTCAATTTCTTTTAATAGGTTCTTGTAGTTTTTCATTATATAGATCCTTCACATGTTTTGTTAAATTTATTCCTAGGTATTTTATTCTTTTTGTTGCAATTGAGAAAGGAATTATTTTTTCCAGTTATTTTTCTTGCACTTCATTATTAAAGTATAGGAACGTTGTGGATTTCTGAACATTGATTTTGCATCCAAAAACTTTACTGTATTTGCTTATTGTTTCTAGTAGTGTTCTTGTGGAGTCTTTAGGGTTTTCTATATAGAGAATCATGTCATCCGCAAATAGTGACAATTTGACTACTTCATTTTCTATTTGGATGCCTTCTATAACTTTCTCTTGCCTGATTACACTTGCTAGGACCTCCAATGTTATATCGAATAACAGTGGTGATAGTGGAGAGTCTTGCTTCGTTCCTGATCTTAGAGGAATGGTTTTTAGTTTTTCACCATTAAGTATAATGTTGGTTGAGGGTTTGTCATATAAGGCCTTTATTATATTAAAGTACTTTCTTTCTATACCAATTTTTTAAGTGTTTTGATCATACATGGGTGCTGTATCTTGTCGAAGGCTTTTTCTGCATCTATTGATATCATCATATGATTCTTATTTTTTAATTAGTTTATGTGGTGTATCACATTAATCAATTTGCGTATGTTGAACCATCCCTGTGCCACTGAGATGAAGCCCACTTAATCATGGTGTATAATCTTTTTAATATGCTGCTGTATTCGGTTCACTAGTATATTATTTAGGATTTTTACATCTGTGTTCATGAGAGATATTGGTCTGTAGTTTTGTTTTTTGTGTTATCTTTATCAGGTTTTGGTATCAGAATAATATTGGCCTCATAAAATCAGTTGGGAAGTATTGCCTCCTCTTTGATTATTTGGAAGAGTTTGAAGAGAATAGGTATTAAATCTTTGAATATTTGGTAGAATTCACTGATGAAGCCATCTGGTCCTGGACTTTTACTTTTTGGTAGGTTTTTGATGATTGATTCAATTTCTATACTGCTGATTGGTCTCTTTAGATTTTCTAGTTCTGAATTCAGTCTAGGAAGATTATATTTTTCTAAGTACTAGTCCATTTCTTCTGGGTTATGAAATTTCGTGTTATATACTTTTTCATAGTATTCTTGTATGATCCTTTGTATTCCTGCAACGTCAGTCATAATTTCCCCTCTTTCATCCCTGATTCTGTTTATTTGTGTCCTTTCTCTTTTTTCTTTAGTGAATCTAGCCAAGGGTTTGTCAATTTTACTAACCTTCTCAAAGAACCAGCTCTTTGTTGCATTTATTTTTTCTATCTTTTTTTGTTTTGTTTTTAATTTTATTTATTTCTGCTCTAATTTTGATTATTTCTTTCCTTCTGACTTTAGGCTTCATTTGTTCTTCTTTTTCTAGGTTTGAAGATGAAGCATTAAGTTGTTTATTTGGGCTCATTCTTGTTTTTGTAGATAGGCCTATAATGATATGAACTTTCCTCTTATGACCGCTTTTGCCCTGTCCCAAAAGTTTTAATATGTTTTACTATCATTATTCATTTCTATGTATCTCTTGATCTTTCTTTTTATTTCTTCTTTGACCCAGTTATTCTTCAGTAGCATATTGTTTAATCTCCCTCTATTCGTGGTTCTTCCTGATTTCTTTTTGCAGCTGATCTCTAGTTTCAAAGCATTATGATTAGAGAATATGGTTGATATGATTTCAACTCTCTTATATTTGTTGAAGCTATTTCTGTGTCCCAGTATGTGGTCAGTTCTTGAGAATGTTTCATGTGCACCAGAGAAGAATGTATAAGCAGCTCTTTTGGGATGGAAGGCTCTATAAATGTCAATTATGTCCAGTTGGTCTACTGTGTCATTTAAGGATGTTATTTTCTCATTGATTTTCTGTTTGGATGATCTGTCCATATCCAACAATGGGGTATTTAGGTCCCCTACTATGGTAGTGTTTTTGTCTGTTTCTCCCTTTAGTTCTATTAGTAATTGCTTTACATATTTCAGGGTACCCTGATTGGGAGCATAGATATTAATCAGTGTTATGTCTTCTTAGTGCATGATTCCCTTTATCATTATGAAGTGTCCTTCAGTATCTTTCTTTACCTTTTTTATTTTGAAGTCTATTTTATCTGATATTAGTACTGCAACTCTCACTTTTCTCTAAATGCCATTTGCTTGAAATATCGTTTTCCACCTTTTCACTTGGAGTCTATATTTGTCTTTGGAGCTGAGATATGTCTCCTGGAGGCAGTACATGGTTGAGTTTTGTTTTTTGATCCATTCTGCAACTCTGTGCCTTTTTATTGGTAAGTTTGGTCCATTTCCATTTAGGATGATTATTGATTATTGAAATATGAGGTCTTCTTATAGCCATTTTATATTTCACTTTCTGGTAGCTCGGTGTTTCCGTTGCTTCCTTGTCCTTGTGTTTCTGTTTTCTTTACTTTGGTTAGCTTTTGTGGGTTTTGCCTCTGGTTCTTCATTTTTTATGCTAGATACTTCAGTTCTGAATCTTTGCTGTATGGTTACCATTATGGATAAAAAGGATAGTTTTATGTATATATATAAAGTTTTATATATATATATATACACACACACACACACACATACACAGTCGTCCATTTTCTTCTGTGCATGCGTTATCTCCAGTCCCCTTTGCAAATTTTGATCTTTGAATTCTCTCCTTTTCAGTCATTGTTATCTCAATTTGTCACTATGTATGCTGTACATTCATTACTATCTTGCTGTAGCAATTCTCTTCTTATTATTTAAGCTTATAATGCCCTGATCCAAGTAAGGATTGCACTCCTCTACTTCTATTTGCCTGATAGTCACTTTACTCCTAATTATGTATTTAATTAATTAATTTATTTATTGGTCATTTTATTTTAGGTGAACTGATCCTTTTTAGTATAGTGCAGGCCTTGTAGTAGAGAATTCCCTGAATTTTTGTATGTCTGGAAAGGTCTTAATTTCTCCTTCATATCTAAAGGAGAGCTTAGCTGGATACATTATTCTAGGCTGATAATTCCTTTCACTTAATAGTTTAAATATTTGATTTCATTCTTTTCCAGCTTGTAAGGTTTGCGCTGAGAAGTTCAATGATAATCTAATGGGTTTTCCTTTATATGTTACCGTTTTCTTCTCCCTGGCTGCCTTGAGAATTCTCTTTGTCATTGATTTTTGATACTTTTAATACAATGTGTCTTGCTGAAGGCCCTTTTGGGTTGAGATAATTGGGTGTTCTGTTGACTTCTTGACTTCCAAGCTCCAGCTTATTTCGTAGATTTGGGAAATTCTCGTCCACTATTTGTCTGAAAATGCTTTCTAATCCCTGATCTTTTTCTTCGCCTTCGATAATGTCCATTATTCTTATGTTTTCTCTCCTGATGGTGTCAGCTAGTTCTTGTATTTCTCTTTCATTATCTTTCATTCTTCAGTTTCTCTCTTCTTCCTTCTGATTTATTTCTAGATTTCTGTCATTGATATCACTGATTCTTTTTTCCTTTTGATCGACTACTTCCAAGCTTGCTATTTCATTTATCAACTCTTATAGTGTGTTTTTTTTTATCTCTAGAAGTTCTATTTGGTTCTTTTTGGGGCTTTCAATCTCCTTGTTCTGCTCATCTAGCTGTTTTTTCAATTTCTGAAATTGTTGCTATGACTCATTTCAGGACTCACTGATTTTTTTCAGAAGTATTATCCTGAATTCTCTATCATTTAAGTTGCCTATTTCTATGTCTATAAGCTTATTTTCTGGAGATTTTTCTCTTTCTTTCTGAGATGCTTTGTCACCTTGGTTGTTCATGGTGTTTAATGGACTATTTATCCATCTGGGCATTAATGAAAGTGTATTCTGCTATTTTTCCAGAAAAAAAGATTTATTATATAAAGGTCTCTCTTTAGTCTGTTGCAAAGAAAGTGCTTTTTCTTTTGGTTTCCAGTAGTTGGCTTCTAAGACTCTTGGATTCTTGCTTTATATAAAGCCTTAAAAATGCCCTTTTATTTTCTTATAGATATTTAATTGTGTGCGCTACCTTCAGTTTCAGTACCTGTCAGTGTTAACGATGGTCTTGGCTGCGTTTGCTCAGATTCCCCTGGGGCTCCATGGTGATCGATCTCAGAGGGTATGGGGAGAGGGGCCCTCTGTGTTGGGAGTTGGAGGCTTTGGCTCAGCCTCAGTTTTGCAACTGCAGCTGGTAAAAATCAACTGTTGTTTCTCTGTGGTCCCATTCCACTTCTCTGCTTTCTGCCCTGATGAGTGGGCCCTGCCACCAGCTGCGTGGAAGTCACAACATCCCTAAGCAAGGCTGCTCAGGAAAGTCGCTGCAGCTTCTTCCCTTCCCTCCTCCTGCAAGGAGCTCTGGAGGCTGTGAGGCATCTTCTTTATTTCTTCCAGTCTACCACCTGACACCTGGAGCTCTGACCTATGGTAGCTCTTATGCACAGATCTGATGCTCAGACGTGTTGGTGTGAAGTTTGGGTGTTTTTTGTTGAGTTTCGATGTTCGGCTTTTTGTTATGTCAAAGAGAGAGATCTGAGGACATCTCTCACTCCACCATGTTTTTCTTCTTTTGTTGAACCTTTTTTTGTTTTGATAAAATGATCTATAGGGTCAACACAAACTCAATAAAAATCTCAGAGGTCTCTCTTTTAAGATAGAAATTGACAAGCTGATTCCAAAATGTACATGAGAATGCAAAAATTTAGAATAGATAAAACAGTCTTGATAAAAAAGAATAACATCGGATGATTTACTCTATGGACTTCAATATTTTCTATAAAGCTATGATAAGTAAGGTAGTGTGGTAAAAATCATGATTTAGCTCCACATTAAAATAAATCAGTTTAAACAATAATTATTAAATGAACCATTATTAAATTTTATTTTTGAGAATTATTTAATATATTAATTTGGCAGATGTTAAATGCAGATTGGCTTAATCATATAAGATGTAAAACAGAACACATTTATTTTAAATATTTAATGTGATTTGTGGACCCCATTTTTTTAAAAGTATACATAATTATGTCATATAGTCTCTTCATTTCTAATTCATATCTTTCTCAAGTACTGCAATTCATTTTTGAAACTTTTGAATGATGATAAACAAAGACACTCAGAGGTATTACAAATATTTAAAAGGAAATATATTGCTTCAAAGAGGTCCATTTTCTAGTTCTCAGAACAGAATCGGTCTCAGTAAGGAGAAGAAATTTATGTTTTAAATTTCTCAGTAGTAGATGTTTTCTTAAAATGCTACAAAAGCATGGCATGGATTCAAATGGTAGTAAGAGATTCAAACACCTAATGTGAAAGAGTCAGTATGCCCTAAGTAAACATTAAAAAAAAAAAACAATTATAAAAACATTTCTATGTTACTACCTGTTCTGTCAAATGGTAACTTTTGTTTTTTTTGTTCCAAGATACTAGAAAACACCAGACACATGACTGTTTTTCTAACCTCTGATTTGAAGTGCCAAAACAATGTCTATTATTAATTAATTAATTCATTCAATTAATAAGAATTTATCAAACACCTCCTACATGCCTGGCATTTTCAGGTGCTGGCTCTATTAATTACATAGAATTAACTCAAAAAATGTTAGTTACATTTATGAATAAAGGGATACATGTGCAGGCTTCACCTAGACTGAAAAGCTAAGCACAGAAACATGGTCAGAACAGAACTTTAAAAAGTATACTGCAGTAAACATTTCTATTAGAGATTACAATGCCCTCTGATCTCACACTATAGATGCTAGCTGAGAAATAATTTAAAAATGGTTTTAAATTCAATTAAATTTCTTAGAGCATTATGGTTTAAAAGTTACAGGTTCGCATTTAAAGTTACAGGTTTCTTTTTCCATGTCTTTATCTGTCTTACAGTTTCATTGACATTTATTAACATATAATAACTGCACATATTTAAAGTGTAAAACGTTGTTAATTTTAACATGATTACACCTGCAAAACCAACACCACAATCAATATAATGAACATATCCATCAGACCCAGAAAGTTCCTCATTACCCTTTTTCATCTCTTCTTCCTGATTCTTCCTGTTCATGCTAACCTCTACTTCACACCAGACATAGAAATTGACTTAAAATCCTCAATTAACTAAATATCAGGGCTAAAACTATAAAACTCTTGAAGAAAACATAAAAGTATATTTTCATGACCTCACATTTTTCAGTGGATTCTTATTTGACACCAAAAGCATAAACAACAATAAAAAAAATAAACAACTAGGATGTATTAGTTTTTATAGGAAAACCAAAGATATTAAAACTACATGACTGACTTTTAGTTTGTGATATTTGGGCATTAATTCATTTCATAGTCATTCTGAGTGACATTTTTCCCCCAGTTTAAACCCCAATTCCATCAGAGGCTCAGTTCAACTTTCTTTGTTTCTTCTTCTACATTAAGATAGAAATAATGATACTTTTCCATTGATGCCTGGAAGCATATTTGGACTAAATGATAAAGCAGGATGTCAATGAACATACATCAATATTATCTCTGGTAACAGTAAGCTTCTCTTAAAGCAGAATTTAATTAGTCTGGAGTCAATCAATCTTATATGCAAAAAAAGGTAGAAAATTGCTCTCTGCTAGACACATTTGTCTACACTTCAGAGCAAAGGCAATTCAAATTCAACAAATAGTTCCACAGCTGTACATTTTTATTGGTTAGAATTTACAGATAACATGACAATGCAAAAGAGAGCACTCCAATTTCTCCATGGCTCTTTCAGAGTTATGGAAACCAGCTTTTGTGACTTGTGGCAGGTGTTCCCTTAGTTACATTTCAGCATTTCCCAAGTAGAAGCATAGCCACTTCTGTGGGTGATACTACTTTACTCCAAGAATCTGATTAGAATCTGTAAATAAAAACAGATATAATAAATGCCAGTCCTGTAAAACACTTATCAGAAGATCAGAATGTAACCTAGGTGTGGTGGGAAAAGGTTTTAGCATCATTTCATGGATGAATTAACAGAAAACTTAAGTAAATACATTTCACATTTGGTTGTATGGACGTGTGTTGGAACCAAAGATAGAAAGAAAAGCAGATCGGGCCAAGTCAATCACTTTTACTTATATGAGAGTAAAAACGTCGAAACCAGCTTTTGGTGCTTAGTGGCTCTTATATGAGGAACTATTTTTTATGCACTATCTTTGAGGTTCTGGTCTAGTCTGTATTCTACATTGAAAACATGGTGAGGATGACCTATTTCAAGCAGAAGCAATTTTTACAATTCAATTTCTCTGGCTCGTCTTGCTTGAACACTACTAATGGCTTTTTTTTTTTTCACATTAATTTTAGTTTTAAGAATTGTATTAGAAAACCCTCTCTACCAGGGTAAATAATATAGTAAAAATACCAATTACTCAGAAAATTTAGTCTTAGAAGATAGAACTTTATATTTTCAAACCATATTAAAAATTTTTTAAATTTAATCCTTACAACATGAATTCTGCAAATATGAGTCCTTATATTCAGAGAAACTATACATAGAGTGAAATGTCTGAATATTTTAAAGTATCTGATATCGGCCTTTGATGCTTTTGATTTTCTTCTAAGAATAAGGCACAACAATTTCTCCCTACCCTTAAACCCATAACATCAATTTTGTTGCTTATTTGCCCTGTGGCATAAGCAGACTTGTATTGAGATCTATGGAAATGCTGATGTTTTATCTGTCTCCCTCCTTGATGTCAAGAACAAAGTCTTTATTTGTCTGGAACCCTCATCACACAGAATAGCATCTAGTGTTCAGCAGCTGATTCTACAAACTTGCTTTTTCACCTTTAATATCTCTTAGAATAGAAAAATGCACATCACAAAAATGGAACCGTGTTTGAGGCCAAAATTTTTGAAATCCAGAGGTTAAAAAATTGTCCTTGATATCAAACATTGGGTAAGATATCTATCTCTTTGATAACCCTGCTTTCTTTAATTGGCGGGTCAGCATCGTTCAACTAGCTTACTGTATAAGTAAAGTATATATAATTCATAAAAATTATGCTCTCAATCAAAAATGCTCAAATGCTTCAGATAAAAAGAAGGCTATAATAGTGTATTTTCCCGGCATGAAGATGGTCAGCTGGCAGCATCATATATTTTATTTTAATGGGTGGCAATCATGTATTAAGTGCTATTTTATTAAAAGTTAATATTTATGTTTTAATAAGTAGAGTTAGGTAGGCAAAAAAAAAAGTCTTCACTTAGCTATTAAATCACTTTTATATTATCCAAAGCAAGATTTTTACACTAAATGTATGTAAATCATTGGCTATCAGAGTACCAAAGGGAATGTACTTTACTCTAACTTAAATACTAATGAAATCAACTGAAAATGATAGTCATTAATAAGCTGTGCCTTGATAGGGTTTCCTGTGGATTGATATAAAGTCACCATTAGAAATAGATTCTTTCAGTCTACAGTAAGTGTTGAGAACAGATTTAAATTTGATATTTAATGCATGATTATTGGTTTGTTTGTTTTTAAATAGCTGTCATGCTTTTTTTATATTCACAACTCGTATTTAATCTTCAAATGCTATGAGCCTATGTGAAATGTATAAAATAGACAGTAAATTACCAGTAGAGACATACTAATTATTAAAAAAGCTCAAACCAAATCCTAGTGGGAACAAAATGTATTCGTACATACAACTTGAATCTTGATTTAGAAGCAAATCTATAGAAGTTGGAGAACAAGTATTTATAATATTATTACATTCTTCTAGGTTAAGAAATGGTTAAAATTGTTTTGGTATCAATATTGAAAATACGGCTAAAATTTACAAGTTCATTATGTAATAATTCTATAGCAATGCAATTGTATACACGTATACATATTACATATGCATATTGTTTTGGGTCTGATGTGAGGCACAAATTTTAAATACATCTGTTCAAATATATTGAGAACCAATAAGGACAGAGGTAAGATAAGAAAGAACTTTTTTTTATTATTTTATATATAGTTGTCATCTCAGAGAATAGATGAAATTCAAAGTTAATATAGTATGTTTTTTTATATAGTTACATCAGAGTATTTAATGGGAATAGCCAGTCATTGTTTGGGAAGTTTAGCTATTAGAATTTCAATAAAAAACTTTCACCGTGAGTTTGTAATAAAAATAAAAACCACCCAAATGGATTTATATGAAACACCTTGAATTTATTTTATTTCTTACCAAAGATCTCATTATGCATAAATATATAATTATTTTAATTATTTCAGTATTCAAATTACTTTCTGGGGATCTATAGAAGGGTATTTAACTCTTCCTGTCCAGTATAGTAATAATACATATAGTGATAGATGTTAATTAACTTCTGTGGATCTGTGGACTTGGGGAGCTAATGGTGTTATATACCTGTCATACAATATTAGCAATTGGACTTTAGGGAAAAGTGTCGTAATATTTTCCCTAATTTTTGCAATATTATGTCTAGTTTTACAGCTTACTAATATAAAATAGATTAGTTTTACCACTGAAGAGTGAAAAATAGTGAAGAGTTTTCTCACAATAAGATAGAAATGAACACAAATAGGCAAATAAATCAAAGGAATGAGCAAGAAACTCATAGACAAAGAGATATAAACATATTAAAAAGATTTATAAATTTTAGTTGCATATTTATGCAAATTAAGTCATAACGAGATACTAGTTATTTTAAAATTACTAGTATCCAATTGCTAGGTCATGTCGAAATACGTTTAATAAATAAACACATATACATATGTACTTACATATAGGATTGATGACAGGTGTAACTGAGTAGATAGTTTTTGGAAAACTATTTTTACCCTTTATCTTCCATGCTTGAGAAATTTTCCTGAAATAACAGTTATCTCTGTGACTGGATTTTTTACAATATTTTTTATCATTTCTTTATTCTTAAAAGTATTGCATTGCAATTTTTTATACTGGGCTTTAATTTTTTAATGTAAAATGAGAGGAAAAACAGGTGAAATAATAGAAATAACATTATATATGTCAAACTTATAAGTGTTATGTCTAAACATTATATCCAGATTTGGAAAGTGCTTGCATGGACCAAATTTCCAAATTCTGCATACTTGGTCTCTACAAGCCACTATAACCGGCTCTGAGATCACCGGTAAAAAGCCACATTAGTAGTGAGAGGGTGTTTTATCCCTGGTTGTGTGTTCTGTAAGAGCCAAAAATAATTAATACAGATGACAGGTCAGAACAAAACCTTTGGCCACACTACACCTTTATTATAGAAAACAAAGCTTTCAGTAGCAGTTGAAGAAAATAAGAGAGGACTTTAGCACACCTCTGTGCTCCTATTCATTTTCCTAATCATCTCTCTGTTTCCCGCTTTTACCTTCTTTCTGAGAAATCTGTTGAGATCTTAAAGTGGTGCATTTGAAACAACGAAAAAGAAACTAGGAAAAGAATAAAGGAACCAAAAAAGCACACAGTATATTACGAAAGGGATAGAAGAGAGAGGAGAGCCCTAGCTATCTAACAGTGATTAGAGTTATAACTTCTCAAATTATATTTCATGTGTTTACTCTGCAGAATCTACATGAAGGGACCATGCATGAAGTTGTGGTTGTTTATAGGTGAGAAGAAAAACAGAAATAATGCACACAAAATCCTCAGTATTAGGAGAATGTCTGTATTAGTAAGTAAAACAAGAAAAATAAGTTATAGAAAATCAGAAGCTTCTCTATCTGCTGGAGTACATTTTTTTGTAGTTCCATTATAAGTGATCATTTCTTTCAGGCATTGAAGACAATTGTATTTCATTTATAGTAGGCCTCTTTTGAATTAAATGGCCTCTGCCCCAGGAAAGCTGCCAGCAAAGCAGAGAATTGAAGAAAAAAGTCTGTATTCTTGTCACTTGAAAAGATGACAAAATTTCAGAAAAAATATTAAATATTAGACAAAGTCTTTTTTTCTCCTCCACTAATTTATGGTTAATCTAGATTTTCTAAAAGGAAAGGGTAAAAACAAAAATCCTACCTGTGTCAGATCAAAATTGCTTAGGATATGAGTCATGTGATGTTGAATTTCAATTCATTTATCAGTAATATAAAGTTGCTTGTGTCTGAATTAAGAAAAATTGATGCACTTTTGTTTTATAAAACAGAAATCTGATGGGAACAGCATACTTCAAGTGCCAGACATCATTGGCTCTTTTGTCTTTCATGCCATATAAGTATATTCTGGAAATATCTAGTGAACCAAAATATTTTGTTGTCAGCAATTCCCTTTCTGAGCTGTCTTATCTAAAAATGTGTGATATGATTTTGCGATAGCTCCATTTCTGAATTAAGTCTGACACCTGAAGAGTTATCTGTAACTTAGGGCTCTGAAGATGAGTGGGAAAGAAATTAAAACCCAATGTGAACCATCATTGATGAGAAAGATACCGAATATCATCAACCTTACCTTCTCATCTGACAAGTTGCTTAGTAATGACATGAGGCAGAGTAGCATGCAATGGGCCTTTCCCTGGCAGAAATGATCACAGTGACACCGTTGCTCATGTCAGTGTGCTAAGAGGATATGACTGGGAAGACTCAGTGAAGCAAATGCCTTAGTACCAAGGCAGTATCTACTTTTTGGTTGTCACAATGATAAAATCTACCTTCCTAAATCTCACATGTATGTGGCTATGAACATCCTGATTTATCCTTCAGTTTACTATCTCTGGTTTATGTTCACATAGGCTTTCTTTATCCTTCTCCGCCTTTCAAACAATCAATTCTTTGGCACGATTTTCTAATGTTACAACAGTTACTAAGTCTAACTGCTCTGAAACATTTTTTTTCCTCCTTCCTTTAAAATATTTCCACTCACTTTTTATCAGTAGAGTTAAGTCAGATGAGCCTTAGAAGAAGCAAAAAAGCCAATGAATGTTGCCAGTTTTTCTGCTTGGGAAGACTTTATGCATTGGGCCACAGACTACGGTGATATGTATAGTGAAATTGAAAATAGAAACCATGCTGATGATAGGGATGAGAACACTGCTTTGTAAATGTATCTGTTGTATGTGTGTGTGTGTGTGTGTGTGTGTGTGTATGTGTGTGTGTGTGTGTGAGAGAGAGAGAGAGAGAGAGAGAGAGAGAGAGAGAGAGACAGACAGACAGACAGACAGTCAGACAGAGAGAAAGGCAGGTAACCTGTCCTGTGAAGCTGCATCCTTCACTTCCACAGACTTGCTTCAATAGTCAACTGCTTTACTTCCCCAGGACTGTGAGCCACTTAAATCACACTCTGTTAGTTTCATGTCTTAACAAAATTGAAAATGGGGAGTTCTGAGTTATAATAGGCAGGTCTGATGAACTTCATGAATTTTCTGAATAGGTCAGAACCCTACACTAGGCAGGACTTTGCATTTTCTTTTGCAGTAAATTGCCCTGCACTAGAGTGAGAAATCATGTCATATTTTATTACTAAACCTGAGAACTCAAATCAAGAATCAATGAGACTTCAAAAAGTATACTTATTAAGAGTTGGCAGCAGAATGCAAGGCCACAAGGCTTCAAATCCTTTACCGTACTTCGTTTTTATCAACTTTTTCGTTTCGGACCATCTTTTCACAAAAGTCCCATGAATATTAGAAAAGGCAGTTACTAAACCTAGGTGCTAGGATAAAGTCAACTTAAAATTCTCTTTAAGTACTGGTTAAAACAAATACTTTTTGAACTTGACTTAAATTCACAATATCTTCATTTTATGCAGATGAAATGACAATAATTATTTCAAAGTACTTGCAAAATGTACTTAAACATGTAAAAGTATTTACATAAGCACTACTTAAATCAAAAATTTTCCAAAGCACTCAATTTTGTGATTTTCTCTCCTATTTTGAGTTTTTAATATGTTATGCTTTTATTGATATGTTATAAAACTATAATACAATCCTTTTTGGTTAGAATTCCAAAGTTGTTTTGTTTCAGTAATCTAATAGAATTCAAACCTAATGGCAGTGGACTTTTGTTCATAGAATATGCTGGTAAACTATGCAAAGCCATAACTTTCCTTTAATTTTGTCTAATCTGAATGATTCCATCCCTATAAGAGTTGATTATTCTTTAAATCTTTTTAGAGAAATGTACAGTTGATTTTGAGAAAACTTATGGTCAATTAACACAATAATTCATATATAGTAACATACATATTTATGTGTTGGAACATACATCTCTGCTTATGTATATTAATTTACTCCCTTGGTCAAAATAAAGTCTTGATTCTCATACTTATAGCTTATACTATGCAAAAAGAGTATCAAATACTATCACTTAAATCAGCGAGGACATTTTCAGGGAAATTGATTTCTGGAGTCTGATCCTTGAAATCACTCATAATCCTTGTTGCTTTTCAGGTGCCCCATTAATCTTTATAGAACTCTATTGACATTGGTGGTGACTGCTTTTGCATGCAGTGCTCAGGGCAGATGTGAGCAGAGCACTGTGGCCCAGGGATTCAGATCTAATTCAACATAACACACATTAGGCCTTTAAACTAAACAGAAAAAGATGTAGTAGGGATTTGTAAAGACAGGGGTGTAAATTACGACAATAGTGCTGAACTAGTTCCTGATAAAGCTGGTTTCAGGGATGAGCTTGTTTCTTGAATTACCTCCCTTGCGATTTTATGAGGTTTGAAATTTAATAAGAGACATGCCTCAAAGCCACAGAGGTGCTTCTCATCCAAATGCTGCCTCCTCAGGTGAATGTTTAGGAGTTTGGGGAATTTTGGGCAGGACCTAGGACTGAAACTGTTGGTAAGGAAAAAGAAGAAAGTGGACTGACCCAAATCGGCAAACCCCAGCTATAGAGATAAAAGGAGCTATCAATAAAACTGAGGTTTAAATTACTAAATAAGGTAAAACCATATAAAATTCTACAGCGTGACAATGTTTTATTTTCAAACCCAGGTGAATCTATACTGGATTGTCTGAGCCCTGAAGTGATGGTAGTTCCACAAAAGAATCCTTCTCTTTTGAAGGAAAGACGAAGATTAAAAGTTGATCTGAATTTTCAGAACTTTTAACAATAGCTATAGTTCTCCCACAGGTAAAAAGAATAAAAGTAAAATATTTAGGAAGAAGTAGGTTTGAAAATTGTTGGAATTATTTCTAGGAAAACAAAGACTGTGGCTAGTTTCCTGTCTGGCTTGTTGCTTCCAAACTCTAGGGCCCCCACGGCCTCTTTTCTTAGATTTAGTTCTCATAGTAGAGCAGCTGGCAATCTTTTTGTGAATATAGGTCACTCTGAATCACCTTTTTTGTCCACATATTCTTATTTGTGCACAGAATCTAGATGGTGTAGTTCAGAAACATTGGTGAAATAATAAAAATATAAGCAATTTCACAGTAAACATTTAAACATAACTGAGGCAGAAGTAATGATTCATGTGGTGAATAATAGAAGACCATAATGATTACAGGGATGACATTATCCCAGTGCGTGGGAAGTCAGAATAAGTATGTTAAACCTTGAGATACAATCCTTTTCTCTAAAGCAGCATCCTCTTTCATGTGAAAATGAGAGAAATTAAATATAGACAGACAGATAAAAAGGATTTACTACATTTTCAAGGTAATTTACTTTCAGTGCTTACTTTCTTGGCTTTATTTTCTGTATTAAACTCTATAAAATCTCTTGATTAAGTTCCCCCTAGCATCTGTGAGTGAAGTAGTCCAAAACATACATGGATTTGGTCATAAAGTACATTTTATTCCTCTTGTCAAAACAACAAAAAAAGTCGGGAGGATATCTGAAATCATGTAAAACAGACCCGAGGGAAGGAGATGCGTTAAAATGTTCTATCTGACACTCAGAGAATAACTACATAAGGATGATTCAGACACTTATGCTTGAAATTAAACTGAAAACTTTCTGTTTTCAAAATTGTATATGGGCAGGCCTTCTTCTCCATTCTTCCTCTGGGTATAGTGATAAAATAGATAGAACAAAACAATGGAATATTCAAATTTACTCACCATTTTGCCAAAAAAGATGTGGATGTTTATGTGATTTATACAGAACCAACACTTTAAATAAATGCTGAATAAAAGAAAAGAAATGTATACTCCTATTGAAAAATTTTAATATAAAGTCTCCTTGTACACATGGGCAAGAGTTTTTTAAACAACCTCGACAATGATTCTTATAAATCTCCACTGGAATGACCCATGACTTTGGTGGCCTATGTGATTACCCACGACATTATGGGCAGGATGCAGACATGGCTGCACAAAGCTATACTAGAGGCAGAAAGGATCTTTAAGTGAGAACCACAGCCAAAGTTAGAACCTTAGGTGGATTATAACATTTTCTGATAGCTATCTGGTGTACAAAATAAATGCATTTGAGTTCATTGAATCCTTATGACAACTCAATGGATCAGGTTAAACGAGTGGTACTGTCGCCATGGTACCAATGAGGGAAAATGAGGTTTGGGGACATTACGTGACTTATATAAAGTCAGAGATCTGTTAAATGACTTAGCTGAGATCAAGCACACTTTCTTCAGTCTACTGGGTTAACGATCTTTCCATTATACAAGTTTATCTCAACCTTTTTACCACCACCCCTCCCCTCCGGTTTTTTTGTTTTTTTGTTTTTTTGTTTTTTGTTTTTTGGCCTTTTGGTGTGTGGGCTTGGTATTTTGAAACATTTTGTCATTAAATGAAACAAACTTATCAAGTAGCCTCCTAAGTAGATATGGAATTTCCCTTGTGGTCTGAACGTGAAACAATTTGTGTAAATGTCTTACTATTTCAGGGCCTTCTGAGACTCACTGTACAGTACCCATCTCACTTCCCCTGGGAAGACAATCTCAGGGCTTGTAGATACCTTAGACATTGGTGTCAATTTGACAAGTTTCCTTCTAGGCCTTATGAAGTCTAGGGTGAAAATAGAGGAAAATAAAAAATTTCAAAACACCTAGCTGCCTGATTAAAGACTGCTAGAGGCAGGGAGAATTAGGATATTGCATGCTTTATAATTTTTTCCCCCAGGGCTGACTTTGCTTCATATATAAAATAAAAAACAACAATGAGACAATTGTCATAATTTAATGACTAAAGTAAATGGTTCACTACAGGTCAAATGGACTATTTTTAGCCTTCATAATGAGTGAATCAAATCATTGCTTGGCTTATATGGTCAAATGATGCACACTTGACTACAAAAGTAACTAAACATGACAGAGAATTTGAACTGTGCCCAGTTACCAACACATGTTTTTTTGTATTAACTTCATAAAAGCATATCGCTGTAGATCCCACTGGGAAACTTCTACACAGATGTTTAAAAAGTATCAGATTCAACCCTCAACTAAGGTATTCTGAAAATGCAGTTTACTCAATAATAAATACGAAACTTAGGAAGCATCTGACTAATATAATTCTGGTCACATTATAGAGTTAGGAAATACATTTCCTAATACATTTCCTAACTCTATAATGTGACCAGAATTATATTATATCTGCTTTATTAATTAATTACACCTTATGGAATACTGTTATGTCTTAAGTTAGTAATTAATCCACACAATAGAACATCTAATGTCCAGAAAAGACATTGAATGCATGTTAGCTTTATAGTTTTTGCATTTTCTTTTGCACCTTTGTTAATTTTTACTTTGAATGTTCCAAACTCTTTAGCATATTATGTCTTTTATAGTGGATTGCCAGATAACCATTACTGTCTCATGTAAAACCATATTTTACCTATTCAGTCATACAAAATGACTTGAGAGTCCCTCAGCCTTGCCTTGTTCTTTTAATTGAATCTTTCAACAGACCACCCATTTCCCCCTTAAACTCCTTCTATACTATCAGCTTGATGAATTTCAATTTGTCACTTATGATCTTCTTTGCAAAGTCTTTCATTATCTCTCACCTTTCTCTTCACTTCAAGCAGAGATAGCTAGCTATGCTCTTTTCCTTGATCCTGTGATATTGTATCTTTTTTTTTGAAAGAGAGTGCCTCTATTATAGTCTTTTTTATATTTCATTAGCTGTCTACGACCTGTCTCTCCACCAAATCCAATCTCAGAAAGAAAGAACCATATTGATTTCTGAATCCCTGGAGTTTAGCTCAAAACCTATTTATCGACACAAATAGATGTTCAATAAATATTTGTTAACTAAATGTCTTAGTTAAGTTTTCCTAGAAGCAGAGCCTGAGACAGAAATTCTTTTGCAATGATTATTGAGGAAGAACTCTCAAGAGAAACTGTAAGTAAGCGAGGAATCAGGATAGGAAACCCAGGAAGGAACTAAGCAAATATGTGATCAGCTGAGGTCTTGCCTTAGCTGATCCCAGGGTAGCTCTGGAGTGTGAGAGATATTGCAGAATTGTCTCTTGAGGCAAGAAGGTTGGCCTTCTGTACTCTATATCAACCTGTTATGAGCTGTGGGCCTCATAAGGGCGAGTGTAAAAATAAATCCCAGACATTTCCGAGCAAAACAGTTCAGTTTTCCCAGCAAGTCTCTGGGAAGGGATACAGTTAGCCATGTGCAGTTAACTATCATTACTCAGAGCAACCGTGGGGTGGGTACCCCATCCTGGGAGAATGACCAGATAGGATAACAACAGTATTACCTCAAAAAAAAAAAAAATACACAGCCATTATCCCAAGTATTGTGAATAATGATTCATGTGGAATAGAATGATTAATGTGGAATACTGGAAAGTATTCAAGCTTAGGAGTTGAACACCTGGTTCAAATCCTTGTGCAACCTGGGAACAGGTCACTGCATCTCTGTCTGTTTTCTACTCTGAGAAACAATGATAATAAATCTTTTTCATGTGATTCTGGTACAAATTCAATGAAATATAGATGGAGGGCCTTACAAAGTGCTTAGCACAAAGTTCGTGTAGTGTTATTATATAACATTTTTTAAAATTCATTTACTATACTCAGAAATGAATGTAGTTCTAGGTGGAAAATTCTAGAGATTATTTGACAATGAGAGTCCTCTCCTACATGTTAGAAATAGATGTTTTTTGAATATAGGATGTATAATGGAGAAGAAGCTAGGCTAATTCACAGCCTTAGATAAAATTTCCCCTTCCTTGCATCACTCTTTATCATTAATTTACTTTCTTCAGAGCCCTGGTCACCACTTAAAATTTATTTATTACCTCTCTTGCTTTTATTATCTGCTTCTCTCCCCAAGTAAAATTTAACCTTATTAATGGCAACTATCTCCTTTCTTGTTCGATGCAACTTCCTTGGCATAAAACCATGCCTGGCCTATTGTTAGCGGTAAATAAATTACTATCTTACTGCTATTTTAAATTATCTTATCAAAATCTCACACTTGTTTTGACTTAGAGCTAAATGTGTTCCCATTTAGTAGAGATCAAAGGCCACACCTGCTATAGCTGTGTTGTGACCTATGTGAGAACACACATAAGTCTCAAAGAGACATGCATGTCACTAGTATTATGATTCACTGAACGATTAATTGTGACAACTCTTAGCTGACTCATATTTCAGATTCTCAATTTGAGCAAAGTTTCAGAAGCTCTACTCATTTAAAAATATTACTACTAGACAATGACTATAGTCAAGAGACAAGACAAAAAAATGTCATATAGTTATTGAACCAGTATAACATAAAAATGATACTACATACATTTGTATGGAATTTCTATGTGCATTATTTTAATTTATCCTCTAAATGTCTCTGAACATAATCATATGTTGCTTATTCATTTCATTTTTCAAAAATTTTTGCTGGACTCTAGCCTAAATTTTTTTTCCTGAGGTCTTTAGGAATATGAAAATATGAATTAATATTTTTCTAAATATGACTTTTTAAAATGTCGTAGATTTTTAATTTGCTTCATTGTGCTTGAAGTTAGATGCAACTAGCAAGCCCAGCCACATTTTTTTTCCTGTACTGCTAGTTGCAATATATATGAACTTGGAACCCAGGATGACTAAAATCTGAATTATTAGTAATGCCAATATCAATCAAAAGAACAAGGAAAGAAGAGGTAGGAAGTTTTATATAATTATATGAAGGCATGCATGAGGACCTGAGGACTTCTGGTATTGACTCGTGTTTTCCACTGAGCTAGTCACTGATGGGTATAAGTACATCAGTGGTAACACATTCTCAGTGCTTTGCCTCCTTCTACCTCTACCTACTGATATAACTGCAAGAAGTTATATCAGTAACTGAAGAAGAAGACTGAGAAAGTGAAAAAGTAGAAAATAATTGCCTGAGAAATATAGTCTTCTTCTTTGGTTTAGATGTTAATATTTTTATAGTAACATAAGACCAAGGGCTGTATTCCCTCTATGCATATTAATAATCTTTTTGGATATATATGGGAAAATTTGGCAAAATTCAAACATGCTGCAGACCAGATCAAATGTGATATCATAGATTATCAGGTGGTTCATCAAGTATTTGTTGAAAAAATAAAACACATGCAGTGATTTAAGAATTACACAGTGAGTTAAATCTACCTAAATTTGAAATATGCATGTTGAATAACTAGACTCTATTTCGTTGAAAAACTGGAATGTGTGCTCATTCCAAAATGATAGATGAATTATGTAAAGTATAACTGAGTCTATAACTTCTGAGTTAGAAAATTGTTTCTCCTCATTTACCAGATTAATTCTCAATGACAATTTAATGGGTAAATGGGGAAAAGAAACACTGAAAAAGAAAGCGAAAGCTTTCATAGGTTATCAGAATGAATGAGAAAAGACTTTTTCAGATAAATGGCTTGGACTGTCAGTAAAAATGCACTAATTTTTAAAAAATTAATGTTTAATACTGGAATAAAATTAAATTTCCCAGATCCCTGCTAAAAATTTTATTGTGTTTCAAATTAAACAACTTTTTCAGGGACTGCTCAATGTGTCAATCATCTTTAATAATTAAATTTGCTCCAAGAAATAAGCAAATAAGGAGCTTATGAATTTTATTCTATGTCTTTATCACATCTGAAAATTTCAAAATGTGAAATTTAATTTCATCCTTTATTTCCTAGAATCTCTTCTTGATTTTGTGGGCTAACAATAGATATTAAATTTATCTTGACATTGGCTTTATACAATTACAATAGCATAGATCAAACTAACAAACAGAAAGATCTTAGAGACTTGTAACTGTGGACTGCAGTGACCATTTGGATATCCACAGATGTAGCTGCTTCTGGATTTGCAAACATTCCGTTTGCAAACATCCCGTTTGCAAATCCAGCTTTAAAGTTTCCTGTGCACTGTTAGCTTGCTAAGTGTCTGCATGTTCTTTGCATTTGAAAGAAAAATACTAAGGTGGCACATGACTCGTGCCATGGTATAAATGTTTTGGAATATTTGCAAAGTCCTTTAAATGTAAATTTCTATTCTCCAAGTAAAAATTGTAAAACAGGATTTTATTTTAAAATTTCAAGATAAGTAACTAGTGGATCTTATGAGCAGTGTTAAGTTAAATAGTGCATGTATGGTTATATACTAATCTAATATTTACATACACATTAAGCACATTATTTTATAGGCCAAGCACCTTTTTTTGCAATAAATCAAAGGCTTTAGTAAAATAAACTATTATACTTAATCTATTTTTTTTAATAATCATACTCTGCATAACAACAAATTGAAGAGAATTAAAAAAAAATAACAGTCAAGAGTTCAAGAGTCACAGATATGTGATGTTTTTTCTCTCAAAAAGCTACAAACTAGGTTTCTAACCCAAGCACATTTCTAACTCATTTTACTTTCCTAGAGCCTTTATCAGTCCTTGCTTGGATTGAAATAGTTCTTCCCTGTATGAGATAATTTTGCACAGTGTTCAGACTGATGATTTATTTCAATATACTATTTTTATCTTATTATGAATGCAATATATATTTTGTTATACATTTAATAAATATAGACAAGAACAAAATAAGGAAAATGTATTCTCATTACTCATCACCATAGAAAATCGCTATTAATGTTTTTGATGCGTAATTTTCTCTGATAAGCAAATATTATTTGTAAAAATGACATTGTATGGTACATTCTGTTTTGTTGACTATCTTTGGCACTTGACGATCTATTATGGAGCATTTCCAATTCAATTAATGTATTTTATTCTGTGGTTGGTATTTATTGTCACAATTCTGCGATGATTCTGCTTCCGGCTAAACCATCCTTGAAGGAAATCCGATAGTTTTTCTTTTATCAGAATTCAGATCTTATATTGTCTCTTACTTAATTTTGTCTGGTACATGTTGTGCTTCTGTGTCATGTGTTCTCAGATATCTGCCCAGGAAATTTTTATTCTATTCTTTTTTGACTATTAATTTGTTTCCATTTGTTCTGCATTTTCTCCAGGAATATAGACCATCTGTGTGTTGGATCTCTTTTGTCACTTCATTATCACAAGCTCTCAGGTTTTCTATCATTTTTGTGACCCTTTTTCTGTATCTCGGAAAAGCTTCCTACATCACAGATTTTCTTTTCATTGTTGATTCTTGCAATGCTATTTCTAATAAAATTTAAAATTCTGCTATGACATTTTCACATTTTTTCTTCAACTTTTTCAAGCCGCTCCTTTTTTTTTTATATATATATCAAGGGACTCTTTTTCATGGAAATCATGTGCATCTTTATTTCCTTAGAGCAGAAACATATTTCACCTAACTTTCGTTTCTTGTTTAATATATTTTTAGAAATCACGCACTTTACCCACTTTTTAAATAATTTATTTATTTTTGTTATTAAAATAGTTTTAATGTCTCCTGTTATTTTTCTCCAATAAAGAAATAACACCTCACCTTATATTTTTCTCCTAAATATTATGTGTGATCTTTACATCTGCTCACTCTATTGATATCTTACATTCAGATACAAAGCCTTATGTTAAACTGTAGTCTGGGGAAAGGGAGAAGTATCTGAGATAAATATTGTTCTAGAAGAGGAATTCTTTCTTTGTATAATTTTTTTCTTTGTTAAAACTACTTTCAGACACTAGCTGTCATCACCTAAATTTCTATGCACTCTCATCTCCATTCTAGGTGTATAATATAGTTGTGTTAATCTTTCTTCAAATTGTTGTTATCAGTTTTATAGGAGGAGAGTGTTACTGTACCAGAGAGGAGCGCTAAAGCATCATGTTAAGTTCCATTGAGACAGAAAAGGGTTCATTGTGAAAAACCCTTTTAGGGGAAATCAGCCTTTTCTGGCTCTCTGTATAGTCCTTCCAGCACTGAAGTTTCTGAGTACTGTTGAAAATCTATTAATTTCCACCTGGCATAGGACACAAGAAACAAGAATTATATCTTTCATATTAAAATCTTAGTTACTTTTCAAGTGAATAAATAAATGGGCTAACGAAAGGAGAATGTTCATTCAATAGGACTCTTTCATATTTCATGTTAAAATTTGCCACAAGTTTTACTTTTCCTTCTATTTAAACATTTTCTTGTATAACATTTAATTTTTACCTGCATCTTCTTATGGCTTTTCTTTCTTCTAACTGACAAATAGAATAAAATCATCTTGGCCTCAAGTTTCTGGTCTTTTTTTTCTATATAGATGTCTATCTATCAATCTATTTGTCTATGTATCTATCTGTTAATGTTTATCAATATTTATATATTTATTTATATATAAACATATGTAAGTAAATATACATATATAATAGTCTTTATACTGCATTACTAATTCTTTTACAAAAATGCATAATCACATATTTGTTTAAAAGATTATTTAATGACTATTTATAAAATGTCAGTTTAAATCTCTTTATTTTTCAAGGAACATTAAATTTAATTTTTCATTTCTCAAAGACCACAGCAAATAGAAATAATTTTTATAATATGGTCAATAAAAGCATACCAATAATTCAAATTAAAAAAAACATTTAAAAATTAAATTCTAAAATTACACATAATAATACAGGTTTTATTTACTGGCCATTGTACATAATAATAAACAATTTACATTTAGTTTTGCTTAAAAAATGTAAAATTAAGAATATTATGACCCTTTCATTGTAATTCAGCCTTATGATCTGTGTCATGATTCTAAAGGATTCAAGATAAACTTTGTAAGCTGTAAGGGATTTCCAGCTCTGCTACCTGGAGTATAATTTAATGTTATTTACTACACAAAAGATGGCATGGCATAAAATTAGATGAACATTCATCAGAATGGCAGATAGCAAACACATATGCTTACTGACTTTCTGTAGTTTAGCGCGCTGGATCTCAAACTTTAGTGTGCATTAGAATCCTCTGGAGGGCTTGTTAAAACTTTGAAATCTGGCCCCTGCCCCAGGGAGTCTCATTCAGTAGGTCTGAGGTAGGGCCTTGGAGTTTGCATTTCTAAGAGTTCCTGCTGATTCTCATTCAGTAAGTCTGAGGTAGGGCCTTGGAGTTTGCATTTCTAAGAGATCCTGCTGATTCCAGACCACACTTTGATAAGGACAGTTCTAGGTAATTCTGCTTCAGGCAAAATTTATTCAGAAAAATGTTTTGGAATGGGTGTGGATGTAGGAGGAAAAGTGTACACAACTTCACAAAGTTGGCCCAAATTTACTGCTAGTATAAAACATAATTTTTCCCTTCCCTTTCCCCGGCCAAAGGCATATAAATATCCTCTTATCTATGTTCCAAGACCCCCGGTGGATGCCTGAAACCATGAATATTACCGAACACTTTATATACAATGCTTTCCCTATGCATACATACCTATGGTAAAGTTTAATTTATAAATTAGGAACAGTAAGAGATGAACAACAACAATTAATAATGAAATAGAACAATTATCACAATGTACTATAAAAGTTATGTGTATATGGTCTCTCTCTCTCAAAATACTTTATTGTACTGTCTTCACCCTTCTTGTGATGATGCAAGATGAAATAAAGCCTACATGTTGAGATAAAGTGATGTACTCAGAACAGCTGGAAATTTAAAACTTATAAATTATTTCTAGAATTTTCCGTTTAATATTTTCTGACTGCAGTTGACCACGGGGGACTGAAACCACAGAAAGTGAGACCACAGGTAAGAGGGGACTACTGTAGTAATTTTTCCTATAAGTAATGTTAACACAGTGTTATGGAGGAGCACTATGATGCAACCACTCCTTTACCCCATAGGAAGTGTGTTTTATTCCTCTTCCCTAATCCAGGGAGAAAATTAAAGCTCTGGGAATCAATAGGCTTTTGATAAAAGTAAAGTGCAAAAGATACCAAGGAAATAGTAAAACACAGGTAATTGTGTCTCGACAGGATGGGGAAAAAGGACTGGAATGAAAATAGAGTGCCATGTGCAACTTTGCAAATATTCGATATTATGATGGATGTGGTAAAAATTGTTCAAACCTTCTTCTCATTCCACCATATAGGGCTGGTGATAAATGGATTCTATTATATTAGAAGACAGGGTCATTAGAAAAAAAAAGAGGGAGAGAGAGAGAGAAGGAGGGAGAAAAGAATAGCCAAATCTGTCGATAGTGTCAATAGCTATGCAAGCAAAATTAGTTAGATCATTAAAAAATTTGGTTAGTTTCAGATTACCATGCTAGATTAGAATCTATACACTCTTTAATTTCATTATGTGTATCTCTCAAGGAATTGAACAAAACACAATAAATCAAATTGTGGTTACAAAGTTAAGAGATTTTAACCAACCATACTTCTTCCCTTTTTTTCTCATTAACTCTGTGAATTATTTGATTTGATGTTCAAGGTAATTTTAAAATAATAAAATACGAGGTTAATGCATTGCATTAATTCTCAGATTTACCTTTGGTTCAAGATAATAAACAGTGACAAGAAAAAAAATCTTTAATTATGTGAAAAAATAGGGAGAAAGTCAGCATTACTCAGCATTCTAAACGTACATTTTGGATTTACCATTTTTTACTGTTTTATTCATTTACATGATTGCATCCCCAACTAAACTGTTCACTCCTAGAAGGGAGGGATCTGTGATATTCATAGCTCCTAATTGTTAGTGCTCAAAATATGTATATTAAATGAATGGAATAAAGTATACATGATTGAGTAATTTTAAATAGTTCTGTGTTTTACCAAGGAGGAAACTATGCCAGAGGTGTAATGAGAAAACATCAAATTTTGTAAAAGAAAGATTGGGTCTTCCAAATTTGAGTTCAGGGTTCTAGAAACTACAAAATGAATACTAGGTCCACTCAGGACTGATTTCAAAAGTTTTATACAAAAACATCATTCAGATTAGGCTTGACTAATGAGTGGAAAATTTCTAATTCATTCAACAGTTGAACCCACATTTCTGGTTGTTTTTATAAAATTGAAGTGACTTTTAAAATTTCTGATGCTGATGAATAACCCGACCTGAACACTATCAGGTGTTCAATTTCAAAGCTCTAGCTTTTGTGTTTGCCGTCTGTCCCCTTTCTTCATTCATATACATTTGTGGCCCACACCTTCACTCTCTTCCTTCATCTCTCTGCTCAAATATTACCTCTCCAGAACCTTTTCTAACCATCCTGCCCAAAAAGTATCTTCTTTGATTCCAGACTCTCTATTCCTTATCTGCTCTTCTTTTATAGAATGTCACTGCTGGGTAAATGTTTACTCTTCAGTAAAAGTCAAAATACTCAACTGCCAGGGATAGCACATAGATGCCAGTACCATCAAGTAGAGTGGATGCTCGCCAGGCTCTTACTTGGCCAAACATTAATCTTTTAGTGCCTTGATCAAGAAGAAGCCTGGAGCTTCCCCAGGAGGGTCTAGAGTGGCCAGGGCAAGGGAGATGTACTTGAGGAACTACTTATCATGTAGTCCAGAAATATTTCAATATTTTCACAATCTGCACACCCATTCCAACCCATCCTAACAGCATATTAGCCTTGTATTTACTTGGCATTTTGGTTTATACTTTTGAGTCTGGATCCCCTGCCTCCAGAAAATAAGCTCTATAAGAATAGGAGCTCTTTTTTGTTCATTAATATATCCTCAGGACCCAGAATAGTGTCTTCCATACAGTAGGTACACAATAAATATCTGTCAAATAAATGAATAAATAAATATGAAACAGATTTACCTGATGCAAAGGGAAAAATCATTCAGAATTTACCATTTCTTTCTTAATATTATAGAAATACACTATAAAATGCATTTGTAGTAGCTCAGTACTGTTTTCTAATATTTGAACATAATATATTCTAATAGTATAATGGATTCTCAATTCTACATGTGCAAATGCTGTGCAGCTGAATTCTGAAAGAAATGATAGTCAAACACTTTTAATATAGCATTCCATTATTAAAATATTTTGAGCCTAAAATATATACATATTTATTTTAAAATAATAGCTGTGTTCTACTAATTATACATGTAGATGTGTTCTGCTAATTATTATATACATGAAAAATCCCAAAATAGGAGTATAAAATATGAGATAAAGAATTAAGCAATTGGAAATTAAGCAATATTCAACATTATATTTTATTTATTACTCTTCCAAATTTCTTCATACTAAAAAGTGATTAATTGAAACCTAATAATACTAACTTTCAGTGTTAACAATTTATTTACTTTCTCATATTGCTATAATACTTTGTGATACAATTGGACAAAATTTCTGGTTTTAAGTTAATTTAACCCATTTGATTTTTATGGCTCTCTTAGCTGAAAAAGATAACCTTACAAAGACAGGAAGATCCAAATATAAAAAGAAGTCATCAGCTACACTTATCATAGTTATTTTAAAATTTTACCTAAGCAATGGAAAGGATTTTGTTGAAATATAGCTGGTCAATTTCTGTCTTTCCTAATGTCCACCAACTGATCAAACTTAGAAAAAGATAAATGGTCATATTTTTATCAAATAGGTTAAATTTTCCAAAACTTCTTATTCAAAACATAAAACAAATTTTAAAAATCTCATCTTTAGTGGTTTCATTTTGATACATACGTATATGACACTCTTAAGTAAATTTTGGAAAGTAATAACTTAACTAGGCAAACATCTTCAAACAACCATTTTCAAAGTGTTCTCTTTATAACATGGATGTTTTTGAAAAAAAAAATTACTTTATCATAATTTTAAAACATTGTTTTTACCTTAAAGGAACAAATTTTTTTTTCTTTTTTTTTCTAAAATATCTTCTGGAGACCATATGGTATCTAAATATCGCATCCCAAAATGTAGCATGTTGGCATATTAAATATTTTAAGCTGAAGAAATTTTTTTAAAAAAGGTAGAAACAGGAAAGTCGCACAGACACACTCATCCTTCTTCCCTCAAACAGGTCATAAAACTCTCCTGTGAAAGATCCCCTCCTTGTACTAGGAGGAGGGAAGACTTTCTTATCACCAGGGACAGGGAATTTGGGGCCAAGAGCTCTGAACAAACAAATCTTGTTAAACTAATCCTAATTTTCCTAGTTACTTCTTCACAATTTGCTACTCCTAAACCCAAATCTTTTTCTTGTCAATTCATAATTTTATTTTTTCTTTGTTTAAAAAGTAATAAATCATCCTGCTGTAGTCACTTCTTTAGGACTTCATTCTCTTGTACAAGACATTAATATGTAATTATTCATATTAATCAACTTCATTAGTTTTAGGTTGCTTATTTGAGTCTTCTTAAAAAAAACTTCAAATAAGATTAGATCAGAGATTAGAAATTGATATGTACTAATGTCAATTCTTAAATCTTTTTATTTTTGTTTTCCCTTCTAATATCTCTTCTTCATTTTACTAAGCTTTAAAAATTTATTGTTATCATACAATACCAGTAGAAATGCCTAAATGTAGACTCAAGTTGTTTCTTTTGTTACATTTGGCATCTAATGCATCAATATTTTCAAGTCAATTTTCTTTTTTTTGAAGAAGTTTGGGTAATCTATGTATTTTATCTATTTTAAATATCATGCTAACTTTCATATTTTATTAAGGATGTCTAAGATTATAGGTACAAAAATATCTCAAATTGTGACTAGGTAAGGGTCTTCTATTCCTCTTTCAGAGCTTCCAAGAGAATGAGAAGAAGCTACTTAATTGACAGTTTGTTGAAAGGCTCCAAACTGTCAGAACAATTTGAAGGCAGATTAGTTTTACAGATTGTTTATTAACATACTGGCAAAGGGGCAATGACAAGGAGTCTGCTTCTTGTTTGGCTCTGCATAAATTGGATCTTCCTGTGAAAAAACCTTTTCTGTGAAATTGGGGGTGATAAGTGAGATCTTCATTTAAGATCATAGCAAACAAGTCAGAACTAAAACTTTTTCTGAAAAATTCAATCTAACTCACATTTTCCCCTTGACTATTTACATAAAACTTGCCTATGAGGAATAAAAATTTCTTGAAAAAAGTATTTGTTTTTATCAGTGTGCATACACATGCACACACTTGTATGTGCATGTCTATGTGGGAGTAATGTTTATGCATTTAGTAGATAACCCATATTTTTCTAATATGGTTTATACAATCTAAGCCAAGCCAAGCACAGTGTTAGTAAATAAATCTTCTGCCACCTAAGAAGACATGTATGAAAATGAAAGTCGCGTGTTACATTTTGGCTCAATATTAGTTGAGTTTGTTTTTGGTTTTACTATTTTAGGATTCTAGTTTACCCTATGTAAGACCTTGGGCTTGCCTTAGATTTCTAGCCTAGCCTTTTGAGTTCAGATTTATGCCTTTAAAATGGGGTGTTAATTGCTTTTAGATCATAGAGTTATACCTCTTGATGATAAAATGAAAAATGTGGCAGAACTTTAGATATAAAATTTCTGCGTTCAATAAAAGTGTACAGAATCTTCCAAGAACCTGAACCCTTGAAGGAAAAGTATAAGAATAAACTTAAAAAAAAAAATCTTTATTCTCCTAAATAGTTTGTAATGTCTGTGCTTGAAATAAAGCATATTACTTCTCCAGTCTTCATTAATGAGTCTTTTTATATTTAGGCATATTAAATTTTTACAAAATTATTTTAAAATTTATCAGCATAGCAGAAAGGGCACCTCTGAAAAGTGGAGTTTTTATAAGCAGACATAATGACAGAAATAACAGTTCCTCAAAAGAAAAGGCATTAAGAACTAAAATTAAACATAGAAAGGTACTACAAAGAAAAAAATAGCAATGTTCTAAATATTGACAAAGAATCACTAAGAATATTACAATTCTAAAAAGCATTCTTCTTAAAAGGTTAGAAATGTATGTATAATCTTCTATTTGTATTAAAATAACTATGATTTTTAAATGACATTTGAATCTTAGATTATTTTTATTTTCTGAGAGATTCAGTTATGTTGACTTCGATTCTTGATGGTGGTATGAGTAATATCACAGAATTGTTAAAATTTCCAATTATCCACATAAATGTTATGCATGTGGATTATCTATGACAAATTCTTGATTGTGGATCTGGCTGTATTTTAGCATCTAGAATTACTTTAATCACCTCTTCCCCTTATACAAATAAAACGTAATCAGGAAGGTAAATTTACCTTAATATTAATCAAAGAAATATACTTAAAGAAAGTCATCTGCCCATGTATATATGTGACTTATTACTCAATGATGTGATTGAAAAATTACTTTACCAATAATGAAAGCATCATTCCATATATGCAGTTTCTGACCCCTGAAGCATCTTAATTAGCCAACTAATGAACTCCAAACCTTAATTTCAAATCATCCTCATGTTCTCTTTCAGTCTTCTCCATATGGGCTCAGTTATCTCTCAAAAGAGTGGTCAAGACAGAATTATCTGGGACCAGTAATGACGAGGCTTCTGTGTCATCTATCTGGGGGCTGGGCATCTTCTCCTCAGTTACCTACTGTCACCAGGAATCATCATACTTCATGACAGTGGTCATATTTTGACTTCACATACCTGTCAATTCGAGCATTAAATAAGTAGCTTAAGGTCACAGCTCTAGAAATAATCTAACTTAGGGTTTGCCAGAATTTAAAGGCTGTGTTTTTTTTCTATTATTTAAATATGGGACTTGTTCCTGGTGAGATTGTAGTCTGTATCCTTAATACAGGGAAGAGGAGACTCAGACCCCAAAAGGCCTTTTTTTTTGTATAAATATCCCAGTTGGGTGAAGGCGGGGAAATGTTCTTAGGAGGAAAACTAAGTACATAAATTTGATTAATTTTAAGGAAATAAAATAAAAGAAATATTCTGTAAAATGAGAAAGCTCATTATTTTCTCTATTGTTATTTTTCTCATGGAATGACTGAATATAAGATAAAATGTAATATTGAACTGTCTCTAGAGAAAAATTGTAATACAAGTACAATTTATGATAAAATGAATAAAACAAAATTTTAAATTTCTCAGAAAAAGTATAGGGAAGTTAAAATTAACTTCTAATAAATCATAATTTATATAGACCCACAATGTATTTCATATACATATATCTCATCTATGTTTAAAAATACAACTTAATCATTATAAAAATTATAACAGGTTTATTAGATAGTACTTACATGTTCTAAGAGCTTTACATGATCTTTCATTTAATAGTCATGATATTCCTATGAAGTAGGTACTTTCATTAACATCTTTTTTACATGTGATAAAAATGAGGTATACCATATATATACAATTTACCTAGGTTTTCCAAAGATTATATAAGGCATAATTATCATTTTAACCAGGTCTGTCAGATTTCAGAACCTGTATTTTTTATATTTTTTGTAAATGTCATTTTATACATTATTGAAGTTCTATAACATTTAAATATGAGTTAAGAATGTAAAATCATGGACATGGTAAGTATGTGAAAATAGTTGTTAATAATTAAATAAATATTTGAATGAATGGTTGCATTAAACTTTAAAATATATAAAACTTTATATAGAGAAATATAATAATGTTCACATGAATAATGGTAGAATTTATACATCCTTAAAGTTTCCAAACTGCTTATCATATATTTAATATTACTTGGTCATGACAAATTCCCTGTGTGGTGAGCATTTGTATTCTTATTCTACTTATTGATAGAAAAACTAAAGTTCAATTTTATTACGTTGTCCAAGTTAATACGATTTCGGATGGCAGAATCTGAACTTGAGTCAAAGTCCTACTACATCCAGTCCTCATTCCAGTACATACATTGGCCTTAGAAATCAATTACACCAAATTTATCACCTTCCTCTTCCTTGACTTCTGATTGGCCTTAAACATATATATTCTAGAAGCAAAAATTCTTTTTATCTCCTATTAGAATTTTATGTGGTCACGTTTATTTTACAGTCTGACTCATTATATCATTGCTCTGTGAGTCCTTCTCTACTGCTCAGCAGCCCAAAGCTATTCTGGGACTATGTTTCTGCCCTATATATAGGCCATTACTTTGAAAATTAGATGAGTGGTAACCTTATTAATATTTCATATTCTCAATCCTGCTTGAATTGATAATGTTGCAATAATTTTAGTGTGAAATAATGTAGCATAATATTCATAGAGAATAAGTAGTCTTGTCAGAGAATTAATAAAACTTAGTTGTGAGAGGAAAAAAATTCTCAGTTTTTTAACCCCAATTCAGGAGGATTTAGCCTTTCTCTCTGCCCTATCCAAGTTGCCATATTACTAAATAAAGAATCTTTCTGTGTTGGAGTGTAAATAAAAGCCAGTATCGCTGTTCTCAATAGCTGAATATAAAACTTCTATGTTCTGTGTATTCCCACAGAGGCACATTGGTATCTGAAAACCAATGTAGAGTTAGCAGAACCTGAGAAAAGGGCTGTCTCACAGGATGACCACCTGTCCTTTCAACATAGGTGGCTAAGTTGAAGGGCAAACACATATATACATACATACATTATTTAAGATAAATATCAATGCCCTTGGTTCTATAAATAATCAAGGTGCCTATTCCCAGTGAACAGAGGAGTAGAGCCCTCTCCTATTCTGTATAGGCATATTGAATGCCGTCTTGGTCTCAGCCACCCTTTCTAACCCAACAGCACTGTGTCCTGTAGAAAAGAAACCAGTAGAAAGGAAACTCCCTTTAGTTTTCATTGCTATCCCTCATCTTTCTGAATTTCCACTTTCCTGGATCTTAGTCCTTTAGTAGACATGAACTTCAGACCCCAACCCATTCCTTGATGAACCTTTACATTATCTTATCTGGCATGTTCACCATGAACTTTGTTTTATTCTTACCTTTGGACAATCTATTAATTTTTTTGTTGTTTTACAAATTTTGGCAAGAAAATTTCTCTGCCAAGCCTGTCCACTTAAAACAATACCTCTAGCAGGGCTAGCTCCTAATATCTAGCCAGGAGAAAGGATAGCCTCCTCCAGTTGGAAAACAAAATGAAATTATTTAAAGACTTGAAAAAATACACTTATTTTTTATTGTGAGCACTCAAAAATTATGGGGAAATTTAACATCTGCAGATATTTTATTAATTCTATGGAATTCTCATTGCTAGTAAGAAATATTTTTTTCTTTATTAATTCTTTAAAAAAAATAACTAAATTTATCATTTTATAGTTCTGAATGTCAGACTCCAAAATGGGTCTACTAGGCTAAAATCAAGATGTCATCAGGGCTGCATTCCTTCTTGAGGCTTTAGAAAAGAATCCATTTCCTTTCCTTTTTCAGCTTCTAGAGGCCACCTGCATTCCTTGCATTATAGCCCTATTCTTCTGTCTTGAAAAACAAAAATGTTGGATCAAGTCCTTCTCACATTGCTATCCGTCTGCCTCTTTATTGATTCTTAATGAAGCCCCAAATATTCAAAAAAGAAAAAAAAAACCATTGGTAAACTTAAAGGTGGGTTATTACAAATGTGTAGATAATTTTATACATAAAAGGATTCAGAAAACAAAGAACACAAATCATTATTCCTCCAGCCATCTAAATTATAGACTCTCATTTTCATATAGAATATCAGAATCTGTTTCGATATATATCAGTTCACAATATCCAAAATATCCAAACACAGCCCAAAGTATATACTTAGTTTGAGTATGGCTCAAGCTCAAGGTTCTGTGCTATGTTTCCATGCTTGAAATCAATAATTGTCATTAACAATGAGTTTTAAATCATTTTAAAATAAAATTATTTATTTTAATTTGAGCATACTTTGATACCAGTGCTGTTTATTTTTCACAGTAATTTTTTTCTATTCATTGTTGAGGTTTTATAGTCTCCCACATTTATGTTTATCACATATTTCTGAGTGCTATTATGTTCAGTTTTAGGTCACCATACTTGTTACTTTCTAAATATTGAAATTTTGTATGTCTCATTCTACTCCATATATTTTTCCCTTCACCACGTTTGAAACTTCACAACATTTGCACGTCAGAAGTGAGAAATAGGGAAGACGGAGCTGTTACCTGATGTTCAAGGATCTCCAAGGCCGATACACTGTATGGCTATAGGATTCTTTAGCAGAACAATGTTATTAGAAAAAAGGAACCCTAGTGTCCTCTGTAAGATACCCAATTAGGGTTAATTTGTTAAATTATTTTGGGGATTTAATTTAATGTCTTACCTTAGAAGAGTCCATTTCTATTCTCAAATCCCTATTAAGTTCTTCTGAATGTGAGATTGTCTAAGGCTCAGCTTATAAATTATCATAAAGATGCAGAGGGTGCCTTAAAAAACTTGAAAGAACTGATACTTTCCTAAGTTTCTCTCATTGCTAGGTGTGACTTAGCCAATGAAGGGAGTAAAGGCCAAGCAGGAAAAGGTGAAAACAGCTTTTCATATATAAAATCGTACAGTGTTTTTCACTGTCATGTTTAATCACTTGGTAAAAATCAACTCTAACCCTTCACTCCTCATAATCAGAAAAGCATTTCCTTTCAACTTGTCTTCATCTAATTCGTTTATTTTAAAAAAGCATTCTATCCATTGAAATTCTGCCTGCTAAAGGTTCAAATGTTCATGTAGGAATTATTAGTACAGTTTGACAAAACAGTTCAGATTTCCCTTTTTATAGGCACATCATAGGCTTACAATCCTGGCTTTCTTGTGGGCAATGGACCTGCATGCTTAGATCTGGCCAACAAGTTGTGCCAGAGCATTGAATGGCTAATGTGAGACCCTCCAAATTTATTTTTCTTTTCTCTAAGGACCCGGCAAAGTTTCAAGTAATGGCTCTTCCATTAGCCAGGGTCCTCCACTAAAGGCAGGCTGTGCAGAGGGGCCCACAACTGATGAGTATCATGAGCGATAAATAATCATTTGCTGTGTTGAGACACTGAGAATAGGGTTTGTGGTTACTTCAACCTGATCTTATCTAGTTTAATTGATGCAGCACATAACTCGAACATTTCAATACTTTTTAAAAGTTGGAATTATATTCTTTAAAATACTTTATTAGAGCAACAATGCTCATTTTCAAATATGTGAATTTCATAAGGTAGTTTCAATTGTTAAAATGTTTTCCTATTCATGGATAAAAAATAATAAATTTTAGTGATCTGTAGAGTTTATCGTGAACTTTGACAAGGCACAAGGACATATGGTAATTTGCAGTTATCATTGGGCTGTTATTGTGTCTTTATTAAAGACAAAATCTTCAAAAACACGCGAGAAATCATTTTTGCATTCTAATATTACTATGCTTTTATGCTCAAAAACAAACTCGAGAGGTGATAAATTCCACTGGGAATTAGTCATTAAAATACATGAATTATGTACTGCTAGTTCAGGATTTAAACACAAGTTCATTTGTTTCTCCATGTGTCGCTGTGTTTCAGAGCATGTTAAGTATAGTTTAATACATGCATGAGACTCAGATAACATGGACATTTTGGTCAGGCAGCTGCTGTGGTTTCACCTCAACATTCAATTCCACCGATGATGGAAATCACTTATTGAAGTCTCATTTCCTTTCTGTGTAGGGAAGAATGATGTCTCTGGCAAGTTCATTTCTCTATTATGTCTGAAAGCTTTCAGTTATGCTTCTACTTTTAAATTGTATCTACCTCATCTCAAATCTACTGTGGTTTTGCTTGGAGAAAATATATCAAAAACAACTTCCATCTTGCTCTAAATTTAAAAATTTAAAGTCCAATCTTGAAACTTTATCTTTTTAAAGGTATTGTGCACTGTGAATCACACATCTTTCTAGAACCTAAATAACTGCACTAGTTGTGTTAATGCTCGCTTTCTAGAATTAAGTGGTATTCAAACATCTTCCTCTCTTTGGACATTTGAAGTTTTTTTGTGCGATCTAAAGTGGAGGTAAAGAGATAGTGGAAAATTAAAGGACTGAAGATTAAAAATATCAAACCTTATGACATGGGAAATCGCTTATAATTTGATGGGAGAAATGTTGAAGTACAAGGTTGAAAAGGGAAAGAGATAATCACATCCTGAAAAGCAAAGAATGAGAATCTTGTTGGTTAAATTAATATTTAGAAATCCAACATGCAGATGGGTTTGGTACAGTGGCTGTAAAAGATTTTTTAAAATTCATCATCTAAATATTAATTTGCTGAGCCCTCCTGGGGAATGAGAGTGATGCCAGGCACAATGGGGCCTTGTGAGCTGCTGACTCAGGAGAATCAGTTTGCCCATTAAAATTAGGTTTTTTTTGAGAGAGAAAAGGAAAAAAATGCCAGAGTGAAGCTTTTACATTTCATTTTCCACATGAGAGAAAGAAACATCTGTATTATCTTCATTTCATACAAATTTACAAAAGTAGAGTTTTTAAAATTTGTGATAGGTACACACTGTGATGGAAAAGGTAGATTATGGGCTTTTTATGTGCTTTGCAAAAGGAATTTCAGAAAAAGGAGATATTGATTTGGGGGGGGAATCTACCGATATAAAAAGAATCTTTCAAAATTTCCTTTTATGCAAAGGCAAAATCCTGGTAGGTCTTCTTGTTTCCGTGGCTACAGAACTCTGCTCTATAACTCACAGAGACTGCTATCATTTTAGGAAAGGCAGGCAGCTTCGTGGCAAATCAAATAGAGTGGAACTAATCATGATAGAAATGGCAGAGCGTGATACAGATAGCAGGGTTGTGACACACATGCATGCACTAGGTAATGTTGTTATGAGAGCCACTAGGATCCAGGGGCAACACATGGTTTTTTAAGATCTCTGCAGTAGAAGTGTGTCTGGTATTTCTATTTAGATAACCCCAATTACATCTCAAGGTACTGCTCGCATCTCAAAATATCCCTCACATCTTAAGATATCCCCTTAAAATGTGATCTGTGAGGTATAATGAGTGAATCCTGAGTTACTGAATGGAACTGAGCCTGTTAGACATGGTGAATTGTTGTACATCTCCTATAATTAGGGCTCCCCTGCCCATGTGCTCTTCTCTGCAGAAGACTGGGTCTCCCTACTCTAATGAACTCAGACACCATCATACTACTTGTTTGGGTCAATGAACTATGAATGTTAATGAAGTGGATTGTTGTCAATGTTTTGGAGTGAAGAAAACATAAATCGGAGTCTCAGCCAACCCAAGGTACATGAGACATAAATGTAGGGTTTTGTTTGTTTGTTTATTGTAAATCACTAATAGTTAGGGCTTGTAAAAAAGAAGGAAATCCCGACAACATGGATGGATCGTAAAGGCATTACTCTAAGTGAAGTAAGTCAGAGAAAGACAAATGTTATGTGATTGCTAGTATATGTGGAATCTAAAAACAAAACAAACAAACAAAAAATGAATGCATGGATACGAAAAAAAGATTGTTGGTTGCCAAAGGGAGGGGGGGGGGGAAGCGAAATGGGTGAAAGTGATCAAAAGATACAAATTTCCAGTTATAAAATAAATAAGTCCTGGGGTGTAATGCACAACACGATGACTATAATTAATAGTAATAGATTATATATTTTAAAGTTGCAAAGAGAGTAGGTCTTAAAAGTTCTCATCACACACACACACACACACACACACACACACACAAACAGTTGTCACTGTGTAATGGCAGATGTTAACTAGACCTACGGTAGTGATCATTTCACAATATATACAAATATGAAATCATTATATAATCATTGTACACCTAAAACTAATATAATGTCAATTATCTTAATCGAAAAAAAATGTTGTCATAAAAATAAAGACCCTATTTTTTAGGGCGCAATTGGAGCCCACAGAGTACCTATGTAACATCAGGTATACAGGAGGAGTCACTGCGGGTCCTGATGGAGGGTCAGGCAGAGGAGAGAATGGGCTAAGATGCTCTGGGTTACAGAATGGTTGAATCAGGCCAGAGGTGCTACAGCCGCCACCAGTTTTCCCAGAGTAAGCCTGATCTCCCAGGAGATCTACGAGCCTGGTAGAGGAGTCATGAGATGAAAACACCTGGGTGCCCCAGCTACTGGACGTCCCCAGGCTCAGATTCCTCCATAAGGAGTCTGGCCCACACCATCTACTAAGCAAACTCCAATGTTCCTGCATGACTCACCCTATTCCCTACTCAGAGTCACAATGTGGCAGCGTCTCTCCCCGTAGACCAGGCCAGGTGCAGGGTAGGGACCCTGTAGGTCAGTGTGGAGGAGAGAACTGCACCTATCCAGGCTGTAAATCTACGGCCTTACAAGAGCCAGAAGGTCCCAGGTAAGTCATGCCAGTTTCTGGAGAGGAACCTTGGAGCCCCAGACCAGCATCTGCTGAGGTCCAGGGCTGCAGCAAGCTGTTCTATTGTGCATCTTCAAAGCCAGTTGCTCCTCCTATCAGCTGAGAGGAGTTTATAACTGTTGCATAACTTATATACGCATCTTGAAAAATATAGAAATCAATAATACAAGTGGAATGTTGCACACACACACACACACAAAATACACTATGTGACACTAGCTTTGGAAACTGGGCTATGGGCAGTGAAAAAAAATTGTTATGAGAAGCTAGAAACATAGTTATTAATGTTATACTGTGGGATAGCATTTTCTATTTTGAAACAAAACAAAACAAAACTATTTCCTGCAATAAAGTAAGAGGTAGATAATGTCTCTAATGACTTTATTACTATTAGGTTAAAAAAAGTAGGAAAAGAGACTGCTTGTAACATAAATTAGTTTCTATTGGATGTTTGTTTTTAAGGCAATACAGCAAAGATGAGATTTCAGAAAACAAATAACCAATAAAGATTGGCCAGTTTATAAGCAGGAATAAGAAAGCCTTTTGACTATTCAGAAATTCAAGGACTTTCAGGGTTGAATGATGGTATTGATTCTTATCAAATGAGCACAAGATACAACTAAGGACCCTTTGAGTGAAAGCTTCAGACAAGGACAAAATCAAGACTGCCCATTGCTCTCTTAACTAAAATTCATGAATGAATGAGTCACATAGAAACCAGCAAAACCTTTTAGGCTTAAACAATGGCTCAGGGAAGAGAGGTTAGAGTTGTGACACTCCCATGAAAGACTTATAAACTCATAGTATTCACAATTTAATCTATAGAAAGGGTCATATGAGTGCTGGCACATGGAAGAGATGACAAGAATCAAATATTGAATATCTAATTATACTTGATATTTTATATATTATATTGCACATATTATCTATTATTACACTGTCTGTTCCGCTGCTGAATATTCTGTATGTGTGCATGCACATGTGCATATGGCAATGAACGGTCAGATAGCTTGTACTTTGTCTCTGAAACAGGAAGACCCATATGCAGACTGACATAAAGACTCCAGACATCTCTCAGAGATCCTGGTCTTTAAACTCAAAGGAGCTACTGGATGTAGCTGTTGCTTTGTTTTGTTGTGTCAGGGGAAAAGAAACAAATATTAAGGACTAGAAAGGTTGGCTTTAGTGTCTATAATTTACTCATCATGGCGATGATATAGAGGTATATAACATAGTTTATCTGAAAATATTTAATTAAGAAGATAAAGCTAATTCGTAAGTTTCTGTGATACAGATTTTTAAGCAATTCAGAAAAACATTATCTGGGTCAGTAGGTCTTCTTACTCATTTTAATGCTAGATTACATTCAGTTCCATTTCATTTGTTTTTAAATATTCTTGATTTGCTAATTAAAGATTGTTTTGTTGAGTTTTGAGATTTCAACCCCAGATTACTTAGTCATGAGAAGTCAATAATCTGGCCTTGCAAATTGGTGCAGCCACTGTGGAAAACAGTACGCAGGCTCCTCAAAAAATTAAAAATAGAACTACCTTATGACTCATCATTTTCACTTCTGAGTATTTATCCAAAGAAATCAAAAACACTAATTCAAAAAGATATATGCACCCTTGTGTTCACTGCAGCATTATTCACAATAGCAAAGACATGGAAGCAACCTAGGTGTCCATCAATAGATTATTAGTCGGCCATAAAAAAGAATGAAATCTTACTATTTGTGATAATATAGATGGACTTAAAGAGTATTATACTAAATAAAATGAATCAGACTAAGAAAGACAAATATCATATGACCTTATGTATGTGTGGAACCTAAAAAAACAAAATAAATAAGCAAACAAAATAGAATTGACCCATAGATACAGAGAATGAACTGATGGTCACCAGATGAGAGTGGGGTTGGGGGGCTGAGTGAAAAAGCTAATGAAATTAAGCATAAATTAGTAGTTACAAAAGAGTCACATGGATGTAAAGTACAGCGTAGGAAATATAGTCAATAATATTGTAATAAACATGTATGGTGTCAGGTAGGGAGATTACTTTGTTAATTATATAATGTCTAACCATTATGCTGTACACCTGAAATTAATATAAAATAATATTAAATGTTAACTATAATTGAAAAATAAATAATAAACAAACAAACAAACAAATAATTAAATAAATAAAGTGATTATAAGAAAAAAAAAAATCCAGCAGTTAAATGAAACCTCATATGGAACTGTTAGTCAACAATATGGAACTCCTGAAGCCTAGTATCAAAAATAAAAGGTCAAGAACCAGGATTTTGAGAAATAGAAGCCTCAAGAAACATAACCATAAGAGTTCTTAGCTTCTAAACAAACTGATGGCATATATTGTTACACAAAATGCTGTGAGCTTATTGAGACCATGTTTTGTTCTGACACTTCAGAGAGGCAGTCTTGACACACAAATTATGCAAATTGAACTTTTTTGGTGGTTTTCCTAAAATAGGTTTTGTCTTTGTCTTCCCCCAAAACTGGGAAACTGAACAGCTCAATTCACATACACTGTTTGAGAATAATACCAACAGGATATTTGCTAACAGCAAGCAAATGATCATAGAAGAGATAAGTCAACATAATCAGAAGTGACTCATGAAAAAGCTAAAGTGGAAAGGATAATAAAGAATCACCTGGAATGGGAGAGACTCTTCGGTTAACAACAACATGAATCAAAGTGTATGGCAGGCATGAGCATAGTAGGAGAAAAATATTTTGGAGGTGCACGTTACCTAGGGCTAAAGGTTTAGGTTGAGCACTAGAGAAAAATTAAATATTTATTACTCTAGGCTAATAGTATTTTTGCAGAATTTCAGACTTGAAATTTAACATAACAGGGTCTCAAATACATCTGTCAAGACAATTGTAATAATGTTATCTGTAAGGAGAATGAGCTCAAGTGCCTCTCAACCTCATTAGTAGTATCAGAATTATTTAATTAGACAGTTAAGTTTTTGAATTCCCTGAGCAAATATTTACATTCTGATTTACAGGGCTATGGGGTCCCACAGAGCCAGGGAGCTTCAGTCACAGAGAAGACAATATGACTGGCTCTCTTAAACACGTGCAGTATTGAAACTCTAACTCTAAACAAGAAACGAGGCTTATGTGTATGTGTGTGAGGGGTAAGGGACTAAAAATGTCAGACACCTGAGCACATGAAATAAAGGTAATAAAAATAATGACCGATACTTATGATATACCTGAGACTCCATTAATTGTTTTCACCTGTGATGTGATGATGTTTTGTTGACATTTTACCGATGACAAAATTTTAGCACAGAGAGATTAATTAACTTGTTCTAGGTGCTCAAGCTAAGAACTATGGAACTAGATTCTAAAACCATGTCTATCAGATTTCAATATCCTTGCTTTTAACCACTATAATACATTTCCTACTGTCATAATCATTTCTTACCTAGTTTCAAGAAGCAGAGCCAATATATTTCTCAGTTATTATTACTTACCGCTTTCAATTTCAGTCCAATAAAAGGTGCTAGGTAATTCCTTATTATAACTTTGATTGTTTATCTTTATTTATGGCATTCTAAAACTTTATCAAGTAATAATTCATATAACTAATAACAATCCTCTAACAGTGGCTTAATACACCCATATAAATATAATACTATATTTTATAGCTTTATTTAATATTAATAACTATTAAATCATTTTTAATTTGCCATTTACATTCATGATGGCAGGGTTTTTTAAAGTTTTTTTGTTTTTTTTAAGTTCTTTAAGTTAGATGGTTAATAAAATAACTAAATATATATATCACAATTTTAAAAAAGTAATAAAAAATGAAATAAGTGGGCTCAGACTAGAAATCAGAACTTCTAAATTATGAATTATTTATTTATCTTATATAATATGCATCCACCATACTTCATGATCCTATACCTCTCATCCCTCACCCTACAAGCTCCTCGTGTTAACTCTTTAGCATACATTTGATGCCGGTGAGCTCCTACAGGTATCTTAGATTAAGGTTTAAAGAATCTTTCCTTTATCCATTTTTAGGAGTCTTTGAATGACTGTTGAGCAAGAATTGATGTAGGTATGGAGGCCAAAATATGTATATTGTAATATATATTACATTGTAATATGTAATACATATTACATTGCATCAACATAAAGGTTAGCAAGGTATATCCTTTTCCTCACTCTTTTAACACTCTTATATGCAATTACTAATGTAAGATGTGGGGGATGGGACTTTATAGCTTCTAAGTGCGTTTCGTTTCATTTTTGTTTTTGATTTCCTGAATTCTTATATACTCAAACATCTGAGCGCCTCCTTCTCAAGCTCCAGGAAGCTTGATTGATTTTTATCACATTTCACATTATCCCCAAGTCCCCAAACCTTTTATACATGCTGTAAATTAAATAGTCACTTATATAGCAATCACAAGTTTTCCTCATATATATTAAGGTCAGGGCCTGGAAATCATTTAATACCAATCAAGTCTGCTAGAATAATGTTATTCTTTATAAAATGATTTCAAACACAGTTGCTTTATTACCACATTTATTAAACATTATTTAGCTTCATCCAACGATTGCATTAAAACATTAAAGTTATGGAACAAAAACTTTTCTATTTTATCTATTATTAATCATCTGATTCCCCAAAGCCACTATAATAATATTTGAAATATGTGGATGCTCTCTTTCTTGCTGTCATTTTAGGCCTTACATGAGGACCACCATTGGATCACTCTGCAAATAAATGAATTTGCTGCATTCTCACTCCCAATCTCACAGGCAAGTCACTGAAACGGAACTTTTTATATTCTACTAAACCTGCATTTATTGCAGGAGATAGAGGAGGGCCAAGTTGAATATCTATTCTTTTCTCTTTAGATGGAAAGTGCTCACACAACCTGGCCCACAAAATGAGTAATCTATGGCTTTATTACTCACTTAATCATTAATTTAAGCCAGTAAGCAGATGATAAATCTATTGTACTACTCAATTTTAACTCCTGTACAAGCAATGATGATTAGTCTAGATATCTACAATTATTCAGTCTCATAGATAACATTGAGAAAAAGTTGATGACACAATTTGTTCATTTCAATAACAATTTTTCATTTGAATTTTTAAAAATTACCAGAATTCAGAACACTGGATATGTTTATGAGTGATTTAATTATACTTTGAATAGGACACATGGCCCTTCTAATATTTCTAACTCAGTTATCAACATGTAGCTTGACAAAAAGCTATCTCTCTATTCATCACCTCTGGTCATTGATACAACAACACCTCTTTTACAAGGCTACAATTTTAAAGTCCAGGAAAGATTAAAATTCTTTAAATAGAGCAATTTAAAGGAAATTCTATAGATTCAATATTTATCTGCCTCAAAGTGAAAAAAAATATTAAGATAGACAGGTATAGATACATAGGTATGTATTTTACATTCTCTCTCTAAGACATGTTGGAAAAACAGAACTGAATAACTGATAGCTCTTCAAAGAGATGATTGAAGAACCTATGTGAAGGTATAAATTCTATAACTTAATATCTACAAATCAAGTCTATTCTTTATTAGACATGCTCATGTTTTAGGAAGTATTTAAGCCTAAATGTTAGCAAAAGTAATATACACATGCCTGTGAAAAGTATATCAAATGGAGCAGTATTAACAGTGCAGCATCATGTGTAGGAGCTTGGGCTCTTAGACCATATAACCTGGTTCTGATTTCCAGTTCTGTTTCATACTAATTGTTTGTCCTTCATAAAGTCACTGAGCCATTTTGTGTCTCCATTTTTTATCGTATAAAAAATGGAGAAAAAAAATAGTACTTACCTCATAGGGCTTGTGAGTATTAAATAAGTTAGTGTGCATAAAGTCCTTAGAAGAGCGACTAGCAGATAAGAAATGCTACTTAGGCATTAGCCAATAATAATATTATTATTAAATATATAGACTTAAACTACCAAATTAGTCAACTCAATTTAAGAGTCTGTCTACACAAAGAACAATGTAGTCAACTCATCATTTGCTGTTATAGACTTATTTTCTTGCAATTTGGATAAGGACTGTGAAAATAATCTGTTAGTCAAACTAGAGACATACATTTTTGGATTAGGATTGCACCTGGCCAGTAGTTCATGAATCAGCCTCTCCCAATTCTCTCCTGAGATTCATAATAATTGAAAAACCCCAATGCCACAGAATTTATCTTTGATAAAAGTTAATACCCTATTGCCAAAACCTACCAAGAATTCCTCACATTATAAAACTAATGAAGCTGAAGGATGAATTGCAATTATGATTTATAATGACATATGCTCTACTACTTTAGGCAGAACCAGCCCTTTGGCCAGAAGGATGGCAGGAGAAGTTCCACTCCTTTGCCCACAGGCTATGATCTAATGCAGAAACCTTGGCTCCACATGTGACAAAAAAATTGAGGTGCCAGTCTTCTATTGTACTTCATATTTACTTTGGGGGAAAAAATGTTTTTTTTTTATTGTTTTCCTACTTTCTCCCATAAGAACACACATCTTTCATTTTCCAAAAATAATTGAGGAGAATAGTAAACCTTTATAATAATCTTTGTAAGAAGATATAATAGATTTGATAATGAGAACAGCAATGGAATTGGAGAGAAGTGAACTTGGCAATTAATTGGATATAGATGTTGAAAGAGATGGACAGGTCAAGAATAATTCCTAGTTTTCTAACAAGAACTATCAAATACATGCTGGAACAAATACACAATTGGGAAATCTGGAGGAGCAAGAGAAGTTCTGGAGAATGGATCATGTGTTATGTTATTGAGCATATTGTACTTGTGGTGTTTAAGAAATATCTATGTTAAATTTTGAGTAGAGACATAAGGGTCTGGGGTCAAGACAAAAGGAGTGGGTTGAGAGAAATGAATTGGATATGATCAGGAAACAGATGATAACCAGAGCTAAATGAGTAAATGAACTTGGAAGAAAGTATAGTGTAAGAAGAAAATAAGCCGAGAACCAAGATTTTAAAAAACAGCATATAATGCTTGAGTGAATGAGGAGGAATCAGCAAAACAGATTGAGAAAGGCAGATATATATAGGAGAAAAAATGCTAAAGAGTTGTGAATTACAGAAGAAGGTTACATGTGTTTCATAGAAGAGTAAATGTTTCAGAGTGAATCCCTCCTAGGAATATTTTACCTAGTGGCTGGATCAATTCAGGTATGTTATGAAATAGCTTAGCAGGATCATATTAGTTATAATCAAAATAAAGTAGTTACATGTTCTCTGCATATCAGAGCAATAGCTTAAATAGATTTTGAAATCCTATTACATACATATGATTCTTAAATTGTGGAAAAATTACCTAAGTAGTAGATATTTTTATTTGGTAACCATACTAATCTATTTATTCTAAAAGATTAGGAACTGTAATAGATACCATTTATTGAGCACCTCCTACTCATTGTATTTATTTCTCATGTTTAACCAACTATAAATATTGTTGTAATCATTTATAGTTGAGTGAACTGAGGCTTAGATGGTTTCTGGAAATTTGACATCAGATCATAGAGCTAATTCATTTCATGGTAGTCTAGAATCAAATCTAGATCTGGGATTCTTTTGTCCAAGAATTCAAACTATTTATATATACGTATACATATATACATATAAATAGTTTGAATATATATATATATATACACGGATTTATATATATATATAAATACATTTTCATAAGGACAAAAACTAAAAAAAAAAGGATTCATATAAAAATAAAAAGAAAATAGTATCTGTAATCATTGAATACAACATGAGAAATCTGGAGCACTTCTTTTAGTCCCAAGCAGTGATTTTTTAATTCCTTCAAGGTGTTTTTGCAATATTCATCAGCCATGTTCTGTCTACCCTATTAAGAAGCAGTCTGTGGATTTTTAGCATATCTTTGTTAACGAAGGATGCCACACAAGGTTTTAAATAGATGGTAGCATGAATTCATGAGAACTAATTCACGTGCTGGTCAAGGATAGCAAGTCTCCAGTGCATATATCAGTTTCTTTACCATAGTATACCTCAGTATGTCTAATATGAACTTTGAGTATATAAACTGTATTTTCTTATGAGCTTATTCAATATGAGGACCAATACTACACGTTTAGAGCAAAAATAGATCTTTTCAGCCATGTTAGTTCCCGCAGTAGAAACACTCTTAAAGTTTATTTGAGAATAAAAAAAGTTCAACTGAGCATATATGGAGCTAAAAATATTTCCTTAATTAAAGACGAATGAAAACAAAGTACCTTCTATTCTAAAATGTAGTTTGGAGATGTGTGCAAACAACTTCAAGAACTGTTTCAGATCATAAAATATGAATACACAAAACATTGAAGACAGAATTAAAAAGGGAAATATTCAGTTGCTGTGCACACAAAGCTGGGATTAGAGCATGTGGTAATACACAAGGAAAATAGAATCCGATGCAGCCATAAACAGTGAAACAGGATAATGAATTCTGGACACTGATTCTTCGTTTCTCTCCTGTGCTCAGCTTAAAGCCCCATGACTTCCACATGGCTCACTAGACACCCAGAAACATGATTCTCCTGGAAGTTAATTCTTGCCTGAAGGCAAGAACTTTGCTGGTTGAAGCAAGAACATAACAGGCACCGAGGGACTTTCATCATCAGGCGTGGCAATAGGAGCAATTGAATCAAGATCTCAGAGCATTCATTCACTGAGCCTGAATTTTAAGCTTGGAAATGTCCGCTGTGAGAGAATATTTTCTCCAATTGCTTCCATACTATCTCAGACATAGAAGTAATCAGTTCCAGTAAGTGGAGTTAATATATTTCTTCAAAAGCTTACTTGCAGTTACTGTCACTCTGCATGGATTTCATGCTTTGGGATGAGAACAGAAAAATCAGCCTGGGTGATTTCATTACTTTATTCATTTGTTTATTTTGTGAGGGTTGTGATCAAGAGAGAAGATGCATCGATGGACTTTGCAAAAAGATAGAATACACTTTGTAAAACACACATAACATATAGGAGACCAGTAGGAGTATTGGAGAGGAAAAAAAAATGTTTGGAGGAAGGATGTTTGTCATGTCAAATAATTAGTATATATTTTTAGTTAGAGAGGCCATTGGTTACAATTATGTGACAATGAATGCTTGGAAATATTCTGCCTGTTATGTTAAAAGAAATAGAATCTAATAAATTATTGGATTTAAGAAAGCATATCTTTTTTAGTAAATGTGTTAGCTAGGACTTTGTGATTGACAGGTATAGAAACTAATCAAAAAACCGTAAGCATAAAAGGGAACGTATTAACTTTAGGGGAAAGGCTCCCCTTCAAGCCTTGATCTGTGTCTTAAATACAATACAATGATGAATTTTACTCTGTTTATCTCTCAGTTATGCTTTTTGTGTGGGAGGCTTCAGTCTCAGGCAACCTCTCTATAAACAATGAGGTGGTAGCTCTGGGATCCTCTTTATACCTCCTTCCAAGGTGGAAAAGTATTTGCTCCTCAATAGTTGCCACAAATTCCTGAAGTAATATCAGATGGCTTGTGTCACATCTCCACCCTTGAATACAACACTGTGTCAGGAGTGTGGACTTGAATCAGGCTGTCTCTTCTGGATAATGTGAACACCCTTTTCCTTGAAGGTAGAAAGCAATTAATTTCACCAAGCCACACGAAATGAAGGGGAAAATTGGGGTGCAACAATGGAAGAAAGGAAGTGAATGCTACACGAAATAATAAATGGTCACCCTAGGAAAAAATGTTAAGATACATGAGAAATGATGAAAAGGCCATTGAATGATTTCATTTTTGTGGCTGAAGAACAGAGGTAAGCCAAGAACATCTAACCAACCAGAACAGAGAGCCTGTGGTTTCCTCTCCCGGGTGCCTCAGAGGCAGAGTTCCCTTCTGTCATGTATAAGAGTAAAGTGGTTTAGAATCTTCCTGGGTCCCCAGAAAAACTCCCAAACTTACTAATTCTATGATTTTGAACAAGATCCTTAACATATCTGTGCCTTGCTTTTCTCCTTTGTAAAATATTATAAAAACATATCTCCTCTCTCACAGGGCTGCAGTGAAGAGCAATTGGAAATATAAAGTACTTAGAGTGGCGTGTAGTACAGAGGAGAATTATTATAAATGTCTGTCATTCTTCTTGTTTTTATTAATGCAATTATAATGAGAAAAACCACAGGCAAATGTGAACATATATAGGGGTGATACAACATAAGATATTAGTTCATCTTTAGAGAGGAAAACAAGGATTTGAGTTAAATATGAAATGTGAGCTCACATAGAAAATGACTGAGTGGCTTGATTATGGTATTAGCTGGCTCTCTCTCCCTGTTATGTGTTTATAATCAGAATAAAACCATTTATCATTTTAATTATCCTAACTTTTTGCACTGTGGGCATTGCTTTCTGAAAAAATATGTGGCAAGCAGACTCCAAGCTGGTCCCCAACCACCCCTGCCTCCTGATATGCACGCTCTTGTGTAATTTCCTGCTCTTAGTACAAGATGAACTTGTTAACTTGCTCCTAATGAATAGAATATGGCAGAATTTGTGGGATGGACGCTACTTCTGAGATTTGGTTATAAAAATGCTATGGTTATTGTCTGGGTGTTTTCTAGATCTCTCTCTCTCAAGTCACTTAACCTGGGGATATCTAGCTGTCCCATTGTGAGGCAGCTCTGTGGTAAGGAGCTGAGATCTATTGACAATAACATGAATGAAATTGGAAGGAAATCCCTCCATCTGCAAATGAGCCTTCATATGAGCCCACAGCCCAGCTGACAGCTTAACCGTAACTTCATGCAAAATCTTGAGCCAGAGGCATTTGGCTAAGCCACGAACTTATTTCTGACCCACAGATACTTAAAAGTAATAAATATCAACTTAATACTTGGAACAATAATTACTGTTTTAAGCTTCTAAGTTTGGGAGTAATTTGTTAGTCAGTACCAAATAACAAATAATTTATAGGCTAAAAATAGTAGGACATAATCATCTAGTAGCTTTTATGGGTCTACCTGGGTTGCCAGTCAAGGCCTGAATTTATCCCTATTACTGTTAATACTATATAAAAGAGAGATGAACCTACTCTGAGTACAGAGACTAGAGGAAGGTGTCAACTAACTTACATTAGTTTTTAAACAAATACCCCTTATTCTGACCATAAACTTTAGTTTACCATAATATATATATATTATGGTATATCATATATCATATATCATATATATATATATGATATATATATATATATCATATATATATATATATCACACCACAGAGAAAAGAAATAATGCATATAAAATTATTTTGAGTGCCTGATTTCCATAAGCTTAACTTGGAGTTAAATATATACAAATAAGTCATTCCATTAAGGCACAGTGCAAATAAGTGTCAGAGTGGTGTACTATACTGAATAGTTACTCCAGCTAATTTGAAACATCGAAATCTTATTTTATTTTATTATAACTGAAATTTTTTCATGCTCCCTTTCCTGCTCAGCATAGGGGAAATTATTTTTAGATCTACCTGGAAAATTCAATCCAAATCAATAATCTTTATTCTACCCTGGGTAATAAAATATTAGATTCTCTCAGGAATATTCAATCAAATTCAAGTATCATTCTCTCAGCCATTGTTCATAATTCAAAGTTTTCTTTCTGAATTTTCTCCCCAATTCTCCATGCTTGCTCTTTGTCTGAAAACAAAGAAAACAGTGAAGAAAAGGCATCTGCTTCTGTGTTTGAGGGAATGTGAAGTTGTATGGTTTGTTCATTGTCATTTCTCTATGGCTCTAACATATGACATTTTCATGTCACCCTGTATTACTTCTGATGCTAGTAGCCAATAGTGCAGACCATCTTGTAAAACATTTGATAGTTCTGAGCACTCAGCTGGGTGCCCTCTGCAGTCCTCCAGCACAGGAAAGTCTATATGAATGTATCACAGATTTTCTTTGCCTCCCTGAGCTATCTTTTGGTGAGCAGCAAGCTGGTTCAAGTGCTAGCCAGTGTCCATTCTCTTCTGTGAGTTTATCAGAAATCTTGGAGTCAATGCCATCCTAACTACAATTCACATGCGTGATCGTCAGTTTCTAAGGTGGTCCCCAACGGTGGGGTGAGGGGAATCTCTCTCTCACTCTCTCTCTCTCCTTCTCTGACTGCTTACTCTAAGGGAAGTCAGGCGCCATGTTAGGTAACAGTCCTAAGGAAATTTCCATGTGGCAAGGAACTGAAGGACTCAAGTCAACAGCCCGCACAAAGTGAAGGACTTGCAGGGATTTCCCTCAGTCCAACAGTCCATGATGAACAGAGCCCCCATGGACAAGCTTGGAAGTGGAACTGACACCAGTAGAGACCACAAATCTTCAGTAGAGACCACAACCCTTGCTGACAGCTTGAATACTGCCATCTTACGAGAGACCTTGAACTAGAGATACCTCGCTAGGCCAGGCCTAGGTGTTTGAACTACAGACACTATGATAATAAATGTTTGTTTTATAAGTACCAAGTTTTAGAGTAATTTGTTAAAGCAATAGACAACTAATATACCATGCCACCCTGTGTGTGTTCTATATTACTTCTCCCAAGCCCCTGCATCACTGGAAGTTTCTAAGGGCCATTTAATATCTAATTGCAGATTATAAACTGGGACCATGCGTTCTCTCAGAAACTATTCCTAAACTCCAAGAGAGATTATTTTGGTATGGCAAGTCCTTATAGAGTGATATATTAAACATTCTTCTACCCATACCCCTACACAAAGGAGAAGAAAAGACAAATTAATGGCCTAAGGCTTTAGAGACACTATTATCCAAATCTCTCCCATCTCTATCCCACTAATAACCATACTCCTTTTTTCATATCTTGTATGGTAAAGGCTGCAAAAATAGCTCTTTCTTACTTGAAACATTGTAGATTGAGAAAGCCCTGAACCAGGAACATGATTTCCTTTTTATTTAGCTGTCTGAAATAACATGTCATTATCCTCAGATATGAACTCCCTCCACAGTTATTCATATATTCTCCACACAGGCATCACGAAGAGACAGACAACTAGTAAAGCAGGAAAGCAGGGAAAGAAACCACTTATGATAACTTACATTATAATGTAGCAGAATTCTCCAAGGAAGAGATCAATGGAATCTGGTCTTGTGGATGAGGTGGGATTTGTACTGAGCCTTAAAGGATTGGAGGATTTGCATAAATAGACTGGAGGTTTATTATCATTTCAGAAAGAAAAAAAACAACAAAAAAAAAGCTTGTGCAAAGGATACTAAGACCAAAACTGCATTTGGGGACATAATGGGAAGAAGAATCTTATAAAAAATAGTGTTGCCTGTTGGGCAGCTGAAAGAAAAAGATTTCTATAGCTCTGGATTGTTCAGAAAGTCTGCCCATTATCTGTAGACAAAGGGATGTTTTTGAGTAGAAAAATAAGACAATTAAATTTTAACTGATTAAATTGATTAAATGGCAATTGATAACCAAATATAATTATTTATTGGGTGCCTTCTATGCATCAAGCATAAAACTGAAAGTACAATGATCATCAGAGTAGCTATAGTGGCTACCCTCATAGAGCTTATCATCAATGGTGGAAGATCATAGTTATACAAATAAAGCACAATTTATTATGCAAAAATGCTAGGAAGTTGAAATTCATTGGGACATGTAAGGCTGTAATGGAAGAATTTTATGGAATTAGGCTTTCTAAAGATTTTTTTAATGACACTTTTTGCTTTGAGATAATTATAGATTCACATGTAGTTCTAAGAAGTAGTATAGAGAGAATTCATGTATTCTTTCCCCAATTTCTCCAGTGCTAACATCTCGACTAACTATATTGCAATATCACAACCAGTATATGGGCATTGATACAGTAAAGATGCAGAACATTTTCATCACAAGGATTCTCATGTCGCCTTCTTTAGCCACATCTACTTTCTTCCTGCCTCAACCCATTATTATTAATGTTCGGCAACCACTATTCTGGTCTCAATTTCTAGAATGTGTACGTTTCAAAACTGCTATGTAAATGGAATCATAAATTATATAGTAACTTTGTTGATTGGCTTTTCATACTCTGAAAAATTTTCTGGAGTTTCATACAGATTTTTGCAAATACAGTTCCTTGGTATAGATGTATCACAGTTTACTATTATTTTTTTGACTGCCAAATCTTTACATTTCCTTCAATAATGTGTGAGTGATCCTGTTTCTCACATCCTTACCAGCATTTGACGTTGTCACTCTTTTTTATTTTATCTATTCTGATAGGTATGTAGAGAACCCATTGTGGTTGTAATTTCATCTTCCAAATTGCTGAAAATGTTGAACATCTTTTTATGCGCTTACTTGCTATCTCAATATTATACACACACACACACACACACACATATACACATATATATGTATGTATACATATGGTTTGCAATTCTTTTCACCCAATCCATACCTTCCTTTTCATTCTCTTAAAAGTGTTTTTCACACAGCAAAAAAAAATTAAATTTTTATTAGGTCTACATCATTTTTCCTTTTATGTGTCATGCTTTTAGGGTTAAATCTAAGAACTCTGCTTAGTCTTAAATAGTGAAGATTTTTTCCTTGTTTTTTCCTAAAAGTTTTATAGTTTTACATCTTCCTTTAAGTCCATAATGCATATTGAGTGAATTTTTTATAGTGTGAGAAATTTAAATTGAATTTTTTTCCATCTATAGATGTCTAATTACTCTAGTACCATTTATTGAAAAAGCTCTCTTTTCTCCATTTAATTTATTTTACACCTTTGTTAAAAATCAGTTAGAAATACTTATGTGGGTTGATTTCTGTTTTCTAAATTTTATTCCATTGACCATGTTTCTATCCCTCTGATAATAACACACTATCTTGGTTACTTTAGCTATTAGTAAATCTTGTAATTAAGTAGTCTGATTCTTTTATTCTTTTCTATCAGAAAAATATTCGGTTTTACCTTCATTTTCTTATGTAAATTTTAAAGTAATCTTTATATGTCTATGAAATACCTTGCTAGGATTTTGATAGGATTACAATAAGCCTATATATAAATTTGGAGACAATTGACATCCTCACTATGTCAAATCTTCCGAACAATTAACATGCTACATCTCTCTATTTATATGGATCATCTTTGTCTTCTTTCATCAACATTTTGTAATTTTTGGCATACAAATTCTATACATTTTTGTTAAATTTAAATCTAATATATATATTTTTCATTTTTCTTTGATGATTTTAAATGGCATGGTAGTCTTTCCATTTTAGAATTCATATGTTCATTACTGATAGATAACCTTGACTTTCTTGCCTTATAGAACTGGATAAAATGTCCAGCACTATGTTGAAGATGAGTGGTTAATGCAGACATTCTCACACTGCCCTCCCAGTCTTAAAGAAAAAGCATCAGTGTTTCACCTTTAAGTGTAATGTTACCTGTAGATATTTTATAGATTTCCTTTATTCATTAAGTGAAGGACATTATTCTTTATTCCTATTTTTCTGAGAGATTTTATCTTAAATGGGCATTGAGTTTTGTCAAATCCTTTTTCTACAGATAGATATGATGTGATATTCCTACTTTAGCTTCTTAATATGTAGAATTACAGTGATTAATTTTTGAAAATTGAAAGAGGCTTACATTCCTGGAATAAATTTTACTTGGTCATGGTATATAATCCTCTTTATATGTTGCTGAATTCTATATGCTAATATTTTGTTAATGGATTTTGCATCTACATTCATAAGATCTATTGGTCTGTAGTTTTCTTTTCTTTTTTTTGTACTGTCTTTTGATAGTTGTGGTATCAGAGTAATAATAGCTTCATACAATGAATTGGGAAGTGCTCCTTCCTCTTTCATTTTTCTGAAAGAGATAGTGTAAAAATGGTGGTAATTCTCTAAACATTTTGTAGAGTTTTTCAGTGAAACCACATTGACCTCAATTTTCTTTTTTGAGAGTTTTTAAATGATAAATTCAATATCCTTTATAGTTATAAATTTTTCCAATAAACTATTTCATATTTGCTGAGTGGTAGTTATCTACATTTTTCAAAGACTTGGTTTATTTCATCTAAGTTTTCTCATTTATGCATGTAAAGTTGTTTATAGTATTACCTTATCATTCTTTTGATGTCTACTTGGACTGTACTGATATCTTTTCTATTTTATTCCTGATATTGGTAATTTACATCTTCTCACTTTTATTCTTTGTCAGTTCTCCTATAGGTTTGTCAAATTTAATAACTTTTCCAAATAAATAGTTTTGTCTCATTGATTTTCACTATTGTTCTTAACTTTTCCATTTTATTAATATCTGCTGTTAGTATTATTTTCTCCTTGTGCATGATTTGAGTTTATTTTGCTCTTTTTTTTCAAGTTCTTAAAGTAAGAATTTGGTATTTAGAGTACTGATTTGTTTGAGAGTTCTCTTCTTTTTTTTTTTGTAGCTGTTCTTTACATATACCTGAGTGGTCTGATTTTTCTTTATTTCCTTATGCATTTTTTTTTTTAGGCAAGGCAACCCTTGGTTGACCTCACATATTGCAAGGAACTTGTCAGCTTATGATCTCTTATTTTTTTTATTTTTTATGGCCTACAACACCTGGTCTTCTGAGGTGGTCTCCCATCCAAGTACTAACCAGGCCCGATCCTGCTTAGCTTCTGAGATCAGACGAGATTGGGCTTATTTGTTCAGGGTAGCATGGCTGTAGACTCTTTATGCAATTTTAATCACAATATCATACAATATTATATTTCAGGAGTACAACATAGTGATTAGACAGCCATACAACCCACAAAGTGATAACCTCAATAAACCTAGTACTCATATGCCACTGTACATAGTTATTACAATGTCATTGACTAAGTTTCTTCTTCTATACTTTATATCTTCATGACTATTTTGTAACTACCATTTTTTACTTCTAAATTCCATCCCCCTTTTTTACCTACCCCTCCATCCCTCTCCTATCTGGTAACCCTCAAAATATTCTCTGTATCTATGAGATTGTTTCTGTTTGTTGTTGTTGTCATTTTATTTTGTTCTTTAGATTCCACATGTACATGAAATCATGGCATTTGTCTGTATCTGACCTATGCCACTTAGCACAATACCCTCTATGTCCATCATGAAATATCTTTTCTCATCATTTACTTTTAGTCTGTGTGTGTCTTTTAATCTGAAGTGAGTCTCTTGTAGGCAGCATATGTAAAAGTCTTGTTTAGCCACTCTATCTTTTGATTGGAGCATTTAATCTAGTTATATTTAAAGTAATTATTGATAGATATGTAGTTATTGCCATTTTGTTATTCTTTTCTTTTTCCTTCTTTTTCTTCTTAAAGAAGTGATTACATTTCCTGTAATTCTGGTTTGGTATTGATGAACTCCTTTAGCTTTTTCTTGTCTGGAAAGCTCTTTATCTGTCCTTTGATTCTAAATGATAACTGTTCTGGATAGAGTCATTTTTGTTGTAGGTCCTTGCTTTTCATCACTTTGAATATTTCACACCAATACCTCTGGCCTGCAGAGTTTCTGTTGAGAAATCAACTGACACACTTGTAAAAGTGCTCTCATAGGTAACTAATTGATTTTCTCTTGCTGCTTTTAAGATTCTTTCTTTGTCTTTAATCTTTGGCACTTTAATTATGATGTGTCTTGGTTTGGGCCTCTTTAGGTTCATCTTGGTTGGGACTCTATGTGCTTCCTCAGCTTATATGTTCATTTTCTTCACCAGGTTAGGAAAGTTTTCCATCATTATTTCTTGAACTCTCTCTCTCTTCTCCTTCTGGTATTTCTATGATGTGAATGTTGGAATACTTGATGTTGTCCAAGAGGTCCCTTAAAGTATCCTCATTTTTAAAATTTTTTCTTCATGTTACTATTCTGATCAGATGTTTTCTCCTACCTTATCTTCTAAATCACTGATTCAATCCTGTTTCATCAAACCTACTGTTGATTTTCTCTAATGTATTCTTTATTTCAATTATTATATTATTCATTTCTGACTGGATCTTTTTTATGTTTCTTATCTCCATTTTTAAGTTTCCTATTTCTTTGTTGAAGTTCTCACCGAGATCATTGAGCATTCTTATAACTAGTGTTTTGAACTCTGCATCCGGTAGATTGTTAGTTTCCATTTTATTTAGTTTATTTCTGGAGCTTTGTTCTGTTCTTTCATTTGAGACATGTTTCTTTGTCTCCCCATTTTGGCTGCCTCCCTATGTTTGTTTTTATGTATTAGGCAGGACAGCAATATCTTCTGGTCTTAGTAGAGTAACCTTATGTAGTAGACGTCCTGTGAAGCCTAGTGGTGCAGTCTCCCTGGTTACATGAGGTGGGTACTCCAGGTGTGTCCCTTGTAAGGGTTGTACTTCCCCTCCTGTTGTAGTTGAGCATTGATTGCTGTTTGCACATAAATGGGAGGGATTGACTATAAGCTGATTAGTTTTAAGGACTGGCCATGACTACAGTGGAGGAGCTGCTATGCTGAAACTGATTCTATAGAGAAGGATTTGCTTTAGCAAGGTTCTGGCGCCTTCCCAGTCTCCCCTTTGGATGTGTTGTCCTCAGATATAGCTCTGGGTGGTGCTTTAGCTTGGTCTGAAGCCAACCACTGGGAGTGCCGGTCCTAGTGCTTCTGGAAGGGGCCTGTAACAAACCAAGTTTAGCTGCAGTTTGTGCCCTGCTGAGGGCCTTCTGGCATGAGCCACCAAGCAATCCACAGATAGCTGCCACTCTCGCTGAGCTTGGAGGTACTTTGAGAGGCCAAACTGTGAATCGAGACTGCTGCCACTGGTGCCAGTCTCGGGGCTGCTCAGCAAGAAGTACGGGGCACACCAAGGCCAGATGCTGCTTGTTTGGGTTTTTTGAACCTTTGAGAGATTTTAGGAAAGTTCACAGCATGAGTCAAGACAGATCGTTTATATGGAGAAAACACTAGAAGTGGCTTGGGTGGGCCTGCAAGTTTGGTGGGGTGGGGTCTTGGAATCACCAGGACAAGGTAACTAGTGTTAGCTATGTTGATGGAGACTCAGATATGATGGCTGACATCTGCACCCAGGGAAGGTGGAGAAGGCTCAACAAACAATGGATTCTGCCAGCACTTCTTTCTGGGAGAAAGCTGGCCCTTAGCCTTTGACCTAAAGCCTGACAATTCAGTTCCTCCCTGTATATCCCATTCAAGCTGCTGCTGCCCCAGAACTGGAGCTCAGAGCAATTGAATAAGTCATTGAGTAAATTTGTGTGCGGGCCCCTTAAGAGGAGCATCTGGGACGCCGGCAGCCCTTCATCTCATTCAGCCACCATCTCCACTGGTTTTCTCAGCCAGAAGTTGTGGAGACTTCTCTTCCCAGCACTGGAACCGTGGACTGGAGAGCCCAGTGTGGGGCTTGGACTCCTCATTCCTCCAGAGGGACCTCCACAACTGAGTTATTACTCCTGATTTTTAACTGCCACAGGTGGGTCTTGGACCAGCCCATTCCTCATCTCCGTCCCTCCCACTAGTCTTGAGGTGGCTTCTTCTGAATGTCTTTAGTTATAGGACTTCTGTCCAGTTAGACTTCAGGTGATTCTCAGTGATGATTTTTCTGTAGTTTAGTTGTATTTTTCATGCAGTCAGGAGAGGAGGCAAACACAGTGTTTACTTCTTCTGCCATCTTGACCACTAAATCTTCCCTCTTTTCTAAAATATGCATTTGGTGCTATAGATTTTCCTGTCAGCATTGCTAAAGCATCTAAAGTTGAATCTCACAAATTTGGATATATTGTATTTTCATTTGCAATCAGCTAAATCTATTTTTTATTTCCATTGGAATTTTCTCTTTGACCCAAAGATTATTTAGAAAGGTTTTGTTAGTCTCCAAGTCTTCAGAGATTTTGATGATGATGATGATGATGATGATGATGATGATGATTATTGATTTTTAGTTTGACTCCATTTTGGTCAGAGAACACACTGTGTATGATTTCAAATCTTTTAAATTTGGTGAGATTTGTTTAACGGCATAACATATGGTCTATTATGGTATATGTTTTCTGAGCTCTAAAAAGAATGTGTATTCTGATGTTGAGAAGAGTGGTCTGTAGGTGTCAATTAGATTCTGTTGGTTGATGGTATTGTTTAGTTTCTTCTATATGCTTGCTGATTTTATGTTTAATTGTTCTACCATATACTTAGAAAGGTATGTCAAAGTCTTCTTTTAGTTCTATCATATTTGCTTCACATATTTTGCTGCTCTGATTTTTGGTGCATACACCTATAAGATTGCTATGCTTTCTTGGTAGATTGACCTTTTTACCATCATGCAATGTCCCTTTATGTCTCAGGTAATTTTCTTTGCTTTGAAATCTAATTTAGCTAATATTTATATAGCCTCTTCTGCTTTATTTTCATTCATATTTGAATGATATACCTTTCCCTACCATTTATTTTTTAATTGCCTATAACATTATATTTAAAGTGAGTTGCTTAGAGATAGCATATAGTTGGGTCATGATTTTTCATCCTTTCTGCCAATCTCTATCCTTCAGTTAGCATACTTATATATTTACATTTCATGTAACAATTGATATCTAGGGCTTAAATCTGCTACTTTATTTAGTTGGTTTTTTTTCTGCTTTTTTTTCCTCTGTCTTAATTTTCATGCTTCCTATGTTTACATGAAGATATTTTAGAATATTATTTAGAATATGATTTATCTAACATGTTTTTGAGTTTATCTCTTTGTATAGCTTTCTTAGTGGTTGCTCTAGGTATTTATAATATAATTTTTGTATCATTCTTCAAATATAATTTAGAAGACTAAGAGAATAATAATTCTTTTATTTATCCACATTTTTGTTTACCACATTGTGAGTTTTTTTCCCCTTTGATGTTTCCCAATTTTTTTTTACTTATGATTTATTTTTTTTTAGAGAGTTTTCTCTATTCATTCTTTTAGGTCTACTGGTGAAAGATTCTTTTAATTTACTTTCATCTGAGAATGTTTTTATTTTTCTCTTCATTTCTGGAGAATACTCTCCCTGGGCATAGAACTCTAGATTGATAATTTTCTTTCAGCAGTTGTAAAATGTTAGGACACTGCCTTCTGACATCTTTGTTTCCTGATGAGAAGTCCTCTGTCATTCAAACATTTTATTGGTAACATCATTTCTTTTGCACTGCCTTCAAGATTTTTTCTATGTCTTTAGTTTTCAGAAGTTTAATTACATTTCTTGGTATAGAATTCTTTGGGTTTGATCTATTTTGGAGTTTGCTCAGTTTCTTGAACCTTGTTAAATGTGGATATTTTTCAGCCATTACTTCTTTAGTACTTTTTTTTTTAAATCTCTATACTTTCTTTCCTCTTCTTCCACAAATCTGCAATGTATTTTAAAGGGTAATTGGAAGTCACAATCAAGTTTCAATCAAGGAACTTGTATCATTAAGCTTTTAATAAGAAACAGACCATCTACAACTTAGTGGCTTAAAACAACAATAATTAATTAGCTCACAACATTGTAAACTGACAATTTGGGCTGGTCTCAGTAGAGCAGTTTTTTTGCTGGTCTCTGCTGGTCTTACTTATGCATCTTCGGTTATCTGCTAGATTGGCTAGAGGCTGGTTGGTGTAGAAGATTTGCAATGAGATGGCTTGTCTCTACTTTAAGTGTCCCCTTGCTTTTCAGCAGACTAAACTGAGCTTTCTCATATGGAGGTGGAAGTGTTACGAAAAATGAGAAGCAAGCTCCAATGTGTAAGTGCTTTTCAAGACTCTGCTATTGGTATGCTTGCTAATAGCTCATTGGCCAGAGCCAGTTGCATAGCCGACCTAAATTAAAGGAATGGAAAACTATATTCTTACTTTCAATGGCAAGGGAAGATTTTTGCAATCCAGGCCAGGACTGTTATGATCAGATTCATCTTTTTAAAAGGGTATTTGAGACTGTGAAAAGTATTATTTGTAGGAAGCAAGAGTTAAGGACGAGAGATCAGTTTAAATAGAAAGAGAGAGAAAATTGGAGATTTAAAATATGCTTAGGGGCTAGCATTGACAAGTGATTGATTATGCATGAGCAGAAGAGAAAGAATGTGACATGCATTACTATTAGGTTTCTGTCTTGAGAAATTTGGTGAATAGTAGTGACACTTATTGAATTGGGAACCCTATAAGTGGCAAGATAAAGACAAAGATAATGAGTTTAGTTTGGGATAAATTTTATTTGAGATACTGAAAGGCATCCATGCGGAAATATTGACTATGTAGTTCAGTATAGGGCAAGGTTCTTAGAAAAGAGTTTTGGACTGAAGAAAAAAAATCTGTGAGTTATCAACTTATTGACCATATCTTTGACTGTGGAAATGAGTGAGTTAGATGCTAATATCCATAAGAGTTGTGTGGTTCTGAAAATATAAAGGATGGAACAAATGCAGGATTCCATTAAGTTCAACAATCTTTAGCAGTAGGCACAGAGATATTTTCTTATATTACTATTTTATTAAGCACAAATATCTTTAGTATTTGTTTAAAAGATTAGTGTATTCTTAATAGACAAAAAGTACAACATATAATCTTAGTTATCACCCATGATGGGAGCTACAAAATTCTGTGAGTAGAGAGAAGAGTCAGGTGAATGTATATTTATAACAAGGAGTCAGGGCTATATGGTCACAAGATCATATCCCTCCCTATATTATGTAATTATTGATATAACAATTCTAAATAAGCCTCATAAGTCTGATCAGGTTTGCTGACAAGAATTCACTCAGTAAAGTGATGAGAAGATAGTACTCAAAAACATTTGGGATTGTATTTAACTTAGTTTCAAGAATTAAACTGGATTTCTGAAGTTCAGAGATCATGGCCAGCCAAAATTTTTGGCCATATGTCACTTTTGTCATATGTGTACATTTCTTAGTGTGTATGCATCTTTAAACTCTTGGGGGATTTAGAATAAAGTACAGATATATTTTTAAGAGAAGTAAAGCAAGATGTTTTTATCTTGGAATGAAATCTATACAGAATCTATACTAGAATAAGGTACAGATATATTTTTAAGAGAAGTAAAGCAAGATGTTTTTATCTTGGAATGAAATCTATACATCATTTCTTTTTTGTATATGTGAAATTTAATAGAATTTGGCATGTTTGAGTGCTAGCCTTGTCAATACAATTAAAATGGTATTGAGTAACCGATTTGTAAGTAGAAATCTTACTAAGTTTATGTACAATATATTATAAACATTTATACAAACCTAAATTGTACTATATTTATGTTAATATCTTAGATTTTTAAAAATGTCTAATACTTGATAAGGCTTTTCATTAGAAAATAAAAATGCTTAAAATAAGTCCAAAATATATTTTATTTATAAATTATGTTTAAAATGCTTGAAATTATTAACTATCTTTGTAAATGTGACCAAGTCATATTTAAAAGCCCTTTAAATATGATTGCTTTTCTAGAATTATAAGTTGAATAGATTTGCTAGTTGAACTTTAGTAGCTAGTAAGTGCTTTAAATTTGTAACTTTGGACAATTATAAATTTAAAATCATAAAACTCTGTAAAGTCGTTTTTACATAGAAAATCTACCCTTGAACTCATGACAAGGAAATAAGTTAGAAGATGGTGGCATGAAATGAGGAAATCAGCTACCTAGAGGCAAAAGGAGAGAGGACTTTGGAGATATTAATACAATGGGATCTGAAATGATACAAAATACTAAACTATAACCAGAATGAAATGCTGGGGATTTTGGGAGGGAATAAACTTTGGGCTGTATAATGTCTAAAGAGGTTATTATTAAATACCATATACAAGAATAAAACCAATATTGACAGCTAGCAAACAAAAGAGTAAGTAGTTGATCGTACTTATCCTCCCACTGGGCCATCTGGAACTCCATTTTATTTGCAACAAACTTCCATTCCCTTCATTTACTCCCTCCATCTCCAATCTTGCATAAGGAGGGGTGAGAAGAGTTGTGAAAATAAGCCTGTCTGCATTGTTCAGGGTGGTATAGGGGAATGGGTGTTCAGAGCAAACCATGAGCTCATGAGAGCTAATTTTAAATCACTCCACATGAAGCCAGATCATTGTTTTATCCCTTCCTTTCCCCAAAACTGGAAAGATATATTAGGTGCCCTCCTTGTTTTATATTCTCTCATTCACAACATGATTCTCTGTGCATGTGTAAAATTCCACGTGCCTTTGGGGCTCATGGTATAAAATGATATCATTCCTTTCTCTTATCCTCAATCACTGACATTTGATCACCTTCTCTGCATTCTTTTTGAAAAACAAAATATCATCTGATTAGTTATCCTACTTTTCTTACTAGACTCTTCTGCTATTCTGGGTGACTTCTGTGTCTCCAATATCTTGACCTTGACATTTTCATCTGCGAAGATTACCTTTCTCATTCCAACTCAGCCATTTACTCCCATGACCACATCCTGAACCTTGTTCCTTGGAACTTCTCTGCTTCTGATATCATATAGGTAGGATCCCAGAGATGACCACAACCTCTTAGCATTCCATCCTTCCAAATAGTTATTAAATCTATTTCTTTCCATCCATACCATCATCTACCTATTACTCCTTCATCCAATCATGTTTTTTTCTGGGTCGTTGCTTTCACCTCTTAACTCAACTTGCTGCTTCTGTTTTACAACTCGTTCTTGTCTATTCTCCTATTTTCCATGTTCTTTCTTTATAAGACGGAAATTAGATCAATAGTGTCCAAACTCTTGAACATATGTACTTCAGTTAAGCCCATTTCTTTTTTCCTACTTCAACTTTCATATTACCCCACAGCCATCTTCTACTCCAGCAAGACTGAAATTTATTTAGCTCTCCTAAGATTCCATGTACTCTTACCTCTAATGCTCACATAGTTTGTTTTCTGCCTGAAATGTTCACCTCACCCCTACCCATAAATTTCCCCCCACACAAACTTACTGTACTCTCATTATTGTTCTTTCCTATACATTCTATAGGTCCTAACTTAAATTTTACTTTCTTTATAAAGTTTTTTTTTTTAAATTACCCTAGCTCAGGCACCCAACACTGGACATAATGCCTCTATTTTTATGTTATTAAAGCTTTCTCTACTTTCCAATACTTTGTAGGTTCTTTGATCAACATGAAGTTAGAGATGTTAATAAGAGTTAGAATTTTCTAAACATTTCTTCTCTTTACCATCTATATGTTGTAGCCTGAGGAATAAGGCGATGTTATATTTTAGAAATTATTTCCCAGTTAAGCTAGCATTGTTTCTTCTCTTGATGAAAAATATTTATACCATAAAAAGATGTGCTCGAAGGAAATGGAAATCAATATTTACTGATAATTATGTGATCCTAATATACAATTTTTCACATGTTCCCCTTTGTAGTACTTATATTCATGTATTAAACTTAGCTGTATGTGTTTTAATAAAAACTAACATTTATTAATCATTATATACTACGCACCACGACATTTTGCATGCACTTGCTCATTTGCCTCTTCATACCTTATTAAAAATTAAGAATTACTCCTATTATCACAATTTAATAACTAAGGAAACTGAAGCTGATAAAGCTTAACTTGCTTAAATTTTATAATTTTCCCGGGTGGGGAAACCAAGATGCACAACAGGTAGGTTAGTGCCAGGGCCTGCCCTCCACACCACCTAAAGTTTTTAGCAAAAAGTAACTTCAGTATAAAGGGAGAAATATAGTGGTTTATATGTAAAACAATGTGATTCCAAGAAATCAAGTTTTGAAATGAATTAGGACTCTTATTTACTAGTTCTCAGGCTAGCTTCTATTTCAGTTTTTATTTATTTATTATTACGTGGCCAGCCCATACTATCTGTCATATTGGACATCATTAGACATTTTTGTTTTATATTGATATGATAGACATAGGATGATTTATATAAGATATGGAATTGAAGACACTGTTTGCCACTCTTTTTATCCACTAAAAAGTAACCAAGTATCTTGTGAAAAATACATTTACTTGATGAGGAAGTATCTTATGGCCTACCATAGCAACAAAATTTAGCACCCTGCCAAGAGCTCATTCAAGAACTATGAAATGTATAATCCCAAATCCTTAATTAAGTTCCCTTTCCTATAAATTCCCTGAAGTATAGTCCATTTTACTAATAGCTACAAATATCCTTGGCACAGAAATGACTTCTTTTGTGCTCAACATCACATATGCCAAGGGAATGAGCACAACAACAGCATAGTAAAAGTGAATCTCTAAACTCTGGACTATTAAGTCAAATTCATATAGCCAAGAACAAAACTCATATGAAGAAGGTTTACACAGTGTATGATGGAGATTTGGAGGATGGGGTGGCAGGCTGGGAGGAAGAGGTGAAAAAGGAGAACATGGTTAATGCATTTCCCATTTTAGAACAAGGAGAAGCATCTGCATTTCTACATTTTCTTTCCTTCCTTCCTTCCTTCCTTCCTTCCTTCCTTCCTTCCTTCCTTCCTTCTTTCTTTCCTTCCTTCTTTCCTTCCTTCCTTCTTTCCTTCTGTACTCCCTCTCTCCATCCCTTTCTTTTTTTCTTTTCTTCCTAACTTACATTAGGGATTCAGATGCATGGATCCAAGGGAGAAACATATTTTACTCAAAAGAAGGTACAAACCCTATCAGAAATGCTGGAACCCACAGCTCAATTTAAACAGCAAATTTAGAAATTGTTAACTCATTCCAATCTGTTTATTTAAAAGTAAAGAAATAAAGTATGTGAAAGATTCTTATTCATTCTGTGCTAAAACTCTGCATTAATTATATATTTAGAAATTACTCTTCCTTAAAATGAAAATGATATCAAAAAGGATATCCTTCTAAATTATTATAATTCAATTTTTTTACACAAATCACGAAACAGCATTAAGTATAGGAGATTTATAATAATAATAATAAAACAAATCTTATTTTTACTTTTATTGATATGAATTCTAATAATTTCCTTATTTTCTGGAACTTAAAATTTTCATCTACAAAATGAGAACATTGATACCTTTCCTGATTCACAAAGACTGAAGATCAAATTTGAGAAGGCACTTTGTAAACCCTAAAGGATTATGAACATGTTTGTAATTAAATGGTATGTTCTCTATTATTTTCCCAGCTAAGCCTTAGCAGCACTTGCAATTACTAAATCAGTATTCATGTAGATTATATCATTCAGAAGGCTCCAAGGATCTCTTAATGAGATTATATAAGAGCAAATATTTTATCCAGTATTGAAATGCATCACTTTTGAAAGTTAATGGATCAATTGCCTAATAGCAACAATAACTATAATGGTTTACAACAGAAAGTGGAAATATCTCTTTCAGCTGACATTCTAAAGGGAGTGAGGTAGGAGGGAAACAATTATTCAGAGTGGATAATAGTGCTCAGAAATGCAAAATGTGCCCTGAAATCTTAAATGAGTTCAAGTAGGCAAATGTTTAAAGTTGCATTTATCAAAGCTAAGAGAAACGCTTTTCTTATTGATATTTTAAACATTTTTTAAAAATTTGAATTCTTCACCTTAAAACTTTTTATTTCTTTCAATATAATTTGCTTAAAACTGGCATTTAGCATCTTTGAAATTAAATCATTTATAATTATTTTCTTTTCTAATCTGTTAATGAAGCCATTTTATGGAAGCTAAATCTATATGATTTTGCTGCTATTTGTTTTTTTCCCCCCAGATACCTTTCCATGGAGTGCAATTCTTATGAAAGGATTCTTGAAAGAATAATTTTTTTCAATTCTGTAGTCAAACTGGGAAACCCTGATTACCATACATATTTCTTGAGAATTCATCAATGCATATTAGCATATTAAAAACTTTACATCTTCTTATAGAGAAACATATTTAACTGTTTAAACCACTCTTTTTTCAAATTTCTTTGGCCATGGTAAGGCATAAGTTTCTCGGCTGAAAGACTGCCTAAGCTGGATCCCAGGTTCTAGTTTGACTTATCTATGCCCAAGTTTCCTCACCTATAAAATGTAGATTATCAGAATATGTAGGTTGGGGTTTCTATAAGGATAACCTGAGGTGACATTTGTAAAGTGCTTAGGACATGGCTGGACATATGACTATGTAAGTGTTTGTTAAAAATTGTATAAACTTTCTTTCTTGCCTTATTATTTCAGAGCCCTGATCCTTGAGAGACTTTCCAAACTGGAGAGGGAAATCTAAATTTAATGGTCCCCAAGACTATAGGCTCTGTGAAGCCCAGAGAAGTTAAATAATTTGCTCAAGTCCTGATGGTAGAGATTTAATTCTGGACAGTTTTTGGTCTTGGTCCTTATATGAAACCACTGCATTAAATGCATCTCTGAGGGACAATCAGAAGATCATTATTTCATGTAACTTCTCTTCCAGAAATTTTTATTTCAAGTAAACTTTTTTTTTTTTTCCTAGAGCTCATAAAATATTTCAGGCAGCTAGGACCAGAAGAATTGTGCTATCCTTTCAAAATTGGTCAAATTAATTAACAATGTTGGCTGCCTTTGTCACTTAAGCAAAAGGTAGGAATCAAAATAGAAAGATGAAATTAAATAGAAGGATTTCAACCAAAATCTATCCAAACCTTAACCAAAATAAGAATAACAAGAAAGGAATATAATACATTGACATGGGGCCAGCAGGGAGAGGGGATAGTACATGAAAATAATTTTATGACATTTTAGTTAGCAAGTAAGAGGGAGTGAATGTAATCAATCTTCTGTGATCCTTTCCATGACCTTTTGGTAGTTTTAAGATCATTAGGAAAATATATGTCAAGTCACCACGGTTGCTTCTAGTTAAATTTATGTAATAGCTACAGTTTTCTAACTTTCTGCTTTATACGATTCTTTTTGAGCAAGAAATTAAGAAAATTTTGTGATGTTATTAAGAAGAGAAATGCCTGGAGTTCACCTTATTAAAATGACATAAATAATCTACCTTCTAAGCATACCTAATTGGTTTACTTGGATAGTGTATGTTAAATATTTGTTTTGTAGTTAGTATTGGGCTGGAGTGATAAACAGCCATATATTTCTTCAACACTGTTCCAACATTTTTATAAACTTACAGGGGAATTGTATGTGAGATTTGGAAGAAAAAGAATTAACATAGAAAACATGATTAAATATCATGATGTCAATAGGTAAATTTAAATTTGATCAGATGATGGAGGCCATCCAATGATATAGTCTAAGGAGTTTGTAATGTGATGGGCTGCCTCATGTGCTCGTAATTTGGCTGTTCCTCAGAATGCTGAAGTGGAGGACTCCTGTGATGCTATGCAGTGGGACTTCCTTTGCTGAGTGGAAGGATGAACTAAATCAGTCTCCCACACTGCTCTACTTGCATGACTTGTTCATATTCCACGATCTGCCTTCATTGTTCATGGTCTATACTACACTAGTATTTCCCAAGCTGTGTTACTAACAATATGTTAAAGTAGGCACATTAATATGTATTATGTAAATCCCACACATGAATAAAATCACATGTGAGATTAAAAAATGAAAGCAACAAATGAATAAGACAGAGAGTCACGGACACAGACAACAGTATAATGGTTATTAGAGGGAAGGGGTGAATAAGGGTAAAGGAGATCAAATATATGGTGATGAAAGGAAATTTAAGTTTGAGTGATGAACATACAATGCAATATACATATTTGACATATTATTGAATTATACACTTGAAACATATTAGCCAATGTCATCTCAATAAATTTAATTTAAAATTTTACAAATGAAGAAATAAAAATAGCCAACACACAGAATAAAATAAATATGTATTATATAAAGAAAAAAATTTAACCAAGTTAAGCTGGTATATGGAGAGTTAGGCCAAATAATGTAAATCTCTTTACTATGGGACTTGCGAAACCTTAAAAATATTCACATTCACATTGATTCTCCAAAAGGAAGACATTTTGCAGTTTGCTATGTTTTTTTGAACTTAGAAATGTTTCTTCACAAAGAATGCTGTAGAATTGAGTCTTCTAAGAAAACAACTTTAAGAAATACCTAAGTAAAGGATACCCATGGATCTGACAATAGTGAATTTTTACAAATCAAGGAGTTTTTAGTTGAATTATTCAATAAATACAAATAAAAACACTTCCAGTTTACATTCTAAATATATTGTCTGCAAGACACTGAACTACTTTACATTTATAAAGGATAAATATATTTTTCAATTTTAATCTAGAAATTTGGCATTTTAGACATGTGCTTGTCTTCTTGTACTTTACATATGCCAAATAAATAATTCTTAAGATAAAAGACATAAAAAAAATTATTTTAAAAAATCATTTAATTTATTTTATAATAATTGTCTATTTTTTATAAGGTACGGTGGTGATCAACTGTATTAGGGGTTAATTCGATAGGTATAAATATACTTTATTATGCAAATAGAAGTTTGAGTTTTACAGGCTTTTCTGTTTTTAAGGAAAATGTTTATTCTCTTATTATAGAGAATTATTTCAATAAGTAAAGACAGTATTGCAAAAACGGTTTGGTCACTAGATCTAGAGAGAGAAGACCTGAATTTTTATTTTAGTTCTCCTTCTAAATTGCTATTTGAAAAATTTTAATGGAGTGGCAATGTCGATTAGGGGTTCAAAATGTAAATATTGGCACTCCATGGCTGAGCTGGGAGCATATCTCTATCACTGATGAGCTCTATGATCATTGGCAAGTTATTTAACCTCTCCATGCCTCAGTGCCTTTATCTGTTTGTGACATTATAATAATACTTACCTTGTAAAACAATTACTGGCACATAATTAGTACTACTTAAGTCTGTTATAATTATTGTTAATTATTCTGGGATTTGGTATCTTCAACTGATAGTATTAGATTAGGTGATCTTTAAGGCGAAATTGAAGCCTATGTGCATTTATGTCCATGAAGAAACTATATAAAATAGTAATGAATTTGCTAAAATTTCATTCAAGGAGTATGGGTGGGATACGGAAAACATATTTCCTCCCATTTTGTTTTTGGTAAAGTGGTTTCTCATTTAATAACCCTCCCCCCGAATAAAAATATTAAATGCAGAATCATTATGGTATTCAGAAAATAAAGTCCTCTTTTTGCAGCATAGAAGTTCAGTTTGCCTTAATCCAGTTCAGTGATTAAGCAATTACTATTTGCGAGAATGTCCACCAAAATTTTTTTTTAAAATGTGGCTTTCTTTGAACTTATATCTAGTTAGAAATATGGCACAGTGGACCATTCCAGGCAGCCTGAGAGCATTATACATGTTTAGCAGTGGATCATGTATTATGCTAGGAGTCATGAGCAGGATTCAAAGGAGGGAAGAGGATCAGGGGATAGCATTGTGGGATTAGGACTGGAACCATCATGAAAAAGGACTGGAATAACATCAAGAAAGAATGTATAAGATTTTTTCCAGGTACCATAGATCGATTAGTCTAAAGCAGGATTTTTTAAACTTCAGCACTACTGACACTGAGACTGGATAATTCCTTATAGTGTGGAGATCTCCTGTGCATTAAAGGATATTTAGTAGCATCATTGGCATCTACCAGCTAGATGCAAGTAGCAACCCTTCTGTTATTTGTGACAATCAAAATGTTTCCTGACATCGCCAAATGTTCCTTAAGGAGGCACAATCACCCCTGGTTGAGAATCCCTGGACTAATTGTATAGAGTTCCTGAGGATAATTCATTGGATAGTAATTTTGTTTCAAGAGACAGACAGCAGAGAGTTGAATTCCTAAAGATGCTAATTTCCTTAAGAACTGGGAATAAATGAAAATTTTCTTTTACTGTGACAGTGATATATAAATAATTAAGTTCAATTGTGGTATACAATATAGAAAAGGGAAACATATAGAGACCAATTCTATAATTGGCAATATCATTATTCACCCTGTCATTAATAAAAAGAGAAGATAAAGTGACCATCTGCCATCATGAGAACATTTTATTAAAATTTCAAGATTGATTAAAAAGAAATCACACTCACCAATGTTTCACAATAACTCAGGAAGAAAACATTGAAATCTTGATTTCTTTTTGGCACAACAAGGACTAGGTATGATCTGCAGCTTTGACTTACCTCCCTTCACTCTTTCTTTGGGGATTTGAGCATCTGTCCTGTCCCTAAGCACTGAGAGCTGGGGATTGGGCAGCTTGACCCACCTCTTGAGGCCAGCAGTTCTAGGTGACAGGCATTTCCAGTTCAAACAAGACAAAGGGAAGGAGGGCATAAACATTAATTTTAGGAGGAGGCGATAGGTCAGTATATTTTGTTGACCCTTTCAGTGAGGTCTTCAGCCAGTGTCAAGTAATCGAAAACCTTTTAGTTTAACGTTTAATCTGTCAAACTGAGAACAAAACACAACTGTGGTTTTGCTTTTGAAAATAAAAATGTAAGTAAAGTTTTCATATAGTAAAAGCATGTTAATTTTCTTTTTCAAAACAAGATGAAAGAGAAAGATGTATGCAGTATATGAGAATTATATGAAGAAAGAATATTAATTTCCAGTTTCATAAAAATCTATTGTAGTGTTAATTTCCATTTTTAGAAAAATTGAATGCAGAATCTAAAGAGAAATATATGTCACTAAATAGAAAATATGACTCTAATTGTAGGCTAAAGTAAGAGAAATATCTCAAAAACAATTTTGCACTACACGCATGTGCACACGCACACACACATGCATGCACACACACCAATTAGGTTACTGAGGGATTGTTGTGGTCTTGCCAGGGACTGTGATGTGCATGGTTTTGAATCATGTTCATTGCTGCTATTCAGGTCACTATCTATAATTCAGGCTTATTCAAAAACACTTCACTTTGTTGGTTTTCAGCACGCTATTTTTAGGGATAAAGAGTTGTCATTAGGGAGAAAGAAATATGGTTCTCGCGCTTTTGTTAAAAGATACCTACTCTTCAGCAGAAATACTTATGTATTTTTCACTTGTTCTCTAGCATTTACTTACACTTTGACATGAAAAGCTTGAGGTCTTTTATGGCAAATTATTCCTTTCTTAACTTTTTTTTGTTGTTGTTAAGATAACTAGATGGTGTTATGTTATCATTATTTTAAATAAAAGGATGCCTTAAAATTCCTTGCTATTTCAGGCAGATCATTCAAATCTTTTGAAAGACATTAGTATACCATTTCCAGGGAAGCTAAGTTTATTGAATCTTTGAAATACTCTCTGCTTAGCTTAGCTGTCATCACACCATCGGTTGTGAGATACATAAATAACTTTATTTTAACATGTGAGAAATAATAAAAGAGACTCCTTCTGGATGTTAAGATGTGAAATTAAACTCCAGGTGCTTTTCAGGGTTATTTGGGACATTTTCCAGTTGTTAATATGGAAATCCTGTCACTCAGGGCAGGCATCTGTTGCCACGGGAAGGCAAAAGCTGCATCCTTTGATAAGTTGTTACAGTTGGTAGGAAAAAAACAAAACAAAAAACTGAGATAAGTATTGGAAGACGACTATTCACCAGGAATTGGTGAACTGGCTTGGAAACTAATTATTATTCTTTCCCTTTCATAGACATTTGTTTATACATAACTATTATGGTTCTTTTAGGCACACTGATCTTAGAATTTAGGCATAACTGTCTCTTAACTACATAAATTCATATACATCTAACCATTTAATTGATTTATTACTAAAATTCTAATCACTGATTCCAATGCATAAGGGGTTTTTCCCCACATCATCAAGCAATTGTCTGATGCCAGCTGGGTGCCCTGCATTTCAACTCAATTAAGACACTATCTACCCGGAGAAGCATCAAATTCCACAAGTTAAGGACTCAGTGCTGCAAGCCTGCTGTCTGCTTCAGATGCAATCATAAGTCTAGATTATTACCTGTACTTCTGACTGGCTATAAATTGGAGGTTCTCATGACCCCCTCCTCAAGTTCACTTAATTTCCTAGAGAGGTTCACAGAACTCAGAAAACCAGCTTTACTCACTAAATTACTGATTTATTACAAAGGATCGGAATCAACAGCCAGATAAAGAGGTGTCTAGGGCAGGGTATGGGGAAAAGGCGCAGAGCTTTCATGTTGTCTGAGCATGCCACTCTCTTTGAATCTCAGGTGTTCACCAAACTGGAAGCTCCCTAAATCCCCTCCTTTTTTTTTTTTTTAAGGAGGCTTCATTACTTAGGCATAATGGATTAAATCATTGGCCATTGGTGATTGATTCAACCTCCAGCCCAGTTCTCCTCCCCAGAGGTCAGAAGTTGGAATTGAACATTCCAACTCTTTATTCACATGATTGGTTCTCCTCAAAACCAGCTCCAATTCTTAGAGGTAGTCCAAAAGTTACCTCATTAAGTAAAGGGGAACAGAATTTGTCCCCCCAAAATCTTTGTCATAAGGATTATTTTAAGCTGATTATGTATGTATGTATGTATGTATGTATGTATGTATGTATGTATTTGAACTTGGTTTATTTTGACTTTTTTTTCTGGGTTTATTGAAATATAATAGACAATTAGTTGCTTGTATTTACATTGTACAACATAGTGAGTTTTTTTTTTCAATTATAGTTGGCATACAATAATATACCAGTTTCCATTGTAAGCCCAGTGATCTGAGATCCACACAACTCTTAAAGCAATCACCTCATTAAATCTGGTACTCCTCTTCCCCCTTACATATTACAAAATTATTAACCATCTTCCTCATGCTACACTCTACATCTCCATGTCTATTCTGCAACTATCTATTTGTATCTCTTAATCCCTTTGCCTTTTTTTCCATCTCCCCAACCTCCTCCCATCTAGGAGCCCTCAAAATATTCTCTGTATAAATGAGTTTATTTTCACTTTTGTTGTTATTGTTGATTATTTTGTTCTTTAGATTCCACATGCATGTGAAATCATGCGATATTTGTCTTTATCCCATTTCATTTGGCACAATACCGTCTAGGTCCCTCCAGGCAATATCTTTTTCTATCCCCTTCCTTTTAGTCTGTGTGTGTCTTTTAATCTGAAGTGAGTCTCTTGTAGGCAGCATATTGTAGAGGTCTTATTTTCTTATCCATTCAGCCACTCTCTCTTTTAGTTGGAACACTTAATTCTTTTCCATGTGAGGTACTTGTTGATAGGAATGTAGTTATTTCCATTCTTTATTCATCTTTTCGATACACATTTTTTTTTCTTAAAGAAGTCCCTCCAACATTTCCTGTATTACTGGCTTGGTGTTGATAAATTCCTTTAGCTTATTTTTGTCTGGGAAGCTCTTTATCTGTCCTTTGGCTCTAAATGATAGCTCTGCTGGATAAAGTATTCTTGGTTGTAGATTCTGAGTTTTCATCACATTGAATATTTTGTGCCAAGCCCTTCTGTCCTGCATAGTTTTTTTTTGAGAAATCAGCTGCCAGTCTTATGGGTGCTCCCTTATAGGTAAATAACTGTTTTCCTCTTGTTGCTTTTAAGATTCTCTCTTTGTATTTAACTTTTGGCATTTTAATTATGATGTGTCTTGGTATGGGCCGCTTTGGGTTCATCTTTCCTGGGACTCTCTGAGCTTCCCTAGGTTGTATGCCTATTTCCATCGCCAGGTGAGGGAAGTTTTCCATCATTATTTCTTCAAATAGCTCTTCAACGTCTTGTTTTCTTTCAGGTACCCCTATGATACGGATATTTTTACAGTTAATAGTAGTCTTGGCTTAATTATAGTCTTGGCTTATTTTTTCTTGCTGTTCTGATTGGGCGTCCTTGACTTCCCCATCCTCTACATCAGTGGTTCTATCCTCTTCTTTATCCACTCTGTTGATTCCCTCTAATAAACTCTTCATCTTCGATAATGTGTTCTTCATTTCTGAATGGTACTCTTTTATAGTTTCCATTTTAATTTTTGTTTTTATTTCTTTGTTAAAATTCTCATTGAGTTCATCTATATTTTCTCTAAGTTCATTGAATATCTTTATAACCAATGTTTTAAACTCTGCATCTGTTAGATTGCTTGACTCCATTATTCCTGGATCTCTGTTCTCTTCTCTCATATTGTTTCTGCTTCTTTGTCTTCCCGTTTTGACTGCCTTTCTGTATCTGTTTCTATGTACTAAGCAAAGGTCCTAAGTCTCCTGGTCTTATTTGTACAGCTTTGTGTAGGTGTTCAGCTGCAGGCCAATTTTAATCCCAGACTGTTGCCCTCCAGGGCTACCTGTTAAGATTCAGCAAGTGATCCACAGATTCTAAGCTTATAGTTGCCTCAAGAAACCACACCAGAAATTGAAGGCCAGCTGCCACTAGTGCGAGTCTTGGCTCTGCTTAGCAAGGAGCACCTAAATCACCGAGGATATACCTGAATATGGCTTGGATGGGATCACGAGATGGCGATGAGAGGTTTCAGGAAATCTGGGACAAGTGACCTCTGTTATCAAGTTTGATGACGTCTCAGCTATGACGGGGCTGTGACAGCACACTGGGAGTGGGCGAGGGCTCAATAGAGGAACAATGGACACCACCGTACTTCTGTCTAGGTGGATCTTCACCTCCAGCCCTCACTTTGACAACTCAGTGTCCGCCTATAAGTACCTGGTGCCCCACACACAGCAAACCTGGTGTCGGTACTCAGAGTGAGCAAGTCCATCACCTCAAAAGTCCATTCACGGATTCAGCTCCTTTAAGAGGCATTTGCAGCTGCCAGCTGCCAGCTGTCGCTGCCGCAGCCTCTGTCCCACTTAGTCGCTCAGGACCAAGCAGCCTCACATCCTCCTCCTGACCTACTTCCTCCTGTTGCAGGGCAATTTTTTATCTCTCTCCCTTGTTGTGGGGCTTGTTCACCTAGATCCCAGGCCACTTTCTTTGCTGTTTGCTCCATGTTTCTGTCACAACTTGATTTGGTTGCAAGAGAGATGAGCAAAGCCTCTATCATTTATGCCATTTTTTTTCCTCCCCTAAGTTGATTATTTTTAACAAAAAGCAGACATAGGGGAAGCTCTCAAAACTAAGTAGAAGTTACCCTTTTGTAAGAGTCATTTACATTTATAAGGAGATCTCCATTTGTAAATGTGTCTTCCTCTCTGTCCCTGGGAGAGGAGAATGACTAAATCTCTAAAAATGTATTACTGAAGAAATTATGGACTTAAATTTCCATAATAACCCATACCTGTGCTTTGCCCGATAATCTCTCATAACTGGCTTCTCTCTACTCCCAACATCTTTTGTCTTTAGCTGGAAATGGTATTTAAGGCAATGGCTTGGGCCATTTTGAGGAATTTCTCAGTGTTCCTTGGTGTCTTCCATGTATGCAGGAGCTATACATGTTATTAAACTTATGTTTGTTTTTCTCCTGTTAATTTGTGTTTTATTACAAGGGGGTCTCAGCCAAACAATTAGAAGAGTAGAGAGAAAATTATTTTTCTTCTCCTGCAGTAGCAAAAGACACCTTTATTGCTCTCATTAACTAGGAAATCCCAAGGATTATAGGAGCTCTGGGCTAAAAATGGATATGAAAACCAAATGCATATTTCTTATTATAACTCACAATATCACAAATACTCATTTTGTACTAATAATAGGTTAGATGAAAAGTTTAATATTAACTTGGACTAGACTATGGCTTTCAAAAGAGTCAAATACCGAACTGTTAGGTAAGGAGGTTAAAGTCCTCTTTTTTTTAGTCCTAGTAAGTTTTCCTTTAAAGATATTGTATTCCATTCCATTCTTTCAGTGTCTTCAAAAACATTGACAACTAAGCAAAAGTTCAGAGAAGAGCAAGGAATGTTAAGAGGATTGAGAAATTGACTTGTCAATAAAACAAAAACCCCACACCACTCTTGATGTGGCACATCAATTACTAATTTCCTTTTAAATTCAGGAGGCCCTCTATCCAATTTCTCACTAGTAGGAGAGTAAGACATTTGCTATCTCTCTAAGGCAAAACCCACTATAGCTCAGGTTTGGCCTAATTCTGGCAGGATTCAGACACCACTTAAGATGCTTAACATTTGGAATTACTAGAGTGCTTTGCACAGTCCAATCTGACACATAGTGATACTTAACTTTCAGAAAGTATAACAAAGTAATTATTTTTTCTCCAATCAAAATTATCTGTAATTCTACATGAGAGTAAGAATACTTGGACTTTCAAAGTAAATTTCCAAAGCAGGCTACTCTGGAAAAATAACTTATAATCAAGTAGAAGAGGTATAAAAGAAGCTTTTTTCTCCATCTACTGATTGAGCTACTCTCGAAAAGTATTCTTATGCTGGTGGAGAAAATAAATCTCTTTTCTTTCTCCCTCGTGGCAAGGCTTATTCTTATTTAGTTTTGATCCTTGAGCTGTGTCAATCACAGTTCCTCAGCCATAGTAGAATTCTAGTAAGTATTTTGTTGACTATTATTCACGTGACTATTTGCTAAGGAGGGAATAGAGAACCCTTTGGAGGCTTATGGTAGAAAAATATGGAATGGGATAGGTGAAATTTTGGATTCAAACTATAACCTAGCAACCTACTTGACAGATAGGAATTAAAATGGAAAATGCATTTGGCATGATTTTTAAAATTTTAATTTTCTTCTCAAATTAATTCTAGAAAACTTAACAGTAAACTGAATATTACATATTTTTATAAAATGTATTAATATATAATTACCCACAAAACAAAATTGTAGAAAATTTATTTAGAATAAGCTGGAAAAAATATGTATGAAAATAAACTTACAGTACAAAAAAAAATCTTGGAGTTGAGGGAGAGGAAAGGAATTGGCCTTTACTGAGCATACACTATGTAAGAGGTACTATGCTAGATACATTTCTCCTGGCAATTTCTGGATGAAAAAATTGAGGTGCTTTGTTTGTGATACTCAAATTCACTAAGTAAATGGTGCACCAGTCATTGAAAACAGATGTCAGATTTTAAAATCTAAATTTTACCATAATTCCTTAGTACTTTCTAATAAGATAGATTTAAAGAATATTGCATATCTGTTCTTTTCATAATCAATGATTATACTCTCAAACTCAATTCTTAATACTATCTTTTATCCATCTCTTAAATGAAGTCTATCTATCTGATTGAATTAGTGTTCATATTTTCTCTAAAGTTCTTTTCATAATCAATGATTATACTCTCAAACTCAATTCTTAATACTATCTTTTATCCATCTCTTAAATGAAGTCTATCTATCTGATTAAATTAGTGTTCACTATTTTCTCTAAAGTATTCCTTGTCATCTGCTTACCACATTATCCACATCGTTGATTTTTTCTACCAGCAAAAGCTAAGTTTTTTTGAGCTTTTCAACTTTGGTGTATTTCACCTCTGACAAAGACTCTCTCTTGACCCAAATTTTAGTCAAGATTCTCTGAGCCCTTTTTTTGACCAGGTCTGGACCTTGGACTTCTGTTTTTATTCTATCATCACCTAGTTGTAGCAAAAATCCTGCTAAGCAATTTGGAGAAAAGCCCTCATGCTTGATATTTGATCACCTTAGACATCTAATCAAATTCCTCATTCTCCACCATGCTGCAGGTGGTATCTGATCACTTGGCCTGCCTTCAGCAAGAATCCTGTTAGATCAGTTTAGCAAGAATTCCCCCTACTCTTGATGTCTCTTATTAGAGGCATCTATTGACACCTCCAAACCTGCTCCTTGGCTATAAATCCTCACTTTTCTTTGCCGTATTTGGAATAGAACCCAGCACTACACTGAGCTCTCTTTTTCCCTATTGCAATAGTTCCTGAATAAAATCTGTTTTTACTGCTTTAATTAGTGTCCAACTTTGGTTTTCTTTACTATCTCCATGACAAAAAAAGTACAAAGTTGTCATTTGCCTCCAAGATCTTAAATTGTAAATGTCTCTCTGACTTTAATTACTCATCTTTTTCAATTTCATCAGTTCCTAATATTTATAGACCAGTTCTTCATACTCATTTTCAACTTTGGATGTAGTTAAGGATAATACTGGTGGAAACGTGCCGTGGAGAACAATAAAATAGTTAAGCTAATTTTTTAAATCTATATAGGAGTTCATAGTTTAAAATTTATTTTACATGCATTTTTTTCAAGATTAGAACACAACTGAGAACTCCATATTTAAGCATACTGTACTTATTTTTTTTATTTATTTACTCTCCAGCTTTAGTTGGATATTATTCACATATAACACACGTATTTATATATTTTTAATATACATGAAAATCATATAATATCAGTACTTTAAACCAAAAATAAAATGAAAATGTTAGCATTGCTCTAATATGGTCCATTGGATCAAAACATTTTCTCCTCCTTAGAAAGCCTTTAACAACAACAAAAAAGGAGGTAACTTTTTGTAATGTTCTCTCTAATTATGAGTGTAATAATTTATTTTAGTGATTGTAATTGTTCTAGAACAGTGTCCTATAGAATTTGCAGGCAGTAGAATTTTTACCTAAATTCTACTATTTGCTATCAGCTCAATTTAAGATTTAGCATTTTTGTTTGTTCTGTTTCTTGGTTGGTTGATTATTTGCTGGGGATAGAAGAGAGATTGACATTAGAATTTCCTTTAAAAGATATGCACCTGAATAAACATACCTAGCATCTACATTTTGTTTTCTAAATTTCATTCCCTACCAAAGGAAACAGAGTTTTTCAGTTTTTTGTCTGTTTGTTTGGTTTTTAGTATCAAAAGGAAGAACTAGAGATTTTTGAAGAAATCACTGATTTTAGGACAAGGTTAGAAGAAGTACATCAACCAGAAATTAATAAAGTATACTAAAACATATATGTAGAAGCAAGGTAAAAGGACATAGAAGCCAGATTGAAGACTACATTTGGGAAAATATGAGCACACACCAAAATAAGTAAAGGTATTAATGGTTTATAATCTACTTCCTTAGAGCAGAATGCCAAATAATAAATATTTTTAAAACGGAGTGAGAAATATCATTATTTAGCACTATTTACTAAAATTTACTCGAGCAGGGATTATTAATAGTTGCCAAACTTGGGGAGGAGGATGGATTTAAAAATAAACTCATATCTACGTAGTCTTAAAGTATTTTCTTATAAATGTCTTCTATCAAGTCTAGCCCATTCATTGATAGAAAATATATTTCTTAGTCAAATTCCTTCAAGACAAATTTCAGGCAACTAGCTGAAAATTTGTTATTGAATTGCTGTGTATTAGGTGCTTCTCATTATCATCTTTATTTTCAAATAGAAGTGTTTTAGAATTTGTATTAGAATTATGATGTTACACTTCTTGCTGGCATTCTGGTCTATGTGTGATACAGATCTGTGTTGTCTGCCAGTGGCAGTAGCTCAATTTTCCCCTTTCTGAGCCATCAGTAGGGCACAGAATGCCTCTATATTGGTTGTTATAAAATGAACAGTCTATGCTATTGTTGAAATTTAGAGAATTCTACTAAAAAATATGGCACCTTGGCATATTGAATATTTCAAGCTGAAGAAAAAATAGCAGGTACAAGAAAGACTCTGTGACCACCTTCATCTCCTCCAAAGTAGGTCATAAGATGTGAGATGTGCCCTCCCTATACCCAAAGGAAAGGAGCATCTTTATCTTCAAAGGCAGAGGGAAGCCTAAAGGAAACTGAATAAACAGGTCTCACTAAGTTCCCCCAGCTTACTACCCTTAACATCTACCTATTGCATTTTCCCACAAGTGCCAGTCTTCATCAAATCCAGTATAAAAACACTCAGATTTAACAATTTTTTTAGATCTTCATTTACTTATGAAAGCTAAATAAAATTGTATGCTTTTCTCTTACTAATCTGTCTTTTGTCAGTCTAACCTACAGGGTCCCAGTTGAAGAACCTAAGATGGGTAAAGGAACAAATTTTTCCTCTTTTATATTACTGTATAGTGAGAAAAACTAAGGCTGTGGCATGAGACAGATTTCATTTGAGTCCTGCCTCTTCAGCTTAATAGCTAGCTGTGCTGCTCAAGCTTCCTAATACTTCGATTCCTCAACTGTAAAATGGGGATAGAAGTATGTTCTCCAAGTTGTTGCAATATAAAATTAGCCTTGTATTCAACAGGCAAAGAAGGTCCTTTTTAACTGGCTACTCTTCTCATTTGTGGATTTTTCTTTAGTGAGTAATTGGTATGAGATTACTCAATGACCCATAATACATCCATTGAATTGTTTGTTTTTAGAGTAAAATTAAGATTCAGTTACAGTAGTGCCACGGTAGAATTTTATAGTTTGCTGTGTATAGTTTTCTTATTTTTAAATAGTAGCCTATCCTTAATGATGTGTGTGTGTGTGTGGCGGGGGGGCTGTGAGAGAGAGAGAGAGAGAAGCTGAGCCAAGTGTGAGGTGGTGAGGGCATTGACAGAGAGAGATAACTAAGCATGGTGTCTTTTTCTGTTGTATTTTCTCTATTTAGGAACATAAATACCTAAGAGGGTTCAGGTAAATTATTTATTGAAAAAAAAGAATGCTGCATAATATCCAAAGACATGAATACTTCCTCTCTTTCATAATCACAATGCAGTACAAAGAGCTGTTTCAGAGATGGGGTTAGACGCTTTGAAACCTTTAGCAGCTATTGAAGCCACTTTGAATAAATATACTTTCTAAGTAACAACTCCATGTTAGGCAAATACAGCTTTAAAAGATGCCCCTTGGTATGTCCTATCAACTAAATGGTCGGCCTGATTCTGGATCTGCCACTGCCTCTACCCATCACTAACTCTTTAATCCTCTGCTTATCTGGTTTCACTCACCTCTTTTTTTCCTATTAGTCTCTACCTGTGAATGTTTTTGTCTTTTGACTCATTACTATTGCCTTTTCTTTCACCTACTTGCTCTATCTCCTCACTTACCTATATACACATATGTGTATATTCCCTAAGGAAATGGCTTAGGTCTGTTTTGTTCTGATTTGAAGTTCAGCTTATTCACCTAAATGAATATTTTTAGTTCCTCAGTTACACTGGGCTTTTATCGCTGTTATCTCTGATCCACCAATTCTTCTTCTTTTTTTTTTTTAAATGATACCGCTGTACACTCTATCTGAAAAATTAAAGTCTTATAAAATTTTTTTCTTAACCAATTAGTCCCCAAATACTGCCCAGTTAACTTCTTTCCTTTATACCTGTTGTCTTCCTTTTTAATACTACTGCAATTGGCCTTTTATCATCTTCAGCCTAGACAAGTGCCATATTCGCTCCTTTGACTCTTTGTTTTACACATAGAGCTTCCAAATTTAACACATGTCTTAAATCTATTTCATTCTAAATGAGTTTTACTAATTTACCATAGCTCATGGAGTAAATTTCAAACTCTCAAGCTCTATCACACATCTCCTATGCATTGTGATCTCATACTACTTTCTATAACATACCTTACCCTCTAGCTGAACATTTTCCACAAGTGCCTTACAGTATCTTTTTTGCTATCCTCTCTGAATGAAATACTCTTTTTCTCTCATATCCTACTATAAAGTCATCCATCCTTTATGTATTAACTCTAATGCTGCAAAATTCAACTCATTTTATTTCCATAGCACCTCTTAAAATTTATCTTTTAGAATTTATCATATTCTACCTTGCATAACAGTTTAATAGTAACCTGTATTCTTTTTATCTCTTCTATTAAATTATAAGCTCCTTAGAGATGAAGTCATTTATTTTTATAACAACTAACATCTTTGCTCTACTAATAGTCTTTTTGTTTTGCTTTTTTATTTTAATATACTGAAAACAGGGAAGCAGACTAATTTTTAGCACATAATCATGATATGGTAAGTACCATGCTATATATTTTCAACAAAATTACTCTAAGAATAAGATTATTACATTCATTTTATTGATGGAGAAACTTAGTCTTGGAGTAATTAAGTAACTAGCAGAGAGTCAAATACTCTGTAACTGGAGCAGCCAGTTCTGTCTAATTTCCAAACTCTATCTTCTATTACATTCTACCTTGTTTTATTGTTTTTCTCAGATGTGTTGCAATGATTTGCTTGCATTTCTACATTCTTCAACTGACTTTGAGTTCCAGAAAAGAAGGCTGACATTTAATAGATACACAATACATGCTTGTGAAATTGTGTTTGAAAAGTAAATATAAATTTGCGACACACTGAAAATGGACATTATTGTGAGACCAGGATCTCTTAGGTCATTTTGGTTTTGCTTTTTGTTTAAAATATTTACTAAGAACATCTAAAATTTCTGGTCAGTGAAAAGAGCAAATGATGCATCTACTATTTTCATCTTGCTTTCTCAGAGCCTAGAACTTTGCCATATAAAGTGTGATCCTTAAACCAACATGAGCAACACCTGCTTGTTAGAAATGCTGAATCTTGGTCCCATCTCAGATCTACTGAATCAGAACTTTTACTCTGCAAGAATCTCAGGCGATTATATGCACATTAAACTTTGCAAAGCACTATCTAGGATTGCAAGCTTCTTGAAGGTAAAAGGCATATAAATAAAAAATATTGTGAACTTTACTTTGATTAGTAAATTCCTGGAATGGTGTAGCATGTTTATGAGCAAATGCTGAGGCAGCCAATTATCCATTTCAATACAATCAGAATTAGCAGGCAGCACAGTCTACAATTACTGTCAAGAGACCTTATGGCTCTTTTTTCCCTTGCCCCTGCCCAGGCCATTCCATTAACTGAGCCCTGGGAAACATTTCAATGACAAGTGCAGTAAATGGTTTGATTTCTCTTTTAGTTTATATTTGCAAGCAAAAAAGAAAGGAGGAGGGATAAAAAAAGAACATTACAAACAGCATAATGCAAATGAGGCCCCTTTAAACAGCAAGCAATCAGCATAGGTACATGCCTTATGCTGTAGTCCCAAATGCAATCATTAAACTGCTTTCTCACTAGGGAAAGAGAAGACATTGAGTGCTATTGAACATTGCCAATTTTTATAGTGGATCAGCTTGAAAATATTTAGCACAGATGTTTCTGTAATTGTGACACACTGGGAAAATTCACATGTTCAATAGCCCTCTAACTCTCTCTTCCATCTGTGCACTATGATGGTCCACAGTTACTGCACAGGGCCATTATATGAAACAGTAATGGAGTCTGGCTCAAGACCTAGAGAAAGGTTCCCTTGTACCATCTGTGCAACTCAATTAGCAGGTATAAGCGTGTTTGCCCTTATTTATGTTTTTTGCTATCATATACCTAAAAGGTTGCATATATTTGCTGTACTTGATGGTTGAGCAGAACTTTTCTCACAACCAGGATCTAGAGAGAATGAGTGGAATAGGGAACTGGAAAGTAGAAACCCCACTTTTCTTTCCTTGGCTCCAGCCTTAATTCTAATCAAGGTCAGTAATGGCTGAAAGTTTTTTATGAGCTGCTGGTTGTTTGGTGTGTGCAAAGTAAGCTAACTGACTCATTTAGATTCCCAGTGAGCAGTTGCCCAAGTCACAAGCCATTGGCTCCATGTTTTTTATCTGAGCAAAGAGACCTCCTAGCACAGTGTTCTTTCTGAGCATTCCAGTCTTCAGTGTTCTCGTTCTTTTCTCTCAAATCCAGTATCGCTTCTGAATCTGTGCCACACAGTTTAGCTCCTAATTCCTTCTTCGTTGCTGTCCTTCTTAGACTGTCCCCTGCAAGATTATAAATTTTCTAATGAGAAGGGCCCTTTTTTCCATTGTTCTTTTCATTCTCACTGTTGTCTACAAAGAAGTTCTCAATTTGTGACTCGCTGAAGATAAAATTAATACAAATATTAACTCACGTGGAAATTCTTTTGAGAATGTAGTTGAAATATACTATGGAAGTATAAAGATTGGACTATTCTGTCTTTTGTGATATGCTACATTTCCTCTAGTCTCTAGCCTCTAGTCTCATTGAAATTAAAAATGACTTGCAAAATACCAGTTTATCTGACTTTTCTCTCCTACAACAAACTACAAGGCCAATAGATTTTTAAAACCAATCATTTTAATGTGACCCCAGAACATTTTTAATATGGTATTTTTAACTTGAGCTGTAAACATTTCATATATTTTGCAAGTAATTTGCAGATTGAGTAAGCTATCCTGCCTAGATTGCTCATAAATAGAGGTATGCCTCATTATCATCACAGCCACCTTAGAAGAGCTAAGCCAAATTAAGGAGCTAATTTTATCTTAAACAATGTTTAGCAATTAGAAAGCTTCAGAAAATATCATACTTGAGTTCTGACCTAAAGAGGTAAGAAACATTTCTAATTCTAGGTTATATCTCTCAATGATTATTTTGCTCCACACCACAGATATAAGTCACACATCTACATTATGAGTCATATGTATATTTTTAATGAAAGACTTCTAAAATCCACATAAAAGGGAATTTAACACAAATGGTTCCATTAATTTGAGTGAAATATTATTTTATCTGCTCAGCTATGTACATTGCGAAACTATAGGAATAAACATAGGATTGACCTATTTTTATTTTCAACCATATATTCAATTTTCACTCAGTACATATTAATTGCATATCTGTTATATGTTAGGCACCAAGCCAGAGTGTTTATATACCAATATGAAAAATTAAACATGTGTTAGCTTTCTTATTAAAGCTTGTAATCCACCAGGGATATGGAAAAACACATGGACAACTTAAACATGAGTTGAGTCATTATATGGATAGTTTAAGGTATGATGGAAGCCTATAAAAGTCACCTAACTCTTACTTGTGCAATGAAGGACAGCTTCTCCAAAGATATCTTAGCAGATATCTCAAGGTTAAGTAATCATTTTCCAGAAGTGAAGAGTAAAAGTACTTCACTTCAAAGGAGGAGCATTTATGGAGCTCTAGAGCAAGAGACTTTACATAGAGTAATTATGTGCTAAAATTGGTATTGTATAGCTTCAGATTAGAGCCAACAGATCCATAACCCAAATATAATACACACACAGACCCTGGAATAATCTAAAGGGTAGCAGACTATGCAACCTTAAAATATGCCACTTAGCATAAGGATTATTTTGAGCTGAAGGCAACTGAGAAGAAGTTGATACAAGAAAAGCCCTCTGCCCTTTCCCTATTTGCCTAAAAGCAGGACATAAAACAGTGAAGATGTCTCCCTTCCTCTCTCTACCAGGAAGGTCAGAAATTACTTGTGGAGACTACTTCAGATTGTCCTCATCATTCCAGAGGTGGCACCAGAGGAATCTACATAATGAACCTTGCTAAAAGTAGCCCTTTTCTATTATTAACCTTCTCATAATTTGCCCCTCATAAAAGCTCAAAGTCCTTTATGTTTTGTCTTGCCATTTATCTACAAAATTATTATTGTTTGCTAAGATGCTATATAAACCCACGTTCTGACCACTCCTTTGAGTTACTCATGAATGAGTTTTCCATATTTATGTGTGATGCACATGTTAATAAACCTCTATTTGCTTTCTTCTTGTTTATCTTTTTTTTTTTCAGTCTTTTATAGAACCTAGACAATGAACCTAAGATGGGCTAAAGGGAAAAAGATTCTCTCTCTGTGTCTCTTCCCCTGCCCTCTATCAACATGTGCATTACTAACAATCATCGTGCTATAAAAAATTGTGCAATTAAAATCACAACGCTTTTGGAAAAAAATGGGGTTAGAGGCACAAAATTGAACAATTTCATCAGTGACATTCACAAAAAGATAGAAATCTAATAAAAAATGTAGGCAGTATTGCATGTGTTAAATGATTAAGAAATATATAAAGACAATGAATATGGCACTTTACCTTAAAAAAAAGAGCCGAAGTTTACTTGTGAAAGTGGATATCAGAAGGATTGCAGTTTGTGAGCTATAGTGAAATGCTACAAAGAAAGTTATCTGAAATAGAAAAGAAAATTCTGACACCAGATATGGAGGGGTGTATTAGTTCTTTGCTATCATAAAAATTATCACAGATTTGTCAGTTTCCATGGGTGAGAAGTTGGGACATAGGCTTAGTTGTCTCTCTGCTCCTGGTTTCAAATTCAAGGTGTTGTTGAGGCCATGTTCCTTTCGGGAAGCTCTGGGAAAGAATCTGCCTCCAAGTTCATCCAGTTGTGGTAGAATTTCCTGAGGATATAGATTGAGGTTCCCAATTCCTTGCTAGCTATAAACTGAAGGCTTCCCTTAGCTTCTAGAGGCCTCTCTCTAGTCCTTGTATGTAACCCTCTATATCTCGGGACCAGTAACCATGTGTCAAACTCTTCAAGTGCTTGGAATGTCTCTGACTTTTTCTTCTGCTGCATAACTCTTGACTCCAGCTGGCAAAAATTATCTGCTTTTAAAGACTCATGTGATTAGACAGAGCCCACATGGAGAATATAGGATAATCTTTAGATCAGTGATTAGTAACTTAAAGTATGTTGGCAAAATCTTTTTTTTGTCATGGAATAATATATTTTCAGGTTACAAGGATTAGGTCATGAAACCTTTGGGAATCTATTCTATCTACCATAATGGGTGTAGTTCATAAGATACATGATAGACTGAGGTAGCTGGTAGATGTGCGAAATGTGTGCATTTTGTGTATTCCTACATGAGTTGGTTCAGCTGGGTGACAATTTTTGTGGTCAACTAGTACTTCTCATGGATGAAATCATACATTAAGCTAACATGAAATTTGTATTGTCTATATTCTTAATATGTCAATTGCAACAGACAAACTTGTGTTTTCAAAATAATAACTATAGCAGAGATGATCATATATATTTTAAGGAAAGGGAAATTAAAATTGGCTTTTACACATGTGGGTATAGTGACAGGCTCATAGGCATAGTGGGTCCAGAAATCTGTCTGGTCTGAAAAGTATTTTAACTTTAGGAATCTGGGCTACTTACCACATTTCTCTTGCCTTTAATTTCCTCAGAGGTAAAATAAGGGGTTTGGCCAAACAGTCCCTTCTAAATAAAAAAAATTAACTTGCATAATAAATCTAAATTCTTAGTAAATATCTGAATAACTTATAAACAAGATTTGAAGAAGTGATGGCTACTTTTATATTTGTAGATGAGTAAATCTAGTCAAAGGCTCTAAGTTCATTATCCAATAAAATAACATTTTTATTCCTTTTAAAGTCATAGGAGAATATATTTTTAAATATATTTTGAATGATTACATTTTTTTGCCTCGGAAATGTGAATGAAAAAAAAAAAAAACCTTAAGTGCAAAGGAAGATATAAAAAGGATAGCAGAATCTAAATACTAGCTAGTGATAAAATGTATATTTTTTCTTGTAGAAAAATAAATGGTTCACAGAATGTTGTCCCTTGAGCTAATGCCATAAACACTTGGATGCAGATATTTTGAATCAGATATGATTTTTGGTAGGTATTGTCGAATATTGCATCAGAAAACAGACTGGAGAGTCAGTCACCCCTTTCTTTGTGTCAATTCGTCTGATTGGCCTACAACTGTCAGTTCAGGCTGAGAGATCAGCCTATGATCAAATGCTCAGATAAGGTTGTCTGGTCAAAACTAGAAATGTTATTCCTGGCAATGATGTTTTCATTTAATTAAATTTATTGAACATCTATTGCTTCTTAGGTTTCCTGCTAGGTTGTATAGGGACTTAAATAATCTACAATCTCAGGCCCAATAATTAAGAAACTCCCATCCACAATAGCAAAACTGTTTTTGAATATGCTATCTTCTTTGTATTTCAACCCACAAACAACAGGAATAAGTCAAAAGAAGATGCATTAGAACTTACTAAATTGCAATTTCTAATAGATTCTTTTCTTAATCAACTGTTAATTCTGATGAGCTGCCTGTTACAGCTGACACTGGAACCTTGCTAGCAGATTACATTACTTCATACAACAAATGCGTCATTTTATCCTCCCCTCCTTTCCTGCTCAATGCCTCTCTCTTCACTTTTCTTCCTCTTTGCTACATTTTGAGTTGCATTTTCCTTCTCTGGGTTATCTCAGTGTCTTGTGATCTTTACTTTTAGAGCATGCATTATACTGCAGTATCTTTACTGATTTGCTTTTATAGCTTAGCTACTAGACTGTGAGCTATCGGAGGTCAGGGATTGTATCTTGTATCTCTGTCTCCTCAGCATTTGAAAATGACTAAATTACAGAAAGTGCTCAATCAATATGTGTTTAATAAATGATGTCAACAGTGGTGGCACCAACAATTGAGTGAAATTGAACCCTCTCTGTAGACAAGGCTTAAAGAATTCAATATTTTTAACTGAAAATCACTGTTCACAACATGAGTCCTATAGTTTTAAACTCTTCCAGGCCATGGGCAAATGGTTTCATTAGAGTTGATACAAATGGGAAACAAGTTTATGTATTCTAAACCAATGTGGCCAGTTGACTTTCTCAGATTTCATTCATACATCTGAGTATTTATGTCAAAAGTAGTTATATGGGAAAATGGACACAATTTATGAATATTTAGTGCAACAATAACCATCCAAACAAAACAATGTAATAATCATATTTTAATGTTAATCATACAATAAGTGCTATCAAATTTCAAGGTCAAAATATTTTACCTATTTTTGAAATAAAAAAAATGAAGGACTATATAGCAAACCTGAAATATTTTAGGGTTCTCTTGTTTAGTACTGAAATAAGAACACAATCATATTTCTATATACAGTAAGACATTTTCTTTATAGATTAGAAAACATTTTTAAGTTGAATCTGCTCCATTATTCTATGCCTCTGATTAAATACTAAGATGATTCAGAGCCAAATCAACAACAACAACAAAAATCAGTCTGTGTCACTATGAGCATATGAAAATTTACATAATGATAGGCCTTAGATTTCAAAAGTGATGGTGTCACAAACCTTGACTAAATGGATCTATTTACTTTAAAAATCGTATATATGGAAAGCATTTTGGCTAAAATAGAGAAAATGTTCAAGATAGAGGTCATTAAATGTTTAATAATTTTTTTTTAGTTTCAAGGTTTTTTAACTGTTTATTAGTTGGAACATCTAAATTTTAGTCCCAGCTTTGTTATTGATGACTTACTTAAACTTCTCAAGTAATAGATTTTTTTTTTTTTGGACCACAATCTTTTATTCTCCTTATGTGGAAAATTAAAGAGTTGACAAAATGAGTCCTAAGATCCCTTTCACTTATAACATTTTATTAATTTCTTTTCCTATTATAAAATATTTAAATGTAATTGAATTAAAATGAGTCTCAATCAAATTACATATGTATATGTAAACATATACATGTGTGTATATATATATATATATATATAACAAATGGAAAAATAGCACAAGTATCTCTCTCTCTCTCTCTATATATATATATATATATATATATATATATATATATATATATTTCCACCACTACCCCAAGTCCAGTCTCTCTCTTTCATTCTCCCTCTGCACCCACCCTCACATTCACTTTTGTCCTTAAGTAGTGAGGGGAGCAGAATACATGACCCCAAAATATGTCACTTTGGCACACAGATCGTTTTGAGCTGAAGGCAATCAAGACCTAGCAGATTAAAAAAAAAAATATATATATATATATGTGTGTGTATATGTATATATATGTACACACACACACACACACACACACACACACACACACACACACATAAGTACCTTAAGAATTTCTTTCTTAAGTACCTAAAAGAATTTAGATAGGGGGTCTGGACTAGCAAGAGAGTTAGTACCAGAAATATCTCTTATTCGATGACCTACCTCTATGGCAAGACAAATATCTAATTACCAAACATTGTCCTCTTGCTATTGTCCTCTGAATTACCCTCCCCTTTGAACCTCCAGGCCCTATTCCATTTGTTAGCTCAGGATGGCATATAAGCCTCAATTGCCCTACCTATCTTTGAGTCCCATATCTCTGGGGCCCCATATGTATATATTAAATTAGTTTTCCTCCTGTTAATCTGTCTTATATAAGTTTAATTATTAGACCAGAGAATCTAGAAGGGTAGATTTCTCTACAGTGGGGAAAGAGAAGCCTCCACTCCACAGACTGCGGATGACAGGAGTACTCACTGTGGAGACTCAAGTCTCAGTTAATCAGGGTACCATGTAAAGGTAAATGCTGTAGAAGTATTTTGTAATGGGATTGTGTTCCAGCAGGCACAGTTTAGAGAGCTGAAAGTAAAAATAAAAGGTTGTTCTAGATATGGAGTTGGTGAGAAATGTAATGTCTAAATGAGACGATAAATGATTAAATGGGTTTACATTTTAAGAGACACCTGCAGAGAACAGACATAAAAGACATAACTATAAATACTATTTTAGTGTAATTGAAAGAACAGGGTTTGGAAACTAGGCAAATCCAAACTGAATGCTATTTATTAGCTATATAACACTGGCTAGTTGTTTAACCTTATGAGCCACAGCTTTCTTATTTGTGAAACTGGATCAATTTTAATAGGTCAGGAGAATTCAGTCATATTATACACATAAACACTTAACACAGTACCTATCACATTTTAAATTATTACAAATTTTCTAAAAGCAAATCTTATTATGGTTGCCCTCATAACAGCTAGGTCAGTGCCTTGCAATTTTACTCACTTGTAAAAGAAGGATCTTGGGGACATTATCATTTTTATAAATAAAATCTGATGATTTTCAATTTAGCATGGCTCAATGCTCCTAGTAGTCATCTTTCTGCCAAATATCCCACCTGTTTCTATATTATTTCTCAGTTTGGGACTCATTCCAATACATATGTAAATGAAATTGACTGCTCAAGAAGGAGAAGAGGATCGTTCAATCATTCATTTAGTCATTAGGTATTTCTTGAATGACTACTGTGTGCTCTGTTTTGTATGAAGACACAATAATGTTAACACAAACATTGCTTTCATAGAGCTTAGACTCTAAGGTCAAAGAAAGACAATAATTTCATCATGTATTTTAAATTGACTTTTTTTCTATAAAAGAAAGATGTATAGTGCTTGGAGAATCTGTAGAGAGTTGGTATATTAAGGAAATTAGGGACGGACCCCTGGAGGCTGAGGACATGCTTGAGTTGAGATTTGAAGACTCTTTAGGAATTTACTAGGTAAAGGCAAAAGAGAATTTTTTTAAGAGAGAGCTACATATGAAAAGGTCAAATCTAGGGAAGGACCATGGAATTATACAGAATTGACTTACAAGCAAAGAATCCGAAATTTAGAGAGTGACAGGGGTTAAAAGATCAGAGAGGAACAAAGAGAGAAGTTAGAATAAGAACTGCTTTATCCTAAGAGCATTAGAAAGCTACTGAAACATTTTAATCAGATATGGAGGATTGTATTTCCTGGCTTCATTGTGCAGGGACCCAGGCGGGTGAAAGCAAGTCACTCAGAAGAATACTTAATAGTAGAAACAGCAACCAAAAGATGAGTAGTGCAGATGGAGAAGGACATGGTACCAATCATGGGAATTAGAGATTGAGACCCCTTTGGAAGATCCAGGAAGATGTGCTAAGCAGGCAATTGCACCAGCAAAACTGGACCTCAGAAAATAAGACTGAGATGGTGAGAAAAATGTATGAGTCATCAGTATGTAGGTGGAAGTTGAAGTCCTATGCATGAATAAGAATGAATAATGAGGAGACAAGAGTAGGGAAAGATGAAAAGGAAAAGGGCTGGGACAGTCTTGAGATCTTCTCTCATTTAGAAGCAAGATAGGGGGAGGTAAGACTAAGAGAAAGTGAACAAAGAGGTAGGAGGGAAACCAGAAGAATCTTATGAACTTGCCTATCAATGTCAAATAGCCATTTGGAAACCATTTATGGTTAGGTTTAACCTAATTATTATGAAACCAGTTAAGATGAAAACAGCAAGTCTACTATAGAAATTTCTATATAAAGAAACAACTTACTGGTTGCATTACCCTTATATTTACAACTATCTAGAAAACCTAACTAAACTTAAGAAAGTCCATGTGATTCTTTTTACATAACTAAAAATCTTGACATTGAAGGCAAGATTTGTTAGCAAAACCATATTAACATATTCCTTGTTTATTGTTAACTATACATTTCCCTGCTTTATTGTAAAATGTGTTTCTTTTTATGTATCTATTATTTATTCACTCTTTAGCATATTAGATATAGTAATAGACCTATGAAAAAAATTTTTAGCTTTTAGAAATCTTACACTCTTGGAGGAATTTGACTAAGAAATATATTTTCTATCAATGAATGGGCTAGATTTGATAGAAGACATTTATAAGAAAATACTTTAAGACTACGTAGATATGAGTTTATTTTTAAATCCATCCTCCTCCCCAAGTTTGGCAACTATTAATAATCCCTGCTTGAGTAAATTTTAGTAAATAGTGCTAAATAATGATATTTCTCACTCTGTTTTAAAAATATTTATTATTTGGCATTCTACTCTAAGGAAGTAAATTGTAAACCATTAATACCTTTATTTATTTTGGTGTGTGCTCATATTTTCCCAAATGTAGTCTTTAATCTGGCTTCTATGTCCTTTTACCTTGCTTCCATATATATGTTTTAGTATACTTTATTAATTTCTGGTTGATGTACTTCTTCTAACCTTGTCCTAAAATCAGCGATTTCTTCAAAAATCTCTGGTTCCTCCTTTTGATACTAAAAAACAAACAAACAAACAAACAGACAAAAAACTAAAAAAAACTCTGTTTCCTTTGGTAGGGAATGAAATTTAGAAAACAAAATGTAGATGCTAGGTATGTTTATTCAGGTGCACATCTTTTAAAGGAAATTCTAATGTTAATCTCTCTTCTAGCCCCAGCAAATAAATCAACCAACCAAGAAACAGAACAAACAAAAATGCTAAATCTTAAATTGAGCTGATAGTAAATAGTAGAATTTAGGTAAAAATTCTACTGCCTGCAAATTCTATAGGACATGTGTTATTGTAATTAAGTACATGAAAAAGTTTATCAGGCTTGAACTAATTCTTATAAAGATTAAACTCACTTTCAACTTACATGTAGATAGACTGAAATAGTTAATTGGAATTTCAAGACTTTGAAAATTGAGTTCTTTTTCATTTTAAATGAATTAAACCAATGTTAGATAAATTTAAAATTTTGTTAAACATTAGAAATCATTATTCTAAGAATCTAAGTTTCTGCAGTATGAACTAATTATACCATTTAAAATAGCATGGTTATACACATCTCTTGTTAATAATTATAAGTTCAAGTGGGTATAAAATGTGAATGTGTTTTTACTAAGGCCTGTCTTAGACTCAGATTAACCTTTGTACTAAGATGAGAACATAGCTTGTTCATGAGAGTTAACGAAATCCAAAATCTGTTTATGATTACATACATGTAAAGTTAAAAACACATCTGTTAAAGAGGCATACTTTGTGATAAACTGTCACTCTCTGACTCTTAATATACTCCATTAACCACTTAGCAGTACCTGATATTATTCAATAGATTTGTGTATTTATTGTCTTTCTCCTGCATTAAAATGTGTTTCAGGGGAGATAGGGCTTTTGTTTTGTCTCCAAGCACCTTAATAATGCCTGACTTATAGTAGCTTCTGAATATATAGTTATTTAATTAATGAATCAAACATACACAATACAAGGAATGAAAGTATAGAGTAGACTGCGATATGCTGTTGGAAAGATATGGCATAGGAAACTGTATTATGGAACTTCTGGAAAACCAAAAGGAAATTGATGTGATGGGATGGATGTGTGGAGAGAAATAGGTCAAGATATGAAGTTAGAGACAAATAGGTCAGAATATATATTAAGATAAATTAATACTCAAATTCCTATTTTTATTATATTCTCAAGTGAAGTTTTTCATACAGATAAAAGAATAAAAGTTTCTACTTTTATGTTAGATTGCTTTTTATCTTAAATAAGTAAAGATTTAAACTATAATTAGAAATGTAGTAAAATTAATGTGTGAGCATGAAACCACTAAGGAGTTAAGAGAATTCTAGACCACAAGTAGAGATGAAATTAAAAAAAAAAAAAAAAGACTAACAGGTTATAACATTATGATGCTACTATAGTATGTGGTCTTTTATACATGTAAAGGAATAAAAAGAACAACATTTATATAAATAGCACTATATATATGTATATATATATATACACATATATATGTTCTCATTCAATCTTCACGATGACCCTAATGATGTTGGTTTTTTTATAACCTTTTATAGAGCTTAAATTATTTGTCCATACACACATCTGAACACCACATTTAATTTTAAGGCAGTCATAATTATAGTTTTTTTTCCTCTTATTAAACTTCTTCTTATTTCCAGAAAGCCAATATCTGTATTTCAATGTTTGTGAACATGCTACTGCCTATAACCGGAAGCACTTTTTTTTTCCTGCTTTGTTTGTTTTGTTTTTAATCTGGTGTCATCTGAGAACTACACAGTATAATCAGAGGATCAATGTCTTTTAGAGATTACAAATTAGAAATTGTAGCAGACATCCAAACAAGTCACCTGTAAAAAGAGGAAAAGAGAATAGGAGCATCTGGGTACATAGCCTATGTTCAGAGTCCAGGAAGAGCATACATGAGAGAGATTTCAAAGGAAGCTGCTCAAAATAACAGGTCTGACATTTTATAAGTTGTCTTTGACCTATAAAAAATGGAGCTGAAATAGAACAAATAATGAAGCTAACAGTATCCTAGCATGGGCCATAGAAAGTTTAATCAAAAGAAGGGAGCTGAGTCATTGTGTACAGGATTTTCAGCATTCCTGCCAGCTAAGGGGAAGGAGCTGAGAGGGGGTAAAGATCTGGTTCTGGCTGAGGTTGCCAGGGTGGAATTAAAATGTCCAAATCCTGAGTGTTAGAGAAGGAAGTTACAAGTCTTTTGAGTGTGTGTGAAATTTTCTTCATTAATAAGGCAAACATATGGAAAATTCTTTATTTTTCCCATAAAAAATGACTACATTGCTTCAGAGATACTTAAAGAGATAGAAAACGGAAAACCGTCTTTGTAAAAGTGTCCCTCTTCTTCATACCACTGCTATCCCTTAAATGCCACAAATGCCTCAATTATGGAATTTATCACATTTCATTGCAATTATATATTTATATGTCTTCCTCTGTGTGATAGAATCAACCTCGCCTTACTCATTTTTCCTGAACTCTAAGGCTTAGCAGAGTGCCTAGTACATAGAAAACATTCAATGTGCTTTTGCTCAATCAATGAATTCTATTTACAGTTTGAAAGACATGGCAATTATGCAAGAGGAAAGGTCACTTTTAAAGAAGATGTTGTTCAAATGCTATGAGAATCAAGCACAGAACTGCCATTGTTATTCAGAATATTTGGTATCAGGGAATCCTAATTATTTATTAGAGTGCCAGAAACAGCTTTATATTAACACAATTCAGGGAAAAGTGTGTATAAATATTTTTGTGTTTGCTACCTAGTTCATTAATGGCTGTATCAGAGGAAAGCTCACTAGGTACTTTGTAATGATATTTGGAAGAGAAAGCGTTACACAGTTTTTTTCCTAAAGTACTATTTGAAGGTTATTGAAGTTTTTGCCAAGATTGTAGAGAACATGTTTCCTCTGAAAATATGCAAACACTGGATTGATATTGCTGGAAGCTCTTCTGTGAATGTTGAAAAATTTTATTTTGTCACTGCAAAGAGTAGCATAAAGATTTTGAGTTAAAAAAATTAATTTAAATATCAAGAAATATATTCTGAGATTTGATGCCCGGAGTCATTCTGATTACCTAAAGTTTCATAAATGTATTCTCCAAGTAATGGCATTGTAGCTATATCACGGGGCATTTATTTTTTCCCTGACATATTAGAGTTTTCTTCCTCCCTATCTGTGGGGTAATATATGATATGAACTGTAATTAGAGACATAATTTTTAGCACACTTTCATTCGAACAAACTTCATTTTCACAAAGATTGCAAGATCCTCAACTGGAATATAGAATATTCTTTCTCTGTATATCCATGATGCCCAAGACACACCTTAATCAGGCATTGATTTATCAAATCTTTACTGAGTGTGTGTTCTGAGACAGGCACTATAGAAAATACTGGGGATGAGTGAAGAACAAGGCAGCCAAGGTCTCTGCTTTCATGGTCCTTACTGCCTGGTAGGGAAGAAACGATTCAACAATGCTTTTAATGATGAGAAATGAAAATAAAAGGTGCTGCAGAAGTGTAATCTGTCATATATTTAGCAAGAATCTGATCACATTTTTATCTACAAAATATAGTATACTACTATAGTAGTATCTAAAGCAGCATGGTTTGAATACTTACCCTAATGATTTTATAACTGTGCAAGGCCATAAATAAACTAACATATATGGCCAGGAGACTATCACTGAATGCTCCTGTTTCCACCTTGAACATTGTCAAGTGCAAAAGTTTGGTCTCTTTTCTAACCTAGAGATTTTTTAAATAGTTTCTTCAACTTTGAAAATCCACATCTCCTGTGCTTCTTGTAGGTACCAGTCATAAGGGATAATTTCCATTAAAAAAAAAATCCTGCAGCTACCTAGAAGAGGCATTTAAGTCTAGAAGGGGCTGCAAAGTTCATCTAATCCAAGCTCACTTTAAATGCTTGAGTTCTTTCTACAGTACACCTGCCAAGTGGAGGTAAAGGGGCTCTTTGGATGCCTTCAATCACAGGGAGATTTGTTGCTTCAGAGGCAGCTTGTTCTCCTGCTGTCAACCCTGGTTTAGACATGTATTCTTCTTAGAGCTCAAAAATATTTTTTGGTAATTTCCTCCCATGATTTTTAATGTTATCTCTTAACTCAGGGCTATGTTGAGGGTGTATAGCCCTCTGATTCTCACTCCTTGAGACAGCCTTTTCGTATATGACCCTGTTCCCTTGGGAGGGCAGCAGTGCTGCGAGTAATGACTAGTCAGGAGACCAAAGCATAATTCTTGATATGTGAGGGTTTGGGGGTGGGAGAGGTAGAAAAGTATCTCTGAGAAGTAGGAGGGAAACATGAGGGTGCTAGCCACCTGAGAAAGGTACCTGAAGAATGATGGATGAATGGAGACAGAGCCCACTAGTTGCGAAGTTTAAATGCATACTTGCCTGACTTCACAGTTTGTCTAAGACTATATGTAAAATTCATCATGTTAAAGTGATATTTTACTTCATGACATTGTGAATTTTTATGTCTCTTCTTTCAATAAGAAAACTGCAAACACTATTAAAGCTCAAGATAAAATCAATATAATTTGAAGGTGGCTACAATGCCAATGTACCATCAAGGAAAAAAATAGAGATTAAGGAAGTAGACTCTGGAATCAGACTACCTTGGTTCAAATTCAAAATCTACTATATAAGTTGTTGGATCTGTGGGTCTCAATCTCCTCATTCATAAAAGAGGGATAATGAAAGGATTTATTTCATTATATAGTAGTAAGAGAGTAGTAGTAAGTGAGTTAATATATTTACTGTGTATTTATTTATTTTTTCTTTCAACATTATTGTGTGACTTATAATCCAGGTGTTGAGGCTAGTACTGAACCATTTAAAGGAAGCTGAAATTTAAATTTGTTTTTGAATATTAGAATAAATGGTATTACACTGTGCTCCTCTATGATATTCTCCATGGTTAATATTTTCAATAACTTTATATTAAGACACAGATTTGGGGAATGAAGTCAACTGGCTTTAGAATTCATGACAGATTAATATAGTCAACAGACCATTCACTGCTTCACCAAGGTACCAACACATTTTAGTTAGGAAGAGAACATGAATAAGATTTTGTCACTGAATTTTGTGATTGTCATGGGTTTTTTTTTTTTTTTTTGCTGTTTACTACACTCTTTACTTGAAAAATAGATCCCTAAAAGAAACTTGCTTTTAATATTCCATTTTTCATAAGAAGGTATGTCAAATATTTTTCAAGAAAACAAATCTAAAGCTGAACCTAAATTGATTGAAATACATAAAATAAATGAACAGTATTTACCTTGTGTTACTAAGATTATTTATTTCAATTGCAGCGAGGTTCTCTCTTGCAAACAATCTTTCTGGATTTGAATGACCTCTGTGAAGAGGAAAATAAATCTACAAATTCAGTTTATATCCTTAGCTTCTCCAGTACATACCATGTTTCATGAATAGATCAGCATTAATGCCTATTGGTTTTGTTTTCTTAACAAAGAAGTCAAGGACAAAATATCCTTTTATTGGTATTTCTATTGTGTTAGACTGAATAACTATAATATTTGTGATTTAGAATGTCACTAAATATTTTAAATTTTTCAATGGCAACAAACTCTATTGATTATTATTTTTTTAATAAGAAAACATGTTTAGCAGGCCGTTCTCTAAGTATGTTTTCAAGTAGTAAGAATAATTGGATACTTGCTAAGTTTTGCAAAGATATGTGAAAAATGAGAAAATGTGATCAAATAAAAAGCTGTACATTTTTACATTTATGCGTGGCTTTAAACTAAAGAAAGGGTAATCGTCATGTCAGCGCTAAAGAAGAGGCCAATGGTCCTTGCTCTTACACCTCAACTAAGATCCAGAAAACGACAGTAAATTGTGCCTTACTGTCCTCAGTCCATAACATAGACATTTGATCTCGTGTTAGAAAAGAACTCAAATATATGAACTAGGGAAGAGAAACTTATATTTGGATATGAATGCTACGTAAAATAAAAAATCAGTTACACCTTACAATATTTTTATATGACAGATTGTTATTGTTTTGGAGTGCTTTCCCAACTCATTTTGGAAGGTTGTCTTGTAGTCTTTTTCCTTTCACATAGTCAAGCCTCATTGTACCTTATTATCAGCACCCATGGTCTCCTACTCATGCATAACTGTGCCACTTGATTTCAACCTAAGATATCTTCAACATAGAACTTTTTATGGAACTGGAAGACCTTTGCAAAATCATCCATTTCAACCATAACATGAGTCAGCTGAGCTCCATGAGGACAATGTATTATGATGGGTTGGGGCATGGGTAATATAATGGTTGCAAACCTTCAATTCTTTTGACTAGACATTTGACTTGGGCGAGATTACTTTTATAGCTCAGAAGGACTCCTTACTTTCCTTATTTATCTAATAATCCCCCAGATAGAACCACTCAATTGTGAGGAGTAAATGAGGAAAAGTGTATATAACAAGGCAGTGTGTTTCATTACCAAGTCAAGTTTGGGGAGAGGCATCTTCAAATAGATTTAATCTAATCCCACATTGGTCATATGTTGGAGTCCTCACTTCCCTTCAGAGAACCACCTCTCTGAATATACATGCCCTGAGTGATTAATGCAGAGTCATTCAATGGAAGGAGCTGGATGGAGATCTGAAAAAAATTTCCAGGCTTAGATAAATGTTCACCTGCCAGATAATCTATTAGCAATGTGTTGGTCAATGTTCACACATTGTCTCAACAGATAGTAGGGAAAAGGAGAGCTTGTTACTGACTTAGCTTGCAAGTGACTTACAACTGGCTCCTTTGTGCTGGTGAAAGACAGTGGCTCTCTAATTGATACCCAGGGTCTCTCATTCATATGCTGCTCCTCTTTCCCATTCTTCAACCCATGAATTTTTTATCTAGTCCAAGAGCTCTCTCTTTCTCTCACATACGCACATGCACAGTCTATGGGGACACACTGTAATTTTTTTTCTCTCATTATTTGGCTTTAGAAGATAAATTTAAGTATCTTGTTGTGTTTATTTTCTATTTTCACCATGTAGCAGGAACTATTAATTGCTTACACAATATCTATTCTCTACTTGTTTCTTATGTTGGAACTCCAATAAGATTCAGGGGAACAGTTTTCCCAGTTAAAACACTTATCTCACCTGTTCAGATTCCCTTGTGCCTAGAAGTGGCTTTATGTCTCAAATATGGCCAATAAGATATAAGTAGAAATTAAGTTAGTGGGGCTTCCAGATAAGTTATCATTTTCCTGATTTTAAAAACAGACCAATTTGGCAAGGCTATCGCACATCATTCTCCCTTTCCTCCTGCCTTGGGCACTAATATGATGCCTGCATGTGGAGCGCCCATCGCCTTACTATGAGGACGAACAAATAATAGGATAGTATAACACAAAGCTAAAATGAATCTTGGTTTTTGACAACTTTTTTGAGGAACTGTGTCATCTTGGGACTGTATATGTCGAGACTTCTTGTTAGATGATAAAAAAAAGAAACACTAGGTATTTGTAAACTCTAACCGATATCTATAGCAATCTTCTTTTATAAAATATAAAAAGAGCCATGCTCAGGCATCTGGGTCAAGGAAGTCGCGGAAAGAATGGGGACTTTCCCAAAGTACAAGAAGTACTTCTATAACAGAAGTAGCATTATTACAAATTATACTTTGAAATATTGTCCTGTCATACATGTAAATTGCCTAGAACAGTGCCTATGACACAGTGATGATTTTACAAATTGAAGTTAATTGATTATTTTAGAAGCAGGTTGAGGATTAGAAAACTTATGTTTCCTGACTCCAGTTTCATTATACCACTATGTGCATCAGTAATTCAGGAAGCAGTGAGAACATAAAACCAGTAAATCACTGTATGAGTGTAACATCTATCCCTTGGGAAATGTGTAGAGCATAGCTTATCAAATTGGAAAACAATCTAAAACTTTCTATGGGAACTTTATTTTCCTCTCTTAAAGGATTCAGTGACTTTTTGTTGTTGTTTTCCAGCCATAAATCTGTCAGTGTGATGAAGTCAATGGACTCTAGAATAATTCTTCTAAATATATAAAATAACATGCATAGAATTTAATAAAATCAAAGAAGTAAAATTCAGTTATAAAACATCTGTGATCCAGAAGTTTTTGAAACAATCTTTCCTAGAGTTGTAATACTCATGGCCTGACACTTTTGGAAAAGGTATTTCTGTTAATAATGAATGGTTGTAATTGTGGCATACTACATTCCTAAAGAAGAAAAACAATCTGCTGTTAAACCTGGGGATGGCCCTTTGGTCAGCACTTCTGAGATAAAAAGCTAAAGAACTTTTATAACTACCAATAGTAAGATAGATTTTCCTAAGCCCTCACAAGTGAGTGGACATACATACATATACACAAATAAAAATAAAGTAGTATGTGAAGCTGATACCAAGGTCATCACCAGGTGCCTCAAAGTTCTCAAAATGTAGCCAGCAGATGGAGCACTGCAAAATTATGTGATAATGAATCAAGATGTCTGTGTAGAGTGAGACCTCCTGAGTTGCCAGATGGAACAGGTCTTCTGAATGAATAGTGGAAGTAGGATTAACAGGCTTGAGGAAACAGCAGGAAAAAAGAGATTATCCAATGTGGGAGAGGGGAAAACACAAAAAATCATTCATGAATGTGTTCCTGTGTACCCAATTTTTGTCAATTGCAAATGAGAACAAAGGGCTTTCTAAGTGAAGGAATTGGCATCGGGTAAAATATAACTTAACTACATATTACCTAAAGTTATTTATACAAAGAGATAGATTTATAATACTTATCATTTCTCTTAATATGGATTACCTTATGCACAATATACAATTCTAAGTCACTGAAAGCAAAATCAAGCACTTTTTCTATGTCATGGATGTATTACCTAATAAATGACTGATGGGTTGTGTTGAGTTCCTGATTAGTTCTTTTATGCTTTCTTGACAGTGAAGAAACCCAAAATTCATAGAGAGAGTAAAACACTCCCCTTCAAAGAAATGTTTTTCCTCTTCTTCTTTTACCCCAGCGTTATTTAAGCCACAATTAGACTAGCTGAACTGAAATATGTCAGAATATTTTTATATTTTAAGATATGTACATATTCCTAAGAGGAAAATCTGTAAGAAATGATTTGTGCAGCAGTACTTTATAATAACCATGAAACTTAGCAATTTCCTTATGACCCAGGGACCAATGTGATGCATAGCTTTCAACCCACTCAGACTCCTTGGTGCCTGGGGAAACACCACATTCCATCTTTAACTGTGGCTGTAAATTTAATTCTAGCTGGGAGCTGACCCTACTTCTACTTCCTTTCTATTTCATTTGTATGGCTTCCAGAATCCAGTCCTGAAAGTCAGTCCTGGATAGTTGCTTTCACAGCTCATCCTTTTCAGTTTTGTTTTTGTTTTGTTTTGTTTTTGTTTGTTTCTTGGTAATATTTTGGCCAAGGATTAAACAAGTGTAAACTTCAGAGACCAGTCCAGCCAGCCCAGATGTGGGTCAATGGAGATCAGGATATAGCAGCGTCCAGAACTATCCTGTTGGCATTTCTGTGTCCAATTTTATAGGAACATATGCCCACATCCGATTATACAGGGCTTTGATCTTGAGTTTGCCTTGTGACGTAAAAACATTGTATAACTGTGAGAGAATGTCTGACTACATTCCTCCGAGTTTGTCATACCTTGCCTTTGATAATACTGAGTTTTTAAGTGGATTCAAGGTGGTAGTGTAAAAAGTAGCTTTGGTAGGTTAAAATTATTATGGCGTGTGCTATATCTTTCTAATCATTTGGGAAGTTTCTTTTAAGTAAAACTGGATCAATCTAAAATTTCAGTTCTATACTGTCATACTAAGTTCCTTTCAACTTTAAACAATATGTAAATTTATCTGTTTTCTATATGTGTTCAAAGTAGAAAGATTTTTTCTTATTTATTAAATAGCATTGATACATTTTAACTAACATATACGAATACGGGTTAATTAGTAAAACACCGAATATTATATACTACCTATAAATCAACATGCATTAACAATAAAATTGTGTTTTCTTACAGAAGAATAATATTGTTTATTTAAACTGTGAGTAGTAAAGGAACTATCCTTATACAAACACACACACGAAAATGAGGAAATAACCCCCAGGTTACAATTAAATATCTATGAAATGTGAGTTTTTTACAACAGGCATGCTCAATATAGCAATAACATTTACAAATTGTTACCAGTATTTTAAACAAACTTTAGTTCAAAGCTTTCTGCTACATTTAGACACTATTAAAAACACTGATGTTTAGTTTTTATTAATACTTCAAATCCAAAAGGCATTACTGAGATTCTGCAAAGTATGTTTACATCACTATGCCATATTTGTGCTAAAACTTTATGAAAAATGCACATGAGAATAGACATATACAATCACTTTAAAGGTATTTGAAACTAAAATGAACAAAATTTTTCAGATAGTATATGTAGAAAAGAATCAGAAATATTCTAGTCAGTCTGATTCTTTAAAACTTCAACAAACGTAATTGAGCAACAACTACTCGTTGGGCTCTATAATGAATAAAAAAGACAATCTCTAGCCTTCATGCATTCATGGTCTAGTGGAATAAACCATTATAGGAGGAAATGAAAAAATATATTGTTTTAAGTGCTATATTGGAGGTTTTTATGTGGTCTTAAAGGAGGAGCATTAGAGTGAATAGACTGAGGATGGTGTTGAGAGAGAAGATGAGAGAAGAAACCAATACTGAAATAAATTAAAGATTTAGAAGAGTGTATAGTTCATGAAGTAAGGTGCCACTGATGATTGAAAGAACATTTGAATAAGAAAATAAATAGTGGAGGCTACATCTTTCATTTTATATGTTTAAAAATAAGACAGCAGGCCCAAAATGGAGTCACTTATGCTGAGCCCCACATCACTAAACCAAGACTTAACTATAGTTTCTGCATCTTCTGAAATAAAATCTTAAACCAGTCAGTAAGGAGTCACCTGATCAGCATTAGTTAGGTAATCTGCCTGATAGACCCCTGCCATTTTATAAAGTAACCTTGCAATGACCAACCCGATTTTTTGGCTGGTATAACTTCCTTGCTTCTGCTCCCTTCTGGCTATGTGAGTTTTTTTTTGTACAGCTCTTTAGAGCTCCCTTCTATCTGCTAGGTTGGATGTTGCCAGATTTGAATTAATTTTTGCTCAAAAGACATTCGTAAAATTTTTTAAATGCTTCAATTTATATTTTGAACACAAAAAACTGACCTTGGAAATAGTAGTTCACCCTTGAGACTTCTCATGTGTAAATTAAAGTTAATATCAACCATTTGTTGTAAGAATCAAAGAAGATAATTAATAGAAGTTGACTAACAGAAATCCTAGCACATAGTAACCACTAAATGAGTTTTTATTTCTTTCATCTACCTCTGAACATGTGAATGAATGAGCCTTCAGATGTTTATTAGCCACGAGTTGTGGAATATTACAGTTGAATTAGATGAGGCCTCAGACACTGTGAAAGAGAGAGACACATCATCCCAGCTAAGCCTTGTCCAAATTTCTGACACTCAGAGTCCATGAACATAATAAATGATTCTTTTATACCATAAGTTTTATGTAACTTGTTTTCAGCATTTGATAACTATAACACTTTCCAACCACAAACCTTAAATCTACGCGTGGATTTGTTAGTAGAGACTAGAGATAATTAAGATCATTCAATATCAGCATAACCTTGGAAGTACAATGTGTAAAGTAGACTGGGAAGGTTGTGGAGCCTAGTAGCCAATGGTTTAAATATTCACTTAGAGTCTCAGATTAATACAAAGAGCGTAAAGCCAGGACTTAGAGAAAGGGCTTGATCTAGGGATGAGAGATCTCAGAGTTAGTGCAGTAAGACTTAGAGAATAAAATGCCTAGGATTGTAAGTCTTAGTGGTTATAGAATAAAATATTAAAGATTAAGACTCACTGAAAAGTAATTTTACTTAATCAAAGTTTTCTTTATAAGATACTGTGAAGCTGACTCAATTGGAGTTTATAAAGTGTTTTGAATGCATTAGAAAAAGGCTATTGAAAATGGTATTATTAACAATGTAGATTTTGTGATGGCATTTATTAATGCTCACAGTAACAGTGATGATAATATATCACTCTTAACTCTACCATAGTCAAAACTCAGCAGAATATTGTTCCTTTCTTATTGTTCAAAAATAATCAAGATGAAAAAGACAGGAACGATGCCACTAGCTTTAGTCTCCTGTCACGATAATCAACTACAACATGTTAAGAATTAACCAAAGGCATGTTCTTAAACTAACGATTCTTATTGTCTGTCTTTAGTGTAGGGAAACAACGCAAAGGTAGCTAATATTTACAATGATGAGCTCAGTGATATTTAACAAATGGCAATATGTGTGCCAACTGACTTTCAGACTGTACATTATAAAAAAAACAGGAAGATAATACAATATACCACATATTAAGTCAAGTTCTATGCAATATCAATCATTGCACAATGCTTCAGGAAAAAAAATCTTGCAAAAGTAGAAAGACATTAACTACAGAAGACAGTTGAATCCAGTTATGCATATTTGGTAGTAGACAAGAATAACTGATGGATTAAAATAAAAAGGAACATTCTGGGGAAAAGGAACATGTTAACTGTGAGATAAGATAGTCCTGAAAGAGAAATGGATGATTGAGGACAAGGTTCATGGTGAAGGTTTCATATTAGAGAAGAGACTATTATCCTCATATGTTAGTGAACAAGGAAATACTGGAAATGAATTTAGAGACAAACTGAGTCGAAGAACTTGATAGACAGGAATCATAAATGCTATCTACAGCGATGTCAAGAAGAGTGTTACTCAACTGCCAAAGCTGAGTCTCCTGCAAAAGCTGTGTACTCAAGACAGTCGAGAATAACCTCAGAATAGAATTGTAGAAGTTCTATGTGATCAGTAATATACAATCCTCCAATATCCAAAAATTTATTGTCAAACTGAAGTAGGTGTTTTGAACGTGTTTCTTAGCAAAAAGAAAAAAGGAAAAGAGAGTATATAGTGAGAGGTAACAGGCACAATTAGCACAAGTCAGAAGGCAATATAAAAAATGTTTATACTAAAGAAAATTTGTGAAATTCTTAAGTGTGGCCCTGCCTACAGCAGAATGAGGTTCTCTCCAGTTGGTCTGAAATTCTGTGACTCTGCCACAGCACCAAATCTTAAAAATCAGCGCCTTAGCCAAAGTAACATCTATCAGCTAAATGTGCAGATATCTAACAGCCTTTGAGGTTATCTTGTAGCTGCCCAATGGGAATAATCCAATTTTCTCTCAAATAATGTGATATCAAGAAATAAAAGGAAATAGTAAAGTATATAAGTAGTAGAAACATAATGTATAGCTATCGAGTGATAGGAGGGGGAAAAAATTAAAAAAAACAGGGAGAGAAATCCAGAAAAGGACTGAGTCATAAGAAGGCAGAGTCGTTAGAATAAGGTGGCACCCATTTTCAAGCAGTAGGTCTGATGCTGAGTCACCTGCGAGACCATTGCAATATTTAGGGCTGCTGTTATTTCCGTAATGATGGACTGTGGGGATGCATAGATAGGTGTAAACAGGTGAACAATTAGGTTACTAATCAAAATTTTATAATGGGATAATCTACAGTATATTCAGTGTGACTCAACAGCATGGTTCATATCAGGAATCAAGTTTTAATTGGACACCTTAATTTCAAAGTCCAAGAATCATGAAGTTTGAATCCTATGCAAATTCCAGTTGCACACCATTTCCTGCAATATAAAATTGACTAATGAGTTGCTTATAATTTTTCATCCAGTTCTTCTACATTATTTTCTAAGTAAATAAGCAGATCTTTGAAAAATACAGTTATATAAAATATATTGATATTGATAAAAGTGATAAGTTAATATTCAACAACGTGATGGTCAAATAAATTATAACATAGCAGATGATAATTTTTATCAATATGCTAAATCAGTTTTTGAAGCATATGCATTGAAAATGGTATAATGTTTGCAATGTAATATTAAATAAACATAATGATTGTAATCATAATTTTTTAAATACATAAATATATAATAGAAAAAAGTAAAGTAAATTTATCAGCATTGAATGGTGACCAAGTGCTGGGCTATATAATAGAGAATTTTTTTCTTTCTATGTTTTTAACATTCACAAATACAGAGACATTTGATAATTATGAAGTACTAGAAAAAGTCACTTGGAATTAAAAATCAAAGCAAGAATAAGAATGTCTCCTTAAAGTATACATATTTAGTACTTAGGAATTACCTGCTCAAGTCAAACAAGAATATTAATTTCTATCTCTCCTCATTTCAGGATAATGTATCTCAAACTAAAGTACTCTTTTAGGAGCTCCTCCCCAGGTCTGCTAAATGACCAGTAGTCCATTATAGTTTTCAGAGTAATCTAGGTTCTTTCTTACAAAAATCTTTAATTGGTGGTGAGAGATTTAACATGGAGGGTGTCAAAATACTTTCAAGGCATTAATATAAATTAAAGATCAGACAGAATGTTGGTAGATGAAGCATATACTAAACACTGTTACCATGCTTACAAAGGGAAGAACATTGTATTCCAAATCGCCATCATCTCTCACTTGGTTACTGCAATAACCTCCTACCTGGCCTCCCTGCTTTTACATTTGGAAACCTGTAGTCTCTCAGTATGACAGCGAGTGATCTTTTTCAATTATAAGGGTTACTTGACTTCTCTACTCCAAACTCTGTAAAGGTTCCTCATTTCACTAAAAATAAAATCACAAATGCTACTAAAAATGTTTACATATCTAGCCCCTGTTCCTTCTCTGAACCATCACCCACTAACCTTTTCTTTGCTCACAGTGTTCTAAATGCTCTGGGTTCCTCACTGTTCCTTGAGTATACCATACAAACTCCTACATTAAAACCCTGTTTTGGCAGTTTAATCTGCCTGGAATTCTCTTTAGTCAGATATCTGCATAACTAAGACCCCATCTCCTTCCAGTTTTGTTTGAATGCTACCTTTTCAATGAGACCTTCAATAATTACCATTTTGTAAATTGTAGTCAGAAATATTACATTTCATGCCCTCCTGATTCCCATTACTCTGACCTACTTTTCTTTTTTCTATAGAATTTAAGATATTTTAAAATTAAAATAATTCACTATTTATTGTGTCTGTTTCTGTTCATCTCTACCTTCTATAATGTAAGCTTGCAAAAGCAGTAGTCCTTGTGTGTTTTAATCACCAATGTAGCTCAAGTATGTCAATGTATGCCTGGCATTTAATAGGCATTCAAGAAATGTTTGATGAATGCAAGAATGAATGAATAAATACACCATTTTTGGATGCTAAAAAAAGAAAAAAAGGAAAAAATGTAAATTTATTTAAGTAGAAACAAGCAGGTTTCCCAACAATATATTTACAGGTTTTTAAACAAATGTGTTATCACTTAGCATTTGAGATTATCATAGATAACCTGGAAATTCCATTACAATTTTTTTTTTAAGAAAATAATTGCCATAGCAGAATCAGCTGGATAACTCTAAAAATCTGTACTCCCTCTGGTTGTTACCAGGGATTAAATTCCTTTGCCATATGACTAGTTTTCATCAATGGAATCTGAATAAAAGTAATGTGTATCACTCTGAAACCAAAGATATAAAGTTGGGCATCACAAATCTGTTTATGGCTACAACTACAGACTTTTTGGTAACACAAAACTGTATGATTCAAGTGCCTAGTCAAGAAAAAATGTCTCAGGATGACCCATGTTGCTCACTTAATGATATTTGTAGAGTCAAATATCTGAGAAAGCTGTTTATAAGAACAGTATATATAGATATTCTAATTTTACAATAAAATTTATTTGGAACATAAATATAAGAAAAAAATGTAATAGATGAATTAAGTAAGTGTGGTTGGTTGGAGGTAAAGGTTTAAGCTATATTTATTTAGCTCACATGGGGGCTTAGTAAAGGATTATATAACAAAGTTATGGTATGAAATAAAAAGCTCTAGTTTGTGATTTTGAAGATAGAATAGTTTCATGTCATTTGCAGCATTGGACGAAAGTGATACATCATTAAAGTTTGGTGACAACAAAGAGTGAAAATGTTTTGTTTTATTTCAATAGAGATGTTGCAATTTTTGAGAAGAGGCCAAACTTCTTTTTTATGATAAAGTAATTTTAAAAGATTGAAATTGGTCTGGAATGGCAGAAGTCCATCATAGTGCTGGGTAGAAAAGAGGTCTAGAGTTTAATGACTTACTTGAATTGAAAGAAGTAAAAGGAAAAAGAAAATAAGTGAGTGGAAGGTTGTCAGCAGAACTAGAAGGAATAAAGATCTCAATTTCTTCAGTTTAGAGGAGTCAAAATTGAGGTTTTCATGAGATAAAAATTCCTCAGCAGTAACCTCAAATTTTAACAAATCCCATAAAAATGAGTGTATTTAGACAATATTTCTTGCCTTAATGATTTGTTCATGCTCCCAGTGCACTTCAATTTCTTTAGCAAATAGAATCTACTATGTCTTATTGTAATTATATGCATATGTATGTCCCTCGCGCTGGACTGTGACATCCTTCTGTAAATATAACATCTGCTCAGTATGCATTTAAAAAAATAATGAATGAGAGGATGTATGAATGTCTCCCAGAACATGTGCAAAAAGAACTAAAGAAATATATCATTTTCAGATGCATATAAAGAAAATTCATAAACTCATTCTTCAGATTCTAAACTGGGTCCCTTCATTTTCTGAGTTTCAGTTTCAAAAGAACTCTTCCCTCTAGCAAAAGTATGACTGCTTTTTCTACATATAGTCTTTCTGCTTAGGGGAAGAAACTCATAATCTTTTGGAGAGGTGAGTATTCCAGGCAGATAGATTAAGTCGAATAAAGAGTTGGAAGTATTATAACTATTTCTAATTTAAGAAGATAGAAAATATTAAATTACACAGTAGCAAATTTTTGTAGTGGAAACATCTATAGATTAAAAGTTAGAAGATCTAGATCATATTGTACCAGGTAATTATAATGACATTTCACCATTTTAGAGCTTGTATGTTTAAAAAGATGAAGAAAAGAATACAGTGAACATTCTGTCATAGTAATTTTCAGGTAATTAACTGGATAAAAATTATTAAATTTGTTTTATGTTCTGGGTGTCATGAAAAACTCTTTACTGCATTATTTAATCTATTTTTAATAATAACCAAGCTTTATTATGCCCATTATTGTGTAGTTATGGAAACTGAAGGTTACCAAGTTAACTAACTAGCCCAAAGCTGTACTACTATTAGTGCTGGGCAGATTTGAAAATAGAGTCTCTGACATCAGACCCTGAGCTCTTAAATATCATGATATAGCACTGCTTTTCTAATGCCATATATATATATATATATATATATATATATATATCTTCATAATATATGTGCTCCTGATGGCCATACTTCATTCACCGCAGATACTTACATGTAATGTACATACTCAGATACTCATTTTTTTACTTAAAATGTTTCTATTGCTTTTATCTCTAATATCTACCTATACAGACAGTCTATTCGTCATTCAAGATTTATGTCAAGTACTTTATGAGGCAATCCCAGTTCAAGAATCCTGCCCCACCACACCAAAAGAAAATCTTATCTCCTTAAATAATATCTAATAACACTTAAAAATAATCTTCTGCAATGAAGGTAGTGCTTCCTTTTGATAATAGATTTTAGACAGATAGATATCTAAGTAATAAGAGTGTGATTGCCTAATAGTCAAAAGAGGTGATGTCATCTTTTTTTTCTTCCAGCTTTATTCAGATATAATTGACAAAAGTTGTATGTACTTAAGATGTACAACATGATGTTTTGAAATATGTATACACTGTGAAATGATTACCACAATCAAGCTACTTCACATATGCAGCACCTCACATAGCTACTTTTTCATACGTGTAGTGAAAACATTTAAGATTTACTCTCTTAGCAAATTTCAAGTATACAATACAATATTGTTAATGATTGTCACACAGTTCTACATTAGATATAAAGGACTTTTTCATCCTACATAATGAAACTTTGTACTCTTTGACATCTCCCCATTTCCCCTTCCTCCCAGTCCCTAGTAACCACCATTCTACTCTCTGCTTACAAAAGTTTGATGTTTTAGATTCCACATAATAGTGAGATCATGTTGTATTTGTCTTTTCGTATCTGGCTTATTTCAATTAGCATAATGTCCTTCAGATTCATCCATGTTGTTGCGAATAACAAGATTTTCTTTTCTTAAGGATGAATAATATTCATTTAATGTATAGATACATATATGTATATATATATATATATATATATATATATATATATATATATTTTCTTTATTCATTCATCTATTCATAGCACTTAAGTTGTTTCCATATCTTGGCTACTGTGAATAATGATGCAATGAACATGGGAGTGCAAATATCTCTTTGAGATACTGATTTCATCTGTTTTTTGGATATTTGCACAAAAATGAGATTGCTAGATCGTATGGTAGTTCCATTTTTAATTTTTTGAAGAATTTCTATAGTGTTTTCTATAATGGCTATACCAATTTTTATTCCCACTAACAGTGTACAAGTGTTCTCAGGCACCTTTTATATCCTATGGAGACTTGCTCATAGTTAGTAGATGCCTAATAAATGACTATGGTATTAAATCATTTTTAAAAAGCATAAATCCTGACTAAATGAAAGATATTGTCAATTATCATGATTATTGATGAGTTTAACAAGGCTTCTTAAAATTCAAAATTCAAAATATATATTATATCTATTCTATAAAATGAAGTCTATGCTACTTCCATTCTGCCCTAGTAAAAAAGTTTTCTAAAGAAAATTTCCTCAATAAGATTATCAATTTACAATCTAAATATCAGGACGTGACAATATCATTGCTTCAGTTTAGATCCTAGTTTAGAGTCAATTAAAAAAAATCTTCAATTTCTGAATAAAAAGTAAAAAGATACCCTGTCTGCTGAAGCTAAGAATATTGGCTTCACAGTTGGCTGACTGGTTCATTCAGCAAGAAATTGGTCAACTTTCAAAGCCCGGAAAAAATACATTTTACACAGTGCTAAGAATCATAAAGTTACTAAGCCAACTGAGAGTTGAAAAATTCAGGCAAATTAGAGCTAGCTTGGTAAAATAAAAACAGAGCAAATCCTCACTGATCTTATTAAGCTTAACTAATTCTATGTCTAACACTTGGACCCATTTCACTGAATTTTCTATTGTAAACTTTTTTATTGTAATAAACATTGACTTAAAATTTTCAGTCTATGCCTTCTCATCAGTCATCTTTCTTGATTTCCTTCCCATATTCTGTCAAGCTAGCTAACCTTTCAGCATACAAATTTATTTTTCTTTTCTTTCATTCTTTCTTTCTTTTTCTTTCTTTCTCTTCCTTTCTTTCTTTCTTTCTTTCTTTCTTTCTTTCTTTCTTTTCTTTCTTTCTTTCTTTCTTTCTTTTCTTTCTTTCTTTTCTTTCTTTCTTTCTTTCTTTCTTTCTCTCTCTCTCTCTCTCCTCTCTCTCTCTCTTCTCTCTCTTCTCTCTCCTTCTTCTCTTTTTCTTTTTTTCACCTTCAAGGGAAGAGAATGCTTGGTGTTTGTCTAGAATATTATGACTACAATATAGGACGTGCCTCCTACGAGATGGGGTGCAACACAAAATGTCTCCTGCTTTGTCTTGCTGGGAAGTTGAGAGGAAGTTTGCCATTCACAACGTTTAACATATTTCCTGTAAATGTGTAGAAAATGCCTGTTTGAAGTTCTGAAGCAAAATACCTTGATGTTCACAGAGATGAGATAAACTACTTGATGAAAGAAATAATATTCAAGAAAGAATCCTATGAGAGGAAGGAAGCTTGTTTATTTACATGAAGATCAAAGAACCTCCACATGAATTGAGACTACAAATTTTTTCCATGAGTAATTTGCAAAGAATAATCTATGTGGCTGAAAGAGAAAAGTGGTAAGTCTTTAATAACTATATTTTGATTCTATGTATTAAAAAATTACTAAGCCAACTAAAATAATATACTTGCAATTTTTTAAAGGAAATAGTCTATACTTTCTATGCTTATCAATATTAAATTATAATGAAATAAATTAAAATTATAGTTTGTGGATGTTAGAAATAACCAATAATTGGGCTTATATAAACACAAAGAAAGCTACACTTAACAAACAAATGTTATCAATGATTAAAGGCCTTTATAACCAAAGCCAGTATAGTACAGATGCCAGGATAATTTAGTAAAACAAATGAAATTCCTCTAAATACTCAACACCATAATGATTTGCTGCCTAATAAAATATTCTTCTCTCCATAAAGAATGGATGATGCTCCCAAATGAGAAACTTAAGAGTAATGTTTCATGTGAAGGAAAACCACACATTCTTAAATTATTAGCTTTGTCCCTCATTTATGTAATCTACCTCCTTTTTCTCTTTAAGGTTGACTGAATTTTAAAGAATAGGAAGGAAGGCAAAAATGCAATCAACTTCAAAAATCACTTTGGCACAGCACAGCAAAATGCATCCAATTAAAATATTAAATACCATGCTAATAATTATGTTTCCTACAGTGCCTTTTTATCAAGCATTTCAAAGTCAAATATACAATTCTTTAATTATGCTTCAGGTATCTCTAATTCTGATTGCTAGCAAGTCTTCCTCCCTGTCCCCTTTCTAATCTGTGCTTTTTAAAGTTCTAACTAAATTTAGTGGACAATTATTTTGCCTCCAAATCTGCACGACTTGGGTTCTTCTTCGTCTTCTTTTGCCTTTGTTCAGCTAGCTGAGTGACTGGTTCTGGGTAATTTGTAAGCAGAAGTTGACTAATTTTAAATGTTAAAAATTTGAATTATAGGCTTTTAAAAATGAATTAACTTTTATGACTTTCATTCATAAGTGCTTAGTTTGAAGTGCACCACCAAAATTCTGCCTTCACAGGCAAAGGTAATTAATTAGCAAGGAGCATAAGTTAAACATGCAAATTAATGCTTTTAAGGCTCTTATAAACAATGGCATCTCTAAATACATTATCTGTAAATATGCGCTGCTGCCCTCATAGTCCATGTATTTTTTAATGCACCCCCCTTTTTAAAGCAGATATATGAAGTTGTATTTTGCTTAAGCCCTGTATACATTATCAAAATTCCAAATTAGTTGGGTTAACTAAGAAAATTTTACTTAAAAATGTTACCCTTTTCTATAATCATGCTCTCTATGAACTTTAATCTCTCAACAGGCCCTTTCTGGACTTCTGTGACTAAATTTATTTTTCCTGCTTTAAAAAGTTATAACTATCTTGCCATATGTATGTATAAATATTTTCCTTTTTATTTTTTCTTTAGAACAAGAATATTTGTCTACTCATTTTGTTATGTCATTTCATTTTTGAGGCTTATTTTTTAACTGCTCTAATACTTTTTCTCAAAATTTCTTTATGTGATTTAATATTTATTTAAATACGTGATTAAATATTTAAAAAGCTTGCCTTAAACTAAATTAGAATCCTTTATAACTATCATTTAAAAACTACTAAATGTAAAGCCCTAAATTATCTAGAGTCTAATCCTAAACCTGTTATTTGGTATCCCGATATCATTTTAGCTATCCAGATAAATGCACAGTCATTTAGTGTCTTAATTGTTAAAACAAAGTGAATGACCTTAATATATCTTTAGATATTAAAAACCATACAATTCAAAGTTAAAGCTTAATGTTATGTGCCTTGAAGTGCCTGATACTTCATTAGCTAACAACAATAATACAATATGTATTGAAAACCTACTCTCCACAAGCTACTATGCCAGTAGAACATGTGTTAATAGGAAGATAAATAAGAAATGGTCCTTCCTGCATTCATTCTTATATCTGTATAATCCTTACCTGTCCATTTCAATATATGTTATCTTATTCGATGCTCATAACAACTTATGAAATAGAAAGGATAATTATTATTAGTCTCCTTTAAGAAATAAAGGCAAATAGTTTCAAAGAGTAAGTACTTTTTAGAAAATTCTAGAGCTAGTGAGAGAGGCAGAACTAAAACTATGTAAGATATTATTGTTACATATTGATTAGTGTACACTATTCTTGAATGACATTCTTTAGGCCTCCCTAAACCACATAATATTGTCCCACTGTGAAAAAGGCATTACAATTTTGTATTTACTTCTAATGTATCTCAAAGGGAACCTTGTTTAATGATATAACATTTGTAAATCTCTTTGAATAAAAGAATCATTTAAATGCAAAGTACTCCTGAATATTATCCCCTGTACTCTCCCACTGGGTACATAAAAATCGAATAAGGCTGACTGTGATCTTTTAGGAACATAAAAGTGCCATAAATTGACTCTTTGCACCTTGCTACACCACCCCCTGGAGAAACTGTGTACCTCAGGCAGATCTCTAAGTGGAGTTATGATGCCCAGGCCACAAGTCCTCTATAGAGCATAGCGGGGGAAATTGACAAGCTGAAAACCTTTCCTAAACTTGCACTTAGTTTCAAATCAGCAGGCACTGGGAATTAGTTTCTCACATAGCTCAAGCAAATGCATGAACAGAGATCAAACTTGCACAGGAGGAGAAATCTTGGCTCTTGGAATCTAATATGATGCTGCATGACTAAGAAAAAGAACTCTGCTCAATTCACCACTCCTGATGCCATTGGCTATTGCCAGGTACCTCCTCTTCCTTTTTCTCTTATTTTCTATGGCCACTTCCAACACAAGTCTTGAATGTGTTCAAATAATCTGGCACTGGTATCCTAATGGATTTGCTGCTTAAGTTTCTTTATTTAATCATCTAAATTTCCCTAAATTTAACTATCATTGATCCCTTCCTTGATTAGAATTTGCACCTTTATTTATCTAATATAATCCCTAAATTTCAGCTTAGCACAGAAAAACCTTCATGAGCAGTGAAAAGTTCCTGTTTCACCAAGGCCATTATTCTTGTGACCTTTTGCTTTTTAATGTTTCCGATTAATTTCTCATGCTTCCCATATTTATCTCAGCTTTATATACCAAATCTTGCACAAAGTACTGGCTAGATAAATCCTTAATAGAATTAGAATTTTTAAAATTATCAATGTAAAAGTTAGGTACAGTGAAAGGCACAGGTTTTAAATAAAAAAGTCAGTAAGTTTTGACAAATGTATATATACATCCTGTAAATAACACCCCGAACAAGATACAGAACATTTCTACCAATACAGAAAGTTCTCATCCAGTAAACTCCCATAACCCTATAAGTTACCACTTTTTTGATTTTTATTTCCAGACCTATTTTTTTTCTGGTCAACAAATTTTTGAAAATGAAATCTTACAGTATGTACTCTGTAGTATCTGGCTTCTTTGCAATTCCATGTATATTCTAGATAACATTTATCAAGTTGAGGAAATTTTCTTCTATTTTGGTTTGTGGAGAGCTTTTATCATGACTACATTTTAAATTTTGTCAAATATCTTTCCGAATCTACTGAAATGATCACATTTTTTCCTCCTAATTCTGTTAAATTTTTTATCATTTTAAAACAAATATTGAATCAATCTCGCATTTACGTGACAATTTTATTTTGCTGTATTATCTTTTTTTATATATTGTTGATCTAATTTCCTAATTTTAAACAAAAGTATAAATATTTATAAGTGATTTATAACTTTTTTTTGTATTATCTTTGTCCATTTTGATACCATGATAATGCTAACCTCATAAAATGAGTTGAGAAGTGTTCCTTCCCTCTTTATTTACTGAAAGAAGTTATATAAGACTGATATTATTTCTTCCTTAAATGTCTGATAGAATTCATCAATGCTATCATATTGGTTAGAATTTTCTTAACACTTTATTTTCTTTAATAGATGTACAGATATTCAGTTTTTTATTTATTCTCTAGTCTGATAATTTTAGAATTTCACATTTAAGCTAATTAATTTATTGATATAAAGTCATTTACCATAGTCCCTCATTTCTATTTTGCTGTCTTTATGATGTGTAGCAATGCCCCCTCTTTAATTTTTATATTTGTAATATATATTTTATCTCTCTTTTTGTTGATCTATCTAGCTAGAGGTTAATCGATTAAACTTTTTTCAAAAAAAATATTTTAAGTTTTCTTCATGGTTGTCCATTTTCTATTTCGCTGATTCACACTCTTACCAATATTATTTCCTTCTTATATAAAATTTAGATTTAATTTACACTTCTCTTTCTAGCTTCTTAATTGGAAGCTTAGATCTTGATTTTAACCTTATCTAATGTAAATACTTAAGGTATAATTTCCTTTCTAAAACCTGTTTTAACTGTAATTTACAGATTATTTATATTATACATATACAAATATATAATATATATAAAACATATTTTGTATTTCATTTATCTAATTTTTTAATATTTTAAAAATTTCCTTGCAATTTCTCATTAGACCATTCGTGGTTTATAAGTATTTTTAAAGCTTTATTCAGATATAATTCACTTGCCGTATACTTCACCCATTTAAAGTTTACAGTTTAATGGCCTTTAGTATATTAAGAGTTGTGCATCCCTCAACCAGAATAAACTTTAAAATATTGTCAATATTCCAAAAAGAAATCTAATATCCCTTAGCTGTTACCACTCATTTCCCTTCCCCATAGCCCTAACCAACCACTAATCTACTTTCTGTCTGTACAGACTTGTCTATTTTGGATATTTCATATAAATAAAATCATATACTATGGTCTTTTTTGACTGGTTTCTTTCACTTAGCATAATATTTTCAAGGTTAATTTTTGTGGGAGCATGGTATATTTTATTAATTCATTCATTAGTTCCTTTAGGATCTTTAGTTGGTCTCTACTTTTTGGCTATTATTAATAATTCTGCTATGTATATTTATGTATATGTGTTTGTGTCTACATACACATTCATTTCTCTTAGATAAATACCTAGGTCCAGAATTGCTAGATAATATGGTAATTCCATATTTAAAAACTGACATACTGTTTCCAAAAAGGCTGAATCATTTTATATTTCTACCAGCAGTATGTGAGAGATCCAATTTCTGCATAGTCCAACCAACACTTGCTATTTTCTATCTTTTTGATGCTAGCCATCTTAGTGGGTATGAAATAGTATCTTATTGTGGTTTTGATTTGAATTTCCCTGATGACTAATGACACCAAACATCTTTTCATGTACATATTAGTCATTTGTGTATCCTCTTTGGAGAAAATATTCAGATCTTTAGCTCATTTTAAATTATATTGTCTTTTTATGAGTTGTAAGATCTTAATATATATATTAAGAATATATATATTCTTAATACAAATGCCTTATTAGATATATGATTTGCAAATATTTTCTCTCATTCTATGGGTTGTCTTTTCATGGTGTCTTCTGAAGCACAAAAGTTATTAAGTTGATGATGTCCAATTGATTCATGTTTTCTTTTTTGCTTGTGTTTTTGGTGTCACATCGATGAATCCATTGCCAAATCCAAGGTCATAAGCTCTATATTTTAATTGGTATACTTTGAGTAAAGCAGATTTCCCTCTATAATGTGGGCGATCCTCATCCAATCAACTGAATGCTTAAATAGACCAAAAAGACTGAACTCCCCTGAACAAAAGAGAATTCTCCAGAAAACTGTTTTTTGAATTTTATAAGCAACATCAGCTCTTCTGGGTTCTTACATCAGACTTGCCAGCCTTCAGAAACAAACTGGAACATTCCCTCTACTGGGTCTCCAGTTTGCCAGCCTTCAGACTGGAACTGCAGCATTGGCTCTCCTGGGTCTTCAGCCTACCAGCCCACCCGGCAGATTTTGAATTTGCCAGCCTCCATAATCCATGTAAGCCAATTTTTTACAATGTATCCCTTTGTATAAACACACACTTTCTATTGATTCTATTTCTCTAGAGAATCTTGAGTAATATATTGTGGTATAGAGAGTGGTTCTATAGGAACAAAATTTCAGAGATTTTTTTTCTGAATTGACTCTGGGGTTTCTAGAATGACTGCTTAATCTGATTAGACTTAAAGATACTAATGACTCTGTTTCCAGTAGTAAATAAAGCACTGATAGTCCATGGCATGATCTGGCAATAGAGGTAAGCAAAATATCACCATTAGAAACTCCCAATCAAACACTTAAAGGAAGCAAGGCTCTAGGTTATGATGTATATAATACTTTTAAACATTTTTGTCAAATTAACAAATAAAATGAGATTGTTTGGTTCCTCCCAATGTTGCTGAACAAAATGAGGGGAAAAAATGATGAACTCAGGGATTAGAATTCCCAGCTCAAGCACCACATAAATGACCTGAAAGCTTTCATGTGTGCTCTGAAAGAGATTTTTGTCACCTGTAGCTATAGGGCTGCGATTGCTGAAAATCCAAAGTCTCAACCTGTTAGAGGCTAATTTACAATCCAAATTGAATTCCCAGCCTCACAGGGTATCTACATTTGTAAAGTAAGAACACTAATTGGGAAGAAATGGGATACTCAAATTTGGAATTGGGATGTGTGAGAATAACCTGATGTAGCTGAGGACATTGAGCCCCTAAATTCTGATTTGCCAGTACAAGCAGCCTTCCCACTTCCACATTAGGAAATTAATTCTGCATTGCCTGCAGAAACTGTAATGGCTTCCCCTTAAGCAGTTACCTTGCAAGACAGTGCTGATTCTTCTCGGGACTTATCTTTAATACTCATCTTTGCAACCATATCTATAACTAAATTCAAGTCCAAGCAGGCCCCTGGAGTGAGGTACAAAGTGTGACTCATAAGGAGGTATGCTACTAAGAGAGGAGGCATCTAAGAAATGCAAAGGGAAGGGCTTACAGAAATGACCGACTCAGTAGATTATAGAGTAACCACATCCTATAGATTTCTGAATGGCCTTCTGGCAACTCTTGTCACACCTACAAGAGAAACAATCTGTAAATAGATAGGACCAGTGTTCTGGTAATTCCTTCCCCCTTGCAGCCCCCTCTTGAAACTCCCTCTCCCCATCCTGAGTCACGAGGTGCACGTAGAATCTCAGACAAAGGAATCACGTGCCCCTTGCATGGACACTGCAGAGGTATATATGCTGTAAGAAATCCAACCAGGGAGAGCTCATGTTTTTTTGCCGTTTAAAGCCTCACAAGCTCCACCAGCAATAAATTCTCCTTCCTCTAACAAAGTTGTCTGAGAGTCCAATTTCCTCCATCGGGTGTCACTTCCTGCAACACTACTCTCCAAAATAATAACTTGAATTTTCTAATTCATATGACAGAAACTCAGAGACTATGTATGAGAATGGATATTAAGGGAGTAGGATAATGGCGGAAGAAATATAGTGTTAGATCAAGCTAAATTTATTGATATGGGCCCAGGAAGCAAAGATTCTACATCTACTGTTGCAGCTCAGAGAGTTAGAAAGGGCTCTAATAGTTTGTTGGTTTTGTTGACTGAAACATGGACAAAAAGTTAGCTCATAGCAAAATGAGTTAGAAATGCCAGATCTGCTTTGATATATTACAGAAGAAGTCATACAAAAATATAGAGAGATTGGAATCTTAGAGAAGATGTGTCATTTAAGACTTATCTTGGAGGATCCAGAGGACACACCTTTCATCACAACTATAAGAAATAAATTTTAAGCATTTTTCCAGAGTTCTGCAATGGCTCTTCTCTGTAGGCCATATCTTACAGTGAGAACTACGGTCACTGAAATGAGAAACTTAAATGCAATGGGAATAGTAATTGGATCCAGGATATCAGAGGCCAAGTGGCAGCACTCAACTGCTAAAGTCAACGTGGATGTAGTTATCATCATGGAAAGCCAAGTCAAAATAGCTATCAAAACTCTATAACTTGAGCAGACATATGGCATTGGCTAGTTGATCAGGTTTTTCCTAGAAGTGAAATAGGTAGAAAATCTGCTAAATTTGTTCTTGATCTGTGTAAGTAGAAAAATTATAGGTTAAGTGATCAAAAGTCTAACCTGAATTTCAATAAAAAGAGTCATCATAGCCCTTGTCAATCCTTTCTCAAACATGAGCCTATTTATAGAACTAGAACACCTTGAATGAAGTGGAGACAAGTTCCCCTTGAGAAAGTACTTTGGTCCAGTGACAAAAATTTATACTGTTAATTTTTCTTAACAGTCCTCAAAAGGATTTATGTTCTTTTACCAAGGTAACTATATATTAAAAAGGAAATAATAACACACTTCAGGAACTTCTAGATATTGGCTCTGAACTGACACTAATTCCAGGAGACCCAAAACATCACTGTTGTTCACTAGTCAGAGAAGAGACCAGGTGGCCAGGTGGTTGGTGGAGTTTTAACTCAGATCTATCTCACAGTGGGCTTAGTGGGTCTTCAACCACACCCTGTGGTTATTTCCCCAGTTCCAAAATAAATCACTAGAATTGATATATTCAACAGCTGGCAGAATCTCCATATTGGTTCCTTTACCAGTGGAGTGAGGACTACTTTGTTGAGAAATAGTAAGTGGAAGCCATCAGAACTGCCTCTCCCTTGGAAAATAGTAAAACAAAATCAACACTTCATTCCTGGAGGGATTGTGAATATTAGTGCCACCATTAAAAGATGTAGAGTAGTAATTCTAACCACATCCCCATTCAAGTTCCCTATTTGACTTGCGAAGAATACAGATGGATCTTGGAGAATAACAGTGAATTATCTCAAGCTTAATCAGGTGGTGACTCCCATTGCAACTGCTGTACCAGATGTGCTTTTGCTGCTTGAGCAAATTAACACATTCCCTGGTAATTGATATTCAGCTACTGATATGCAGCTACTGATATGGCAAGTACTCTTTTTTTTCATCCCTGTTAATAAAGGTCATCAGAAGCAGTTTGCTTTCAGATGACAAGGCCAGCAATACACTTTCACTGTCCTATCTCAGGGGTATATCAACTGTATTAGTTAACTAGGGGCTAACACACACACAAAAAATATGCCAGGTGCCTAAAAGAACAGAAATTTATTTCTCACAGTTCCAGAGGATGGAAGTCGGGGTGTCATCAGGTTTGGTTGCTCTTAGGACCCCTCTCCTTGGCTCTCCTCGGCTTGTGAACGGCTGCCTTCTCCCTTTGTCTTCAGATGGCCTTTCCTAGTCCATGTGCAACCCTGATATCACTCTCTTCTTATAAGGACACCAGTCTTATTGAATAAAGACACTACCCTCATGACATTATTTAATCTTAATGACTTCTTTAAAGACCCTATCTCCAATTACAATCACACTGGAGGTTAGGGCTTTGACACTGGAATAGGGGACAAAATTCAGTCCATAATTTCAATTCTCCAGTCCTATGTCAAAATTTAGTTCACAAGGATCTTATTGCCTTTCTCTTCCACAAGTTATCACACTGGTCCATTACATTGGACTTAGTAAGGTAGAAGTAGCAACTACTCTAAACTTATTGGTAAGATATTTATGTGTTGAGGAGTGGGAAACTGACAAAAACTCAGGGGCCTTATATCTCAGTGAGATTTTTAGGAGTCCAGTGGTATGGGGCATGCCAAGATATCTTTCTAAGGTGAAGAATAATCTATTGCATCTGTTGCCTCCTATAACCAAAAAGAGGCACAATGCCTAATGGACCTCTTTGGATTTTTGAGGTAGCATATTCGTCATCTTCTCTATTTACCTAGTGACCCATAAAGCTGTTAATTTTGAGTGCGTCCCAGAGAAAAAGAGGGCTCTATAACAAGTCTAAGTTGCTACGCAAGCTGTTTTTCCACTTGGGCCATATGATCCAACAGATCCAATGGTGCTTGAAGTGCCAACAGCAGGTAGGAATGCTGTTTGGAGCCTTTGTCAGGGCCCTGTATGTGAATCATAACACAGGCCCTTAGAATTTTGTAGCTAAGGTCTGCCATCCTCTGTGGATAACTACTCTTTTGAGAAACAGCTTTTGGCTTGCTACTGGACTCTAATAGAGACTGAAAGCTTAACCATGGGCCATCAAGTTACCAGGTGACATGAGCTGCCCATCATGAACTTGGTGTTATCTGACCCACCACGCCATAAATTTGAGCATACACACCAGTCCTCTATCATCAAATGTAAGCAATATATATGAGATCAGCCTCAAGCAAGGCAAACCATAACTGGAGAGCCACTGGAGATAAAAAAAGACCTGTTAGGCTGACCTATTAGTATTCAACATATTAAGTGTGAGGTGATTGATAACAATTGTGAGCAAAATAAAGAAATAAATGTGAAAGCTATTTGTTTATAAGCGGCAGTTGAAGATATAAGAGTAAAATGAGAGCCTCTACAAATATTCAGCAGATGAAACAATTATAATAGGATAAAATGTGGCAAAACAACAAATTATTTATATAGACTTAGGGATATGGGTGATGAGCAAAAGGACAGGTAAAACATAACAAAGAAATAGCTATATGACTAGATATTTAAAATCAGTGAGGATGAGAAAAAAACATATTAAAACTATGAACTGTTACTCATTATCCATCAGATTTTTGAAAATTATAAAGCTGGATATTGACCAGTGTTGGTTGTCATACAGAAAATCAGGTGATTTTGTGTGCTGATATTGAAATTATTGACATTCATCATCACTTTGCAGAATAATGTCAGTTTTTACTCAGTTTTTAGTAAATTCCATTATGTGTTTCTAATTTAGCAATTCCACTTCTGAGTTTATATTCCAGAGAAATTTTTGCTAGGTACTTACGGAGATGTTTATCAAATTGTCATCTGTGAAAGTGGGAAGTTAGGGACAATCTAAGTGCTAATATATTCAGGGAAATGGCTAGTATGGCTAGTATATAGCATGTGTGGCAGATATAGTTAAAATATTTGCTGTACTCCTTATAAAATTCTCTTCATTGGGCCCATCCTTTTAAAAAATTCTATTTCCCGCCCAATTCTTGTCAAACTTGGAAATGGACTTACCTTGCCCATTAAAATATGAGTGGAAATGACATATGCCCTTTCTAAGCAAAAGTTTTAACAGCCATGGCATGGATCTTCTATGCCTCTTTTCTTCTTGGCTTCATCTTAGATTGGGGCTCTTCCTTCACCAATATCCCAGTGTGAAGAGGATGTGGAGCAGAGACATAGACAACATGTAATGCAAATAAGAATTCAACTTTTGTTTTTATATCCCTAGTATCCAGGTGATGATTTTTATTGTAGTGCAACCTCACAAAAGCTGACTGTTACTCTGTGGAGTACCATATAGTAGTGAGGAGAAACTCGTGTATGGATTTGAAATACTTAGTGATGAATGAAAAAAAAAGAAGTACAAAATAAGATCTCTTCCACAATAGTAGTTAAGTAAATTAACAACATAACAAATGAGTCAAACTACATATTTTAAAAAGATACATATAAATTCAGTGACACATATCAAATATATTAGAACATCTGCTTGTGAGAATTAAGGAGAATATGAATGGGGAATAAAGATAAAAAGATATAAAACAACAAATGAATATTAACCTATATGAGAGTTTGCTTACATGCATAATAGATATATCCTCCGAGATAAGAGAAATGTTTTAAATGTGGCTAATAATAAGAGGGATTTAATTAACTCAGCCCTTTGAACCTGAGAAGCAAAAAAAGGAAACAGGCAAAAATATTAAAGAGAGAAGGAAAAAGGGAGAAAAAACAAATTTTAGGGAAAGTTATAGAGGAATATATTTCACCAAGTAGGCAGAATTTTAACAGTAGCAAATGCCATGAAAGGTTAAAGAATATAAGAATTGACAAGTGATTATTTGTTTTGCTTCTTATAAAGTCACTAATGGAATCCTATGTTTCTGTAATTGTAGGTGTTATGAAGGCATGTGGCTGATTTAAAAGAGAAATTTGGATAGAGTTTGTTAGAGAACTGTGTAATTGCATCTATCGCTCCCTCCTAACCTTTTGCAGAAGAGGATTTGACGGTGTTTATTTTATGTCTAAGTTGGGGTAAAAAAATTATTTTTACTGGTTCTGTAATGACAGTGCCTTGGAAGTATTGGCCAACTTATAAAGTGTTGTGGAAAGACCTTTTGGCATTTGGCAAAGTTGTCAGATCACTTTCTCTCTGCTCTTTAAGAGATTATAGTTGTCTCATTCGAGAAAAAAATAACTTACTTTTAGATAAACTTTTACTTCCTTGCTGTAATTTTTGTTTATGAGCGCATTGGAATGGTCCTTGTCAACTCGATGCAGGAGTAGGTACCTAGCAGGTGTGGGCTGGCTTCAGTCCCATTGTATTCTCTAGGTGTACTCTGGATCTTTGGCAGAATATTGGAGGACAAAGGCTTTGCACGGCAATGCATGTAGCTTCTCCCTACTTCTGATTTCATATTGGCCTAAAAGAATTGAATGTGTGGCAAAATAAAATATTGCATGGTAGTTTTTCTTGAGATCCCCATGATCTAAATATTTATGGCTATATTATTCTACAATTTGTATGACCTTAGAGCTTCCTGATATAATATATACTTTTCTCTCCTCTTGCTTTTTTTTCTTTTTTTGGAAAGATGTTGGGGAGCTTGTCACAAGGAAGTAGAACATTAATTTCTCAAAAAAAAGCACTTTTAGTTTTAAATTCTCAATAGGAAACTGAGAAAAAGGAAAAAGAGAATTATTTTTAAAATCAGAATTGAAATTAGAAAAAAATTAAAAATTTAAATAATGAAAGTAGATTATTTTATGTGATTAGGTTGAGGAATACAGGCACTTAATTCTTACCCTCAATTTACTTCTACCTCTTTCAGGATCTTCCCAAGATGCATTATTTTTCATGTAAATGTGTTTGAGTTCACAATAAAACAAAATTTTCTAAAGTTCGGTCCAAACAATAGTCCTAAGAGGTATCCTTTGGTAAAAGAAGAGAAAATTCTGCCTACTATATTATCTTTGAAACTCCCAATCCACATGAATATAGTAAAAGCTCTAAGACAAACTGACTTAAAGGAACTGGTTTAAATTGATTTAATAAGATTTTCCGAACTTTTTTGAGTCCATAACTTTTTTTTCAATAACAGCTATTCATATGCATCAGAATTGAAACTTTTTGGAACATGTTTTATTAAATATGGCAAAGGTATTTGAATATTAAAATTTTAAAAATTGATTAGTGCAGTACATATAATATTCACTCGGTAGATATTTCTTATAAATGCAAAGCCAATGAAAGTCTATTATTTAAATTGATTATTTAAACAATAATCAAGATAGGTATTATCATTTCCTAGAGAGGAAATAAAACTTAGTAGGATAAATAACCTCTCAAAGTTCACATTTCTAGTTGGTTGAAGAAGTCAGGCATTAAAGGAGATTTTTTTCTTTTCAATCAGTATTTGTTTTGCACTAGTGTCAATGTATTGAACAAATACGTCTAATTTATTTAATAGTTATAGATTACCACATTGTATAATTCATCTCCTTAAAGAATTTTCACAACCAAATATTATGCTATAACAATCTATAGTGCTCAAAGAGAGTAACAATCAAATTTTTATCCATTCCTACTGCATAGCCCAAGCATCAGAATGAACTTAAGTGCTAAGATAAAGATAATGTTCTAAATTTTAAAAAAGACAAAATAAGTTTTAACTGTTGTTGCTTTCTTAACTTAGACTTTTAAAAGAAGCCAAATACTATAATCATGGCATTCATTTTGGTATAAGACATAATGAGGCCAGAATATACTATTTTTCACTGAGCAGTGAAAATGGTACTCTGAATTCTTTCAAACACGAATAAATATTATAATATATTCTAAAATTTCCACCAGCATAAGATGACCTATAAATTGACATAAATTTTATAAAATTCCAGTCTTTCAGGTTTCTACACCCTGCAGAGATGACACTTTCTAGAAATGTGCTCTAGTTCATAAGATTAGCAAATAGGTAGTGAAAGCAGCGGGAGCAATCTGCTGGGACATGCCTGCATACCTGACAGTGCTGGAGGAGCAAGTGTGAGGAAAAGCGGCACATCCTACATCTGCTGGAAATCACGTGGCTTATCCATTGCTTTAGGAAAATTTCATCAGCGTAGGCCTATTAAAAACAACTGAAATCTATATTTAAATTCATTAATATATCCCAGAAGTCCTCAATATTTCAATAAACTTTCACCAACCATTAGGATCTTCAGTCCATTGTAGAGAACAACCAACATTTGTCTAATAATATTATTCATGGGACACGTGTGAGTTTTTCACCTCATGAATCTTTAATAATAGATTAAAATGAGCCAAAATAGCATTAATTTCTTAATTTTACAACTAGAATTCTTGCCAAAGTAGCATCTGCAACAGTTTATTATAACACTTGATAAATTTCGAAGACTAGTAGAATATGTGCACAAAGCAGGCATTTATTTGCATTTCCATTGACTAGTGAATGTGACAGAATGCTGGATGCTGCCTAATGTCCATCATTCTTTTGTTTCATTATAAGGGTTTTATCCACTTTGGCAAAGGCCACCTTGGAAAAGACTACATTTTCCGGTATCTTTTGTACCTTGCTATGGTACAAATTCATCAATTTTATCACTGGGATATGAATAGAAGTTATATATGACACTCTTCAGTTTTTCCTTAAAAAAAAAAAAAAATTGTCCCCATTCTTCTCTAGTCTCTTTCTCTGTTCCTATGGCTGAGAGATAGAGATAACTATAGATGGAGGCTACATGTTGAAGACGGCAAATCTGTTCCTATAGCCTTGGACTATATACCAATGAACTGTTACACACGAGGGAAGTTAACTTCTTTAGTCGATATATTTGGGGATCACTTGTTACAGTGGCTTAGCATGACATACAGTAAGTTACACAGAAACACATTCACAGAAGGAAGTAAACATGAGTCTTCAAAATATAATACAGCAGAAAGAGGAATAAAATAATAATAATAAAATGATACTTCCCATTATCCTATCATTTAATGATTTAAGAAGAGTTTAAGTACTCTAATATTTAGTGTCAAGAAACAGCTTTTTATCACTTAATACCTGTGTAACTGTGCATGCCATTTAAATATCTTATGCCTAAGTTTTGACATTTGTTAAATAAGTATGATACTGTCCACACAATGTTGCTTTGGGGAATAAATACATATCTGAAATGTTGTATTAGGTAGACAGTAATAATCTTGTTTTACATGTTACTGGGATACCTCAGTAATAAGCATAGCCTAGACTATAACTCTAGACTTCTCTAATACATTGCACTGCTTCTATATGTAAGAGAGCTTTAGTTTCTTTCAACCTGGGGTATCTAGAAACCTGGGTGGGTTCACAGATATATTTTCAGAAATATGTGATTTTTTAAAGGTGTTTAATTATTACTAAAATTCGAAAAGATGGGTTATTAAATAAGCTTATCAGTTGAATAGGTTATTTTATTTATCTTTGCATCTACTATTGTATATAATCTTATAATATGCATATAGTAAAATGAACACCTTCAATTATATACTGCCTTAAATACATTATCTTTCGAAATTATGATAGCTGGTACATTGAATTATTTTGCTATGTAGACATTTTTAAATGTTTCTGAGAAGAGATTGAATTGTTACTGAAAACTATGATTTTAGTGTCACTAATTCATATGCAACTAATTGAAGCAAATAGTCTGAATAAATTAGATAAAGTAGTTCCATCTTTAATAAATTTTGTTTCAGTTTTGGTTTTGTTATCTTATTTTTACATGTGGATAAGTCACTCGGTGACTTAAAGATTTTTTAAGTACATATTCTAGCCAAAGCATATAGAGTCAGCTTTAAGCTATAGGGCAGGGGATAAAAAGAACAGTTTTAAAATTAATATGACTATATTGAATTTTAATAGTTGATTAAACTCAGTATATTTTGTTTCTTAGATTACTAGATAATGGTTTTGAGGATGAGGCAGTTTTTTAAATTATTTTTTGTATCCTATCATTTGTATAATGCTTGGTAAATAGAAGAGAGTAAATGAATGACTTGATAAGAGAATGATATGACATTAAAACACTCCTGCCTTATGTTATTAGGTACTGCTGGAAAAACTGGATGTGTAATAAGAGCACACTCCCCTCTTTTCTTCACCCCACAAGTTTTTAGGAATTACTGAGATTGAGAGACTGTTGTGCTTCTTAAAAAAGTCTTATATCTACTGTGACTATGCTGTGTTCTACAGTCAGAGAATGCTACAGAATGAATGTCTCTGCTGCCCCGAATTGAAACCTAATCCCAAATATGATGGTATCTGAAGGTAAGGCCATTGGGAGGTGATTAGGTCATGAGTGTGAAGCCTTCATAGATGGGATTAGTGCCATTATGGAAGAGACCCTAGAGAGCTCAGTTCATTCACCCCTTCTGCCATATGAAGTTAGAGTGAGAAGCTGGCCATGTATGAACCAAGAAGCAGACCCTCATTTGATATTACATTTGATGATGACTTGAACTTGGACTTGCCAGTCTCCAGAATTGTGAGAAATAAATTTCTGTTATACAAGCCATTCAGTCTATGGTATTCTCTTATAGCAGCCTGAACTAAGACAGAGATCTACCTTTTCTCATAGCTAAGGGAAATATATTTCTTTCTTCCATGCACTTCAGTGTATACCAGGGGCCCTTTCTTTACCGTAATAATTGAGTATTAATATGAACTTTGTGCAATGAAAATTGGTTCTGAATCCTAATTATCTGTACTGGGAGGAAGAAATCTAACAATCTTGTTTTACTTTCCTTATTCACAAACTTACTATAACTGTTTCCTAAATAAAATATCTAAAAAAATTTAAAGTAATTTCAGGAATGTAGAAATGTTTATGTATGTATATTAGTCTACCTTTTCTGCATTGTGACATTTTACGCTTTTAAATTGGCAACCTATCAAGAATGTGAAGGAATTTCTGTTTTTCCAAAAATTTTCTAAAATTTGCTCTGTTTAAATGCATTTTAATTAAAGTTTAACAAATAGAAGAGTGTTTTAAAACTCTGGAAGCCGAATAAAAGTTATGTCAAGACTATTTGAAGGAATCGATTAAAATATACATTTTCACAAACTGATTGGAAACAAAGGACAATCATGAGGTCTGCGGAAATGTACCCAGAGGTTGTTCTCATTTTCCTCTTCTGAGGTGTGATCTTCTGGGGCAGTCAACTACATACAACCCAGAGAAATTTCTCCTGGTACAAAGAATGTGCCAGATAAGCAAAAGAGGTTGAAATGTTCATAAAACTACCCTGGATCTGTTGTCTGATAAACAACAGAATTCAACTGGCCGAATGAAGCTATTAAAATTTAAAGACCCTTTGCAGCTACTGCTTAAGGACTTTATGCCAAAAACTACTCTAAATCACTGAGGTGCCAAAGTTTACCTGAAAGCTTCTATGCTTTTGCCTTCAAGGTTTCAAAAAAAGTTTTCACTTAGATCTAGAGAGAGTAATGGTTAGAAAAAAGTCTTTAAAACTCATTGAAATATAGTAAGCACTACATACATTTGTTCTTAGGTATCCATTATTCATATTTGTAAAATTTTGATCTTTTTTAAAAAATGTTTTCCAGCTTTATTGAGATGCAATTGACATGTAACATAGTATAAGTTTATGGTGTAAAATGTGATGATTTGATATATGTATATAGTGTGAAATGATAGCACATCCTTCACATTGCAAAGCTATCATTTTTTTGGTGTGCGTTGTGTGGTAAGAACTTTTAAGATTTATTCTCTTAGCAACTTTTAAGTATACAGTAAGGTATTTTTAGCTATAGTTACCATGCTTTATATTAGATCCCCAGAACTTATTCATTTTATGAGTGGAAGCATGTAGATTTTGACCACCTAAATATATTTCCCCCACTCCACCCTAACTTGCCGCTGGCAACCACCAATCTACTCTGTTTCTGTGAGTTCATTTTTGTTAGATTTCCACATATAGGTAAAATGATATGGTATCTACTTTCTATGTCTAACTTATTAAACTTGGTATATGACCCTCAAGTTTTGTCCATATTATTGCAAATGGCAGGATTTCCTTCTTTTTTATAGCTAAGTAATATATGATATATATATTACTTAGCTATAAAAAAGAAGGAAATCCTGCCATTTGCAATAATATGGACAAAACTTGAGGGTCATATACATACATATACATACATACATACATACCACACAACGCACACCAAAAAAATGATAGCTTTGCAATGTGAAGGATGTGCTATCATTTCACACTATATACATATATCAAATCATCACATTTTACACCATAAACTTATACTATGTTATATGTCAATTGCATCTCAATAAAGCTGGAAAACATTTTTTAAAAAAGATCAAAATTTTATATGTATGTATATACGTGTGTGTGTGTGTGTGTGTGTGTGTCACATTTTATTTTATCCATTCATCTATTAATAGACACTTAGGCTGTTGGCTCTGCAATTACCTCTAGTCAGGTGGTGTCACAGTCTGTGTTTCCTGTAGGCAGTGCTACTGGTTAAACTCTGTGATTAAGTGAGCTGTGAGATGGGCTCTGCTGATGGGTTTTCCTGGGCTCGTGGGGCTGCAGCCTATGCTTCCCAGCTGTCTGGTACAGCTGGTTGAATTCTGCATTCAGGCAGGCTTGAGGAAGGGGTCCAGGTTTGGGTGGGACCCCAGGTTGTGCTGTGTGATCAAGTGGGGTCACCAGGCTGTGCTTTGAAGTTGGGTGCAGCCACAGGCTAGGCTTTGTGATTAAGTAAGCTGCTGGCTGTGCTCCATTGTTGGGCTAGGCTCTCTGGTAAGGTGGGTTTTTCAGCTGTATTCCACAGTAGGGCGAGGTTGGAAACTGCTCTGAGGTAGTGCAATGATCCCTGTTTACTGGGGTTAGGCTACACAATTGAGTTGGGACACCAGCTGGGCTCTCTTCCTTGGTGAAGCTGCAGGCTGTGTTCAGCAATCTGGCAGAGCCATAGGCTAGGCTCTGCTGTGGAGCATCGCTGTATACTGGACTCCACAACTGAGGGATACCATAGGCTGGGCTCCCAGACTGCTGAGGTTCACTGTCCAAGTTCCCTGTTATGCAGGGCCAGAGGCTATACTCAACAGTTAGGCAGGGCTGCTGGCTTGACTTACCACCTAAGCAGGGCTATCAGATGAACTCTGTAGCTGCCTGGGTTCTCTGACCAGGCTTTCTGGTCAGACAGGACTGGAGACTATTCTTAGCAGTTAGGCAAGTCTGCCAATTTGGCTTTACTGGCTAGTCATGACCACAGAACAGTCTCCATGGCCAGTTTGGCCCCTCAGCTGGGGGCCCAAATCAAGTAGAACTGTCATCCAAGCTCCCTAGCCAAATAAGGCCACTGGCTTGGTTCTGCAAATGGGCAGAGCCGCTGGCTGGTATCTCTGCTCAGGCACTGCTGCTAGCAAGAATGCTATCCACCAAGATCAGAGCCCGGGTTACTCTAAGCCCTGCTCTCATCTCTGTTTTTATCTGATTTTCAGTTGTCAAGCCCTACAGATTCCCCCATTAATTCCCTCGAGGAGACTCAAGTAGGCTTTATGGCAAGTGTCTGGCAATGCTGGGGAAGCTCAATGCTCACCAGAGGTTCTTTTTTCCCACTGGAGAAACAATAGGCTCAGGGAACCCCTCTCAGTGTGACTGCTGTGCTGGCCTAGGGGAAATGCAATTCATTCAGAGTGAAACCCCACCTCTCACCCATCTAATGGCTCCTTCTTGGACTCTGTGATCCAAGGGGATATTTCAGCCTCTCTTAGGGTTTCTGGTATTTTCACAATTCTTTCTTGTCTATAAAGAGTTGTTAGTTGGTCTTGTGAGGGAAACTGAAGTTTAGGATGACCTATGTTGCCATCTTGAAGACGTTGTTCAAAAATTAGAATTTGGAGGGTCCATGTCTAGACTGCGAAGTCCAAGATCAAGGTGCCAGCATGGTTGCCTCCTGGTGAGGTCCTCTTCCTGGTTCATAGCCAGGGATTTCTCACTATGTCTTCACATGGTAAAATGATTAAAAGCTTGGTCTTAATTATAAAGTTTCTTAAAAGTATTATATTAATGACCCTAATCTGTGCTTTTTTGACAGTAAAACTTTTTGTGTAAAAAAGATCACATTATTTAGATTGGGTAATATATTTATAATGCCTGCTAATAGAGCATGTTCTGAATATGTTCTAATTTTAGAAATATGTTCTGATTTGAGATTCAAAAGTATTGCTAACATAATTAATATTACTTTTCTCTTTTAATTATCTCATTTGAAGGAAACCTAGTAAGGTGATCTGGATTGACAAAAATCAGGCTTTATTCTTCCTTTCCAGTGGCAGACATGCAAATTAGAAGCATTCTTCCCAGAAAGAATTAGAAAGTTTCCTGTGGAGGACTGGCATTATAAGTTGACAGCCATAATAACAAACAAAAGTTACAAGCATTAAACAAACAAAAATTCCCCTAACTATTTGATTTATCTTACTCATAATTTAATTTGTCATTGAAAATATAACAATTATTATATATATATTTTACAAAACATGATAATGATGCTTAATAGCAGAATAAATATTTATCAGTAGGAGATAAGAATACTATGAGCATGGTTTTCCATCTTATTGGTAAATGATCCAATGTAATTGGATCCCAGGATATGGCTACAAAGCCAAAACACTCAGGAGTTATAAAAAGATTAGATCTTCTATTTTCTCTGTCATTTTAATTCTGTGTTTATATTCTATGCCCCTTGGTATACATATGAGAGTCCAAATCCAAGAAATAGTTTTCGTGTTTTCCCAGACAGATTGCTTGATGAACTCTATGTTACTGGATTGCTGTGGTCTAGGTTACTGCTTAAGTTTTACAGATTGCCTTGTCAATAGCTAGACTAATATGACTACATTGGTCAGTTGATTGGTTACTTTAGAAAGTTTTACAATACAAGAAGGCAGGTCATATGCTTTAATAATAGTTACCAATAAAGCTTGCAATCTAAGAAAAAAAGTTCTTATTTAGGGTGAAAAAAAAAAAGGCCAACACTCTTATCAACCACTAACCATGCACTATAATTGTTAACAGTTTTTCAGCAGAGTATTTCTTTTCTGCCTAATGACTGGTTTAAAATGTTGCTCATCCTGTTGACCAAAGACTCTTGATTAGCTTTGTCAGATGAGTCTTCTTAGAAACATGCACAGTTGAACTTCAGTGCTCTCATTTTGACATATCCTGTTTAGGGTTACACAAAGTCATCTGAAGAGGTTAATAATAAAAGAAGATAAGGAGGAGGAGAGGGAAAAGTCTCTGCAAAAAGTCAAAGAATTTAACGAAGAAATGGTAGCTTAATGTGGTGGGTATGATCTTTTGAATGGGGGCAATAGTGATGGAATTAGGCAGCGCTCTCATCAGTTTGATTGTTATTTTTAATGTAGTAAAATGTCCATTTTAGCTATTTTAGTGGCTGGGTACTAGATTCTGCTCATGCATTTCCAAGTGAGAGTTACAGGTGAAAAAATATATTATTGTTATATTACAGATGTGTATTAAGGGTTTTCCATATATAAAGAGATATTAAATCAGAGGATTAATTTTGTACTAAAGAACTACCGTTTTGGCAACATCTTTGGCATCCTGCTAATGACATTAGAAGGTTGCACTGTGGCAATTTTGCAAGTGAATATTCATTTTCACTTCAGCTGTGCCCAAGTTTTTATTCTATAATTTCTAATCTTTTCATCTTTAATTATAAAACTTATTTTGATTTTCTTCTTTTATCCTTCTTTCTTTGCTTCTTACCTCTCTCCCTGTATAGTTTTGACTTCATTCCTCTCTTTTCACCTTCTTTCTTACTCCTTTTCTTTCTTCCTTGTATAAAATTAAAATTGAAAAAGTAATTTTTTTTAGAAACTTAATTAGCACAGTTTATTTGACTATAACTGAGATAGTTTTATCACTTGAATAATTCTCTCTAGATATTTCTAACTAAATACACACACAAACATGATAATACACTGCAGTTTTGTTTGAATTGTAGATATATCCCTTACTTATATATATTTAAGAAAAATGCCTAAAACAGTCCATGGTTTTGGACTTACTACAGCCTTAATAACAGTCTTGGAAGATTTATCAGAGACTAAAAATAAGTACTACCTTACTTCTGGGGCATAGAAATACCTTAATGATTTAACATCTGCTTATCTGTTTACAATATTTGCAATGGCTCTCCTATTCACTCTGAACCAGAACCACATTACAGTTTGCAGAACATCCAACAAGACAAATTCTTCTAAAACATCTTAACATAGCCTCCCCTACCTGTGGTAGAAGGTAAGAGAGAGCGAAGACGTGAGGCTGCCCTGACCAGAGGGGCTGAGTGGGACAGAAGCTGTGGCAGCCGGCAGCTGCAGATGCCTCTTAAAGGGGCTGTGTGTCTGTAAGCGGACTTTCACAGTGAGGGACCTGCTCACTCTGAGCCCCAATGCCAGGTTGGCTGCTCCAGGGGGCACAGGGACTTACAGGGGAACATTAAGTTTTTGGAATGAGGGCTGAAGGCGAGGCTAGCTCCTGGACAGAAGTGGCTGCTATATCCATTGTTCCTCTTTTGAGCCCTCCCCTCTCCCAGTGTGTGGATTCAGAGCCACTACAGCTGAGACATCATCAAACTGGATAACAGAGGTCACTCTGCCCAGAGGATTCCCTGAAACTCCACCTCCCCCAACTCACAGCCCCCCCCTAAACCACATCCAGGTGTATCCTCAGAGATGCTCCTTGCTGAGCAGTGCCTAGACTCACACTGGAGCCAGCTGATGTCAGTTTCTGGTGTGGCCTTTTGAGGCAACTATAAGCACAGCATCTCTGGATTGCTTTCTGAATCTTAACAAGTTGCCATGGAGGGCAACAGTCTGGGATTAAAATTGTCCTGTAGCTGAACATCTACTACACAAAGCTGCACAAATAAGACCAGGAGACTTAGGAGCTTTGCTCAGTACATAGAAACAGATACAGAAAGGCAGTCAAAATAGGAAGGCAAAGAAACAGAAACCATATGAAAAGAGAACAGAGATCCAGGAATAATGGAGTCAAGCAATCTAACAGACAGAGAGTTCAAAACACTGGTTATAAAGATGCTCAATGAACTTAGGAGAAGTGTAGATGAATTCAGTGAGAACTTTAACAAAGAGATAAAAACAAAAATTAAAATGGAAACTATAAAAGAGTATCAGTGAGAAATGAAGAACACATTATCTGAGATGAAGAGTCTATTAGAGGGAATCAACAGAGTGGATAAAGAAGAGGATAGAACCACCGATATAGAGGATGGGAAACCAAGGATATCCAATCAGAATGGCAAGAAAAAATAAGCCAAGACTGTAATAATAAGTTAAGAAGCCCATGGTACACTATTAAATGTAAAAATATCTATGTCACAGGATACCTGAAGGACGACAAGACATAGAAGAGCTATTTGAAGAAATAATGATGGAAAACTTCCCTAACTTGGTGAAGGAAATAGACATACAACCCCAGGAAGCTCAGAAAGTCCCAGGAAAGAGGAACACAAAGCAGCCCACACCAAGACACATTATAATAAAAATCAAAAAGTTAAAGACAAAGAGAGAATCTTAAAAGCAGCAAGAGAAATGCAAATTACAAGGGAGCACCCATGAGATGGGCAGTTGATTTCTCGAAAGAAACTATGCAAGACAGAAGGGCTTGGCACAAAATATTCGACGTGATGAAAACCCAAGATCTACAACCAAGAATACTTTATCCAGCAAAGCTATCATTTAGGGTTGAAGGACGTATAAAAAGCTTCCCAGACAAAAATAAGCTAAAAGAATTTATCAACACCAAGCCAGTAATACAGGAAATGTTGGAGGAACTTCTTTAAGAAGGAAAAAAACAGGTATCAAAAACATAAATAAAGAATAGTAATAACTACATTCCTGTCAACAAGTACCACAAATGGAAAAGAATTAAGTACTCTAAACCAAAAGATAGAGTGGCTGAATGAATAAGAAAACAAAAACCTTACATATGTTGCCTACAAGAGACTCAAATCAGATTAAAAGAAACACACAGACTGAAGGCAAAGGCATGGAAAAAGATATTGCTTTGATAGACCTAGAGGGTATTGCACTGAATGAAATAATTCAGATAGAGAAAGATTAATATCACATGGTTTCACATACATGTGTAATCTAAAGAATGAAATAAACAACAACAAAAAAATGGAAATAAAATCATAGATACAGAAAATATTTTGAAGGCTACTAGACAAGAGGAAGTTTGGGGAAGACAGCAAAAAAAGGGATTAAGAAGTACAAATGAATAGTTACAAAATAGACATGAAGATATATAGTATAAGGAAAATAGTTAACAATGCTGTAATAATATATAAGGAGGACTAGAAGTACTAGGGGTAGTGAGGTGATCACTTTGTGAGTTATATAGATCTCTAATCACTATGCTGTAAAATAGAAACTAATATATTGTATGCCAGCTAATTGAAAATAACTCATTGAACTGGACAATGTAAATATGAGCAACTAATTGTCTGTTATATTTCAATAAAGCCAGGGAAAAAAATTGTTCAGTATGTCCTCATCTTCTACAGGGTAGATTTCACCCTTGTTAGCAGAGCCAAAAAAAAAAAAAAAAAGTCCTCTTCATTTTATGGCCCCTGCATAGATTTTCAGATGTTTATATTTCAGATCCCCAAAGCTTCTGTCATATTAAAATATTTGTCATTCTGCCAACACGCATTGTTTCATCAAGCACTGTGTGTATAATTTTTCTCCCTTGGAATGCTATCTATTCCAACCCCTGCATTCATCTGGCTGGGAAAAGGATTGCAATCTTGTGAGAATGCTCAATAATCACGGTTTCTTTGAAGACCTCCTAGACAGTTTTTCCATGAGATTTACATTCCTTAGTGCCAAAGAATATGAAGAAATGCTGGTTAGACCAAGGCAAATTTTAAGAACCACTTCTCTTCATTGTTATATGCATAAATGATATTATTAGAATTAGAATCTAGAGAGATGAAACTGGCATTAATAAGCAATAAACCAAAAGAACAAAATAGAGATGTGTTTTGTGCAGAACTGCACATTCTACTTGATTCCTTTTGTTGTATTTTGGCTTAATTTATTTGAAACACAAGTTTTTATAACAAGCATGGTAGAGTAGCAATAAATATCAAGTTGTCAACATATGGTTTCCTATCTAGATAGTTTGTGAGATTAATATATATCTGCCTATGGCTTATGCTTTCTAACTCCAGTTCTACAGAAATGAAACGTCATGAGCATCATGTGCTTTATTACTTGATTTGTGGCCTATTTTTGGATGGCACAGAGAATCAATGTCCTTATATTAGTTTCTATATTTTGTTTTATGAGTCCCATTCCTGAACAGTCCAGTCATTGATGAATACTTCATATTAAATAGCTGATCATCTGATGAAGAAAGCTGAGCACTAAAGATTAGAAAACTAATTCTAGTCTGAGGTTAATTAAAAGATATATGCAGATATTTTGCAGACCACATAGAAAGGAAAGAAAGACTGGACTTGCATTTTTAATGACAAGGACAAATGAAATAACAAAAATAAACAAAATAAAGAATAAAACAGATAAATCAACTTACTTTAATAAGACACAATTTAAGGTTTACTCTAGAAAACTACCTATATTCAGCCATATATACCTCTTCATTTTTAATTTTTTCCCCCTACAATTCTCTTAAGAATGGAAATTGGTATCTTGTAATGGTAGCATTTCTGGCTAACAGAAACACCTCTATCACTACATTAAAGGAAAAGGGAAAATTATGCTGCTAATGATGAATATATAGGGACTGTTTCTGGTGCCATTTTAAGGGTCATAGCACAATCTGCTCAAATTTCTTCTTAGAGTCTATAGGATCCAATGTGGAATTTCTCAAATCGTGAGAGAAAATTATGCCATTGTAGTTCCATTGACCACACACTACTCTCTGCCTTGAAGTAATTTAATTGTGTAGATGTAGTATGAAATAGTCAAAAGAGTATGAATTTTTGAATTAGACTAGGTTTTAATTCTAAAATTGTTACTACCTAATTTTACAAATTTGAGCAAGTTATGTAATCTCTGAATGACAGCTTTCTTATCTATAAAATATAAATTCAAAAGGAGTTAACGTGCAGATTAAACAGAATAACATAAGTGTAAAATCTGGTTTATAATATGCATTGATTTCATAAATATTTTACTGATACAATCGAAAAAGCAGAATCTATAACAATTTTCTTCAAAAACCAAAGAGATCTGATAAGACTTTCTTGCATGATGGAGGTCAGCACCCTAAAATATTAGATTGAAAGAAAAACTAAAATTGCTTATTATGTTAATTTAAAAAAACAGGAACTTAAGAAGTAAATTTCTTAAGAAAAAAAACACAAGAGAAATTATATTCCAGATGAAGTTATTCTATTAAGTTATTCTGTTAATACTATTTACTATTAAAAGATAATAAATAATCAAAGATCTACAGAAGTTAATAATTTTGTCACATTACTGTGAAAAACATTTTAAGTATTAATGCTATTCTGTTTTATTATATGTCATTAATTGTTACAGTGAACCAACTAATTCTAAAAATGAGAACTGAACTACTTCTAAAAAATTTGCTTGTTGTAAATTTGTAGCTTGGTGCTTCCTCTCCTCTATCCCCAACTTTAGATAACCCTATTTTTCATTTGACATTTTGCATTTTAACATTTATTGATTAAATACTGTCCTTTTAATTAGCACTATAAGGCAGTAATGCAGACAGCCAAGTAGAATTTTATGAGACTAATGTTAGTTGAGCAAAGTTCAGTATTGTAAGAGATGAGCCTGAGAGATTAGCTTACTAAGACAATGGTACATGTTCTGATGTTAATGTGGATGCAGCTGAATATAAAACAAAGCCTATACATGTTGCTAAACTAATAATACAAACTCAGTGGTGGTGCTGGCTTCTTTGTAAAGGTGAATGCTGGATTTTTAAGGTCAGTGTCCATTTCCTGTAAATATACTGATAGTAGACAAATATAATCTTATGTGACTGCCACTTAATATTAACAGTGATTATGATACAGATGCAATTCAAACTCAACTTAGCTAGATGCTTTATAACTAACTGAATTTTCTCCAGGATCTTTCAGATTTAATGACTCTTGAAATAACACTAAAAATGTTTTCTAGTACAGACAGTGCATACCTCTGGCCTCTCAATTCCATTAGGACTCTCTTTTTGCACACTATAAATATCTCCTTATAAAACCAAACAATTTTTTTTGTTCTGTGCCCCATTTCAAACAAATAGACAATAAAGGTAGATTTACTAGGAATAACATTATGACAAATAAGGAGCAATAAATTAGTCTTCAATCTAAAGCACAAGAGAGAAAAAATTAACCAAGTGCTGGTTCCATTATCATCCTGCAGTAAAAATAATGATCAGTTAATGTAACTACTAATTAATTGAAAAAAGATATGGACTAATTGTGTATCAATGTAGGTACCTACATGATACAATAATTCAAAATATTTTATAAATTATTCAGCTCTAAAGAGATAGATATGGAAAAAAAAAAGCCTTTGAAATAAAGTGACCGGTATTAAGGAAAGCCTTTACATTTTTTAAAGTAATATTTAAAAGGGGGGAAAAAGTAATGACTTTAAGTATTCTTTTTCTAGAATAGCATTAGTTCAGAGAAAGGAAGTTCTTTTTACAGCAACAGTGAAAGAGAAAGTCCAGGCATGTTTAATTTACAGTCCCAAAAATCAGTGAGAAAAGAGGGGGAAAACAATTGGGTGAGATTCACTAATTTTTGATAATCTGATAGATATAAAATGAAATCTCATTGTACTTTTAATATATAATCCCTGATTAATATTTAATTTAAGTATTTTATTGGTTTATTTTTGGCAAATGGTTTTATTTTTCTGTGATTTCCTTTTGTTTCTTTTCTCCTATTGAATAGTTTCCCTTGTGCTTATTGATGTGCACTATTATTTTGGGTAGTAATTTGCTGTATACAATATGGGTATATATGTCAAACAGATATCTACATGTTACGATGGAGTGGAAAATATGCAAGAAATTTTGAGACCTTAAATTTAGGATGATGAGTAGCCTTGGAAAAGAAGGAAGGGAATGAGTTGAGTGAGGGCATATATAAACTAAACATTTTGTTAAAGTTTTTTGAAGTAAATATGGATTAATTGATAAGATTTGTGTTAACCCCACCTGCTAATGGCACTATACAAGGGCTCAGAAACCACAGGGATGAGAGTCTTGGTGGCCCACCAGGTAAGCATCGATTGGCATAAGTTCTATTTAGGGGCAGCGGGTGTGGAATGGGATGTAGAAGAGGGAGAAAATGAAAACCACTTTCAAACTTGAGACCAGCTGAAGCAGCATGAGCTGCAGTTCTTCCTACTAACTTTTTCTTTTTAGTTTCCCAAGTCAAGAAACCAGTCAAATTCTTGAAAGAGCTGCTCCCAGATAGAGATAACTTATTACAAAACAGGTGGATCCAAGCATCACAAGAGAGAAATTGTAGTTGACATTGTGGTTCATCATCCAAGTTTTCCAGGATCAAAGTACTCCATTCCTTGAGTGCTAGGTAGTTTGGCTGTTGACAGCTCACAGCTACATGACAGCTCACAGTTCTCCCTCGAAGGAAGCTTCCTCACCCAAGTTGCACTCTCTCCCAAGGGCAGTTGGCAACCGGTGACTGGACAGTGTAGGAGCATGATGGCCTGAGTCCCTTACCTCGATTTGAGATTCTTTGAAGGGCCATCCCATTTTCAGAGCTCCTTGTGGGAAATACTGAACCCATTGTTGCCACTGTGACACAATTTAACCTTACATCAGACCTACTCACTTCTCTTATTCCCTCAAAATTAGTGTTTGTGAGAGCATTTTTCAATCAGCCAAATCTCAGAGCCTCAGATTCTGTTTCTAGGGAGCTCGGTCTATGACAAGTCTCTGAGCTTTAAAAGATAAAGGTAAAAAAGAAATTATTTTTAGTTTACATTTAAGTTGTCAGTCTAATTCAATAGTTAGAAAAAGAAGTGAGAATTCAGGGTAGAATCTTTTCATGAATAAGTCAGTGCTTTGGAACACAGTATATTTGTACTTGACTTCTGAGGAATCTGGGCAAAATAGGACAAAGAAGAGTTCAGAAACCTTGAGATTTATCTTCGTGTAAAAAATTTGTGAAAGAAGATGGGTCTATTTTCACATATTCAGAGTTTTAAGCAATATATTAGTCCTTTTTTCTCCATTTATTCACTTATTCAACATCTATTAAATTATTCCTGTATGAAAGTTGCTATGCTAAGCACAGATAATTCAAATAAGATGCAATTTTCAAATGCAAGGAACTAATGAGAATATAGATAATAAACTAAAAGTGATGAGCAGTTTAAAAAATGCTGTAATAGTCATTTACATAGAATCCTATATGAGTAGATGAAAGAAAAATAAGTGTGTGAGGGCAGCTGAAGTCTTGAAGCAACTGAAGACTGAGTTCACCTTTGAAAGACAAGAAGAAAATATTTAGGGAGAAAATATGGAAAGGATGGTATGAAAGTATTGTATGTGAGGATAATAATATTTTCTGAGACATTTAAGGGAGTGAATTTAATGCAGCTCAGTAAAACTGATATATATATATATATATATATATATGTGTGTGTGTACACACACACACACACACACACACACACACACAAACATTTTGCAAATTAAGTCTAGAGAGGTAGCTAGTGGTCAGGCTATAGTGGTTCCTGATATAAAAGAAACAAATTTAAATTTAATCTTATCAGAATGGGGATGGATTCTTTGAAGGAGTTAAAATAGAGGAATCTCCTGATCAGACTTATATTTTCCCTCGATCCCTAACAAAGCTCAAAAATGTAATCTCACGGGTCCTGGATAACTATTCAATGCATGCAAAGTAGTCTTACCCCTTTTCTAAGACTTAATAACATGATACAAATAACTCAGTTCTGTGTTGGTCAGAATGATGCCCAATGATGTTGGGGGTCACAGAAACTAACAAGGGATAGTGACACACTTGGGGCTGCAACAGAGAGAACTCTTCCCCACAACTGGAACTGAATGGTTATTGAAACCTAATTCCTCACAATTGGAACTGAGCCCCCAGAAAAAATTAAATTAACATTTAAATTACATTAAATTTCATGAGGGGAAAGGAACGGCATGATTAGAGACAAAGTCTAAAAGGACTGAGTGAAGGAAGGCAACAATCATGAAAAATCAGAGTTGATATGCCCTGCCCTACAGGAAACTCCTCATGGCCACATCTATGGGAAAGTCATGACGTCTGGAGAATGCCAACTATAGAAGTTAGCCCAGAGTTCAAGAGAGCTCAGGTGATGGCTTTCACAGAGGTCAAGCTCTAGAGCAAAAAGTAGGATGGAGAAGGTTGGAGAGTGCACTGGGATGGAAATGGAGGTTACTCTGTGTAAATTCCAAACTGTAGGAGAGAAAAAATAATTTTCCCTCTTGGTTTCCGAGTTCTTAACTAAGACCTCTATAATAAAATATAAATAATAGAAAAAGAAACAGAAGTTTATTAACATGTATACCTCATGTATACATGGGAGATACCCAGGGAAAAATGAGTAACTCTACAAGTTGGCTTAGAATTCAGGATTATATATCATCTTAATAGGGAAAGGAGAGAAGGATGTAGGCCTCTTAGGGGAGAGTAAATGCTTTTCAGGAAAGATGAATGGGGCCCTTAGAAGAATAGATGGGAGGTACCATAGTTTGTGACAAAGTTTGTATAGATGTAGTGTCAACTTCTAGTTTCCTCTCCTGTGATAAAAGTCAATCTTCCCTGGTTGATGAAATGCCAGGAGAAGGGATTTCTGACAATTGAATTCCTTTTGGAGTGTTTGTCTTCAGTCTGATAAGAAGAGTTCAGAGTATGCTCTTCCCTGCATGTGCTGTTTTCCAAGCGCTTCAGCTAAAAATAATCAATATACCAAAGCAGGATATTTTGGAATGGCTTGTCCTGAGCTCCTGCAGTCATATTTTAGAGTATCATAGTCTGCTACATTTTAAAATATCCTTGTAAGACAAAGCACACAGTCCTTTCTTCTTCCTTCCCTTCTTTCTTCCTCCTCCTTTTTCATTTTCTTCTCCTCTCCCACCTTCCCCTCTTTCCCCTCTTCTCTCTCTTTACTTCTTTCTTCTCCCTTTCTTCCTACTCCACCAGTAAAGCTGAGGCAAATGATATCAGGCATGAAATTATCCATCCCTCCCTCTATATTATTCATTTTTTCCTCTATTTTTTGGAACAAAATAATTATAGTTATTTTTAAGTCCTTGTCTGCTAACTCTATTATTTACTGGATCATGTTGGTGTGCTTCTACTGTCTTTCGTTTCCTGTTAAGAAGGGTATTTCTTTTTCACATTACATTAGACCTTATTCAAAAAGAATCTTAGAGGATTCAGATGATGCTACTTTCCAACAGAGAGAATATATTCTTTCTGTGGTTAGGCAGATAGAAAACACGGGGTGATCATGTCAATCCAATCAGGAATTGTGCTGGGTTGGAGCTGGATTATAGTTTTGGTAAATTCAGTCTACTTTAGTTTAACCTGCTTGTAGGGCCTGGCCCTTCCAGGGTATTTTCTCCTGAAACTTAAAATTATACCAATAGACTTAATTTGCCTCTTTAGAGCTTTTCACTGCATCTCTCCAGTCTCTTGTTCTAGGCAGCTTCAAAATTTGTGAACTGTTTAGTGAGGGTGGTCACTAGTATTGAAGCACACACTCCCTCCCTTTAGGATTTTTTTTTTTTTTTAATTTCTTGATCATTAAAAGATTGAAGGAAATTTACTCTGTCTTTAAGGAGAGTTCAGCTGAGTACAGCACACCAGAATTCAGCAAATGTTTGTGTATTTGACTTTGTTCAACTGTCAAATTTGTCACTCCAGTCATAAGTGAGAACAAAAAGCTTTTGCAGTTTCTCTTTTCCCCATAGCAGAGTCCCTCTACTTAGGCAACACTGATCATCAGTTCATACCCAGAGTTAACAAATGTCCCAGAGTTAAAACCACTTGTGATCAACACTTCCCTTGGAGTGATTCTCTTTTCTCTGTAATTATAATTCACCTGGTCTTCATTGTTTTCACAGTTCTTTGATGCCTTTAAAAATTGAATTTCATTTTCTAATTTTCTGGCTTTCCTCAGGGGAAAAAAAAAGTGCAATAGAAGCATTGGACTTTGTGACTTACTTTACCACCAATTTTTAATGTCAAAAAAATTCTAGATAATGTTCCCTCCCAACATAATAATTTTGCTTTCATCATTCATTGATTTTAAAAATGAATAATGTAGAAAGATACTATGCATGTATTAAAATTTTAAAACAAATTTGAATTTTACTAATCACAACATTTATAAGCATTTGAAAAATAATACTACACACATTTCCAGACTGTAGGCAAAATATCATAGCATATATATTTACAAGACACTTGTGTGGTCACAAGTTACAGACTGACAACCATGAGATTAGGTGTTTTATTGAAACATACTTAAATTCAATAGCCTGGGCAATGTAAAGAGATAAAATGAGGCATATTAAGTTTTTAATAGTTTTTTCAAGTGAATATCAATGGAATCAGGCAGCGCCAAAGTGGAAATAAATAGGCATGCTCTACTAACAGGAGTCAGAGGAAAGGCTTTTGTAGAGGAAAAACAGAAACAAAGCAAGGGAATGGTTTGGTTGGCTATAGCTTAAGTGTTTGCCTTATTTGAGAAAGGCTAGTTGGCTGCTTATGATCAGTTGTCCTAGGTTTTGATTTCTTAACCTTGAGGTATTTATAGGCTTAGGTTTGGGTTTGCTTATATAGGCTGCCGAAGTATTAGAACCACCTCAGTCTAATGACCTTAATCAAATTTTACCAATTATGAACTGAGATCTTAAAACCCTACAACTGTCATTTCACTGAGTAAAATATAAGTTTCAACTTGGAATGAGGAGAGGTTCAAATTCTTTCTCTCAAAGAATCTGTGTGAATGATGCTTCAGTAAGATGTTTATATCTTATATTGCCTTGTAAGCAAATTAAATATTGTTATCAATCTTCTGTGAAAAAGTTTTAGGTTTGGGAAATTTTGATTTAGTAATATTAACTGTTACATGGTATTATCATTATTATTAAAAAATGCACATTTTTTAAATAATGCTATGGGATGATTTTGGAGGTAGTAACCTGTTGTACCTGATTCCAATAAGGAATCCAGATTTTTAGTGCATCCCTCCCTGAAAGGATTTTCGTTGTTTAGGTGAAGCACAGGTTGTTCTCAAACAATGTTCTAGGCTTTGTTTATTAGATATTTGATTCCTGAATGGAATCATTCTTAAGGCTTGTGGGTCTTACTCCTGGGCAAACCCCAAGGAGATGGCTAGGTCTGTGAGGGGATTGGCTGCTAGAACCCCGGTGTAGATTTTTCCAGGAAATAGGCCTTTGTCATCCATGATGGCATGCTTTTAAGTGACCCACATATAACTGAACACGTAGGCTTATAAACAAAAAATATTTTTGAAAGCCAATGAATAGAGGCTTTTCTGTATTTTTTCTATATCTGGACAAATTTCCTCAATTTTTTTGTGACTCAAGGAAAGGAAGAGAGTGATCATAACAAAGGAGATTAAATTTCCTGGCAAGTCATTCTGATAGGATCTCATAGTCACATTTAAGTAAATTTTTAAAATTTTCCAATTTTGCTTCCCTAGTTTTGTGATTTCAAAATTAATAGAAAATACAGTGCTAAAATGAACAATTAATAAATAAAATTATTTTTTAGTGACAACATTGACATAAAGGCATCAACATTGGTTAGGTACTTGGACTTTAAATCAAGCTCTTTCTCCAGGGAAAACTGCTAAAAGAAAAACCAGAATCCTGAACCACATATCAATCTGCCTGAATTTAAACATTCTGAGTATTGTATGTGTGCACACATGGCTAATTCAATGAAGCTTCATTGAATTCTTTAAGCACTTTGTAATGATAACTATAAGAATTATTAAAGAGAGTTTCATAACTGGCCCAGCAAATTGCTGAGTGAGAGAAAGTTGATTTAGGACCTGTTATAAAATGAAAAGACAAAATAAGATATAAACGTCTCACTGAAGCATCATTCATACAGTCCCCTTAAGTGAAGGAAAGACCTTGGGCTTCTTGCCACACCAGTATTCTTCCTACAGAATGCCACGCCCCAGGTTGAAACATTTTACTGACAGTTCCTGAAGAGTTAATATTTTGAAAATAAAAAAAACATGAGAGTAGAAGTTTCTTATAGAAATTATTTGCAAAAATAAGTCCCACTGTAAAATGTAAGGATTAATGTATTAATCAGAGCTTTGTGAACCTTCATATTAAGCAGCTTTGTTATGCTAATTCACTTATAAATGAAGAATGGAATGATTCTCCCATTACTGAATATCATTCTTAAAGACTTGATTGAGAAAAATAAAGATGTCCTTTATGCCTGCAAATGATGCTAAGTTTTAGAGCAGGGGTCGATTTTAGTGAAAAAGTCACCTTATTTTTCAAGTTGCTACATATCCATTATGCTTTATATTTAGTTTTATTCAGCCTATTAAATTTATAAAAGAAATGTCTGCTCAGGAAGGAATAACACAAGACAAACTTAGAATTTCTTTCCTTGCACTCTCCAATTAAAAGGCCAACGTATCATAAACTGAAGCTAATCTCAGTGCATCTACACCAGAAGTTGTTAACCTAAAATTATAAAAAGCCAAAATGAGAGGCAAAATTCATTGATCTGGGGTCAAAGAATTGCAAATCTGGGAACACAGATTCAGGCAGAAGCCCAAATATTGTCTCAATTACAGAATGAAGGCAAGGGGTTTTTATGAGAAAAGAAAAGAAATAATTACATGGAGGGAAGAAAAAATTGCTATAGGTGCTGATAAACTGAGCTTAGTCTTGGCTATACATGATTGGTTACTGATTTTGTCCTCAGATAGAAAGTTCGAAATCCACAGTCCTTGCAGTCAGGATGTCCACCATCTTGCTGGCTTTACAAACATTCATTTGTAAGGCAATGTTAGTCTGGCCCAGTCCAAACAATTCACAATTTTTTAGGAGACGTACAGGGTGGTTCCTCTGGAATGGCTGCTCTGGCTCTATTTTTAAATGGTTCTACTTATGTCAACTTCCACAATATTGAAACTGCTAATTTGAGGATTATGCAGTCAAAAAAGGTCTACGGTTTAAGCTTTAATACTTTGCTTTGATTTTTAAAAATTGATTTGTTGTAAATATTTAAAAATTAAGAGGTTATATACCAAAATTCTGAAATCTGGATTTTTGTGGAAAATTAGAAGACGTGATAATTCTAGGGTAGGTTTCAGACCTGGCAACAATCACCTGGCGCTGAATAGCAGCTACTGCTACTAAACTGACATTCTCTTCAGTTCATGCTAAGTGTTAGGTGCACTATATCATCACAACTTGTGTTGTTGTTCTTACCATTACTTCACTATGTCATGGCCAAACGTTTTCAAACTGAAATGTACATTATTATAAGGTACTTTTATCATCTTATATTACATTTAGAGCTTTGTGCTGATTTTATAATATATATATATGTATATGTATATATTGTGTAAGTTATTATCTATGCATTTCATTTTAGAATAGAAACTTGAGTATTAAAAATATGTGTAAGAAAAAGAAGGTGTTAGCTCTGATAGCATTTAGAATCGCTGTTTTAGAAACTTGAGAAAAGAAGAAGAATGTGACAGCAATTAAAGGTATATTTTTAAATTATTTTAATTTAAGGCAAAATTGAGAAGTTGAGAACTTAAGTCTCTAGATATAGGAAGAGGCAGTAATGGAGAAGAAACTAAATGTACAGGAGGACAATATATGTAGTATTAACTCAAAGGGAAATGCATGGGATGGTTAGAAATATAGTTTGTCCTATTATACCTAATTACAAGATATACCTGATAACTCCTACATCAGTTATCCTCTATATCAGAGAATATTAGTGTCTAGTTCTGAGTAATCTGTTGCTGTTTTCTATGTTACCATTGTCTCCCCTATTTGACCCTAATCTCCTTAAGAATAGGAACCATGGACTTCAACCTTATACATTGTCGAGCAGAGAAGTCAACCATGTTAAAAATTCTCATAGTTAATTGCCCATTTGAATATGGAGGCTGACAGATGCTGGATGCAGAATGGTGATGGGGTAGAGAAGAGTAGGAGGGAGATAGAGTGCAAAGCCAATTTTGTTATTAATAATGCATCTATCCTCTCCTCTATTTCTTTCTTTCACCGTTGACTTTAAAATTTCAGAGAATAGATGAAAGTGGAATCCCAGCCAAACATAACAGATGACTTAACTTTGACCTTTGAAAAAGTCAAGCTTTAAGTAATAGTTGTGACTTGTGAGATAAATTACTTTGGCAATAGAGAGCAAGTACCCCATGTGTCAGATCAGGTTAAAGTTGCTGTGTTTTGTTATACTGTCTTACCAAGGTTTGACTCTTCTCTATACCAAGGCTTTAGAGCTATTCACTTTTTGATCCTAACAGTAACAGCAAGAAACTATTCTTATATGTTTTTCAGATGAGGAAACTCAAGCAGGAGGTTTTACAACTTAGGTAAGATCAGTCAAAAAATCACCAATTTGTGTCTACAGCCATGCCACCTTGAATGAGCCCAATCCCGTCTGATTTTGGAAGCTATGCAAGGTTGGACCTGGTTAGTATTTGGATGGGAGACCACCTAGGAAGACCAGGTGCTGTAAGTGTAAAAAATAAAAAAATAAGGGATTGTACCGTGACAAGGTCCTTGTAATCTGTGAGGTCAACCAAGGGTTGCCTCACTTAAAAACAAACAAACAAACAAAAAAAACACTAATTTGAATACAAACACCAAGGTCAAAACTTTGTTTCAAAAAAGACATGTTACCAAATCATACAGAAATATAATAATTGAAAGAAAATGTCTCTGAATTTTTCCTTCATGTTTTGATCACTTGAAGTCAGGTTAAATGAAATAGCGCATGCTGTAGAAACATATATAACTTGAAAAATATTTACTTTATAATATTAAATAAAATGTGTAGCATCCAGAAAGAACCTTCTCTGTTATGTGCAAGTTGTGTTTGGCACACTTACTGAAATTAAAAGATATGAATTCTATTTTTAGATTTAACACTAACTCATATGGTATTGCTTTGATCATTTTATTTAGACTTAAAGTCCTCAATCCAAATAATAAAATTAATATATATTTCCTTTTTAAAGCCAGTACATTTTAAACACGTTAATTAGACTGTATTTCACAGGATCTACCCAGGAGTAGTTATGGGTTACTTATTCTTCACCATGATTTTAAGGACAGAGATCAAAAAAGAAGTCAGACACCAGTCTCAGGAAAATAGGCTACAATCTTTTATGATGAAAAAAAATGTTCAACATTTCACAGAATCTATTAGATACTCATTTGTATTGTAAGACCTTAGAGTATCAAATTATGAAAAAACAAAACAAAACATAATTTTTATCCTCTGGCACTCTATTGTTCCTTTTCAGATTTATTTTTGCCCATAGCATTTGTCACAATCTGATCTTCATATTTTAGAATTGAAAGATCCACAAAAGGAAAGAGTTTATCTTTATTTTCCTTTTTCATGTTCCCTGCATTTAGAAAAATGATTTTCCCACAACACGCATTTAGAAATATTGATTGTATAAGATGAATACACGAAATTCTGAGATAGGTTAGTTTAATCAAGACTTTTCTGGGTTCATACTTAAGAGAACTCCATGTAAATTATCTATATGTACAGCTACATATTGAACACTTACACTATGCTTAGGAGCTATGCCTGCCAAGTTGATCCCTACAAAAAATATAATGTGTTCATTGCCCTGTCCTCAAGGAGCTACAATTCTATACATGAAACAAGGAAACAACTAAATCAAAATGTGATTGTCACAATTTGTCATCCAACTGGTAATTATAAATCCATGTTGAGAAATAAATTGGTATTTTATTGGAGTAAAAGTTAACTTCCATAGAAAAGAAGAAAAAGAAGAGAAAGAAAGAAATCAAGAAAGAGTTCTGCCTCATACAGTTTTGGAGCTAACATATTTAGAACTATATCCCTATCTAGTGTTTCTTCACAACTAGCTCATAGACAAATGCATTCAGGTTTAGAAATAATCTTTCCAGTATAAAAAATAGTATTTAAAATCATTTCAGGAAACATTGAACTGATATGGCCATACTTCTTTTTAATAAAGTCAATTATGCCATTTTTCCTCTTGAAATCCCAGATAAGGTTGTAAGTCTTAGAATTCAATTAAAATATTCTCTCTTATTCCTAGGGCCATATCCTAGAAAGAAGCACTACATATGATTACTAGGTGTACGATAAATCCTTATTACTTAAGGGAATTAGAAAAAGTCAAGAAAAGAAAAGTTAGGAATTTTCCCCAAATGTTATATATGAATGCAATTATATTATATATTCCATTTTTACTGCTAATGTATCTACATAGTCTCAGTCCATATGGTTATTATAATTATAAGCATCAATTACACTCAATATATTACACAAAAGACTTAAACTCTGCCATTCATCTATTCAGCCAATATTTTCTGAGTAACTGTGGTAGTACCTCTGCCTTTAGAGAGCTGTTAGTGGAGGAAACACATTACAGCATAGAGTGATAAGCAAAAAGCAAAAAGTTAGGGAAATAAAGATGCTATGAGCACTCGATCTTCTCTATGGGAATCAGGATATTAGTCAAGATAGACTATACTTCAGGTACATGAAAACAATCTCCAACTCTCAAGCCTTAATGTGAACGTTTTTCTTACTTGTGCAAAATCCACTATAGTGTTTAGGAAGTCTTTGTTTCTTCCACACAGTCATTCAGAGATCCCGCTTGAGAGATGCTGGGCCATCTGGAGCATTGCTGGTCTCCTAAGCACAAGAAGATAGAGATTGGAGAAATACTCAGTCTTTTTACTGCCTCAGCCTGGGTGTGCAACACATCATACACCTCACGTTTCATTGATCAGAAATTTCCAAAGGCAATTGGCAAAAAAGAGACAGGAAACAAAATCAAATTAACCTGCAGAGAGATGGGACAAAGCATTGATTCCATTTCTTAAAAAAAAAAAAAAAAAAAAAAAGAAAGAAAGAAAGAAAGAAAATAGTGCCAAATAAATAAATGCTTTGAAATTAAAAACATAGATGGGACTTCTATTTCTTTTCAAGGTAGAATGACAAGGAACAGATCTACTCTCTTGCTTTAAACAATAAAAAAATGGACAAAATATATAAAACAATGGATGGCAAGACATTGGACATCAGACAACAAAGGACGGTGATCTGAAAATTGAGAAACGAATAAACTGAGCCCTACAATAAGCCCAGTTATTCCTTTGAGAGAGTTTCTAGGTTGTGGTGCAGGGAGGAAGAACTCAGGTAGAGCCTACAGACCCCCTGACTTGGAAAAAGGAACTGAGGATCTGGGGAGAGCAATCCAGATAGAATTCAAGGACAGACTGCTGAAGAGGAGAGAGAAGCTCAGAGAGAGGCCCTTAGAGATCTACAGATAATCGCCTTCAAGTGTGCAGCCGAGTCCTGATTAAAGCATATGTTAAAGAAAGCGATCTGAAAGTATTAGATGTGACAATGTCCCCATGCTTACCCAAAACTGGTAATAGAGCCTGTTTCCACCCCCCGAGTAGGAAAACCATATGATAGTGATGAATTGAGTACACAGAAGGGTCTTGCCTTAGTACTGAGGAGGTATTAGCCCTAGACTGAGTTTTGCTCCAGTTCTACTTAACAAACGTTAAAAACAAAACCAAAAGGATTAAGCCTTTCTAAATAACTAAATCATATCTCAGAACAAAGACTAAAAATGCTTATTGTAATACAAACATATCAGACACCCAAAAAGGTAAAATTCAAAGCAAAGCATCCAATAAAAAATTAACAGGCATGAAAATAAGTAGAAAAATAAGGTCATTTTATGGAGAAAAATTAATCAAGATAGATCCAGAACTAACTTGGATGTACAATTAGCAGACAAGGACATTAAAAGAGTTATTATAATTGTATTCCACATGCTTAAAAAGTTAAGTAGAGACAGAAAAGATATAAAAAAAGATTTAGCTCAAATTCACAAAAATGAAAGCTAAAAGATCTAAGATGAAAAATACACTCAATGAGATTAACAGCAAATTACATATTGCAGAAGAAAAGATCACGGTATTTGAAGATACAGCAGAAGAAACTTCAATGAAGCACGAAAAGAGAATTTTTAAAAATAAACAGGAAATGTGAGATGTGGGACAACTTCAAGTGCCCTAACGTACATGTAATTGGAATTCCTGAAAGGCGTGGGGAGAGAGAAAATTACTCAAGAAATAATGGCTGAAATTTTTCTAAGTTTGATGAAAACTAAAAACCCGCAGATCCACTAATATCAATGAATTCTGAGCCATAAATTTTTTTTTGTCTAAATATGAAAAAAAAAAAAACTAGACCAAGTTACATCATTATCCAGTTTCTCAAAACCAATAATACAGAGTACATTTTTTAAAAACAGCCAGAGTAAAAAGTAGGAAAAGGGAAACGTTTGTTTTTCATATAATTCCATTAGAATTTTTTAACGAAAAATACATAACGCTTTGCTGGAAACAAAAATTTAAGTTAAAACATTAATAGTAATAGATATAATTAGCCAGCTAAAGAGAGGATGGAAGAACTCATCTGTCAGAGGAACTACGTGTGAAAATGATGGTGAATTCTGAGAACCCAAATCTCTGAGACAGGCCAGGGCATAAAGTGAGAGTGTGATTAGTGTATAGTTTGGGGAATAGTATGGGATGGATTATGTTGAATCTTATGATCCATATTAAGGAGGTTGGATTTGATAGAACACATTGAAGTGTTGTTGAACAGGTCAGATTTTACTTAGAGCAGATTCAATTATATAGGAGTGAAGGTGGAGCTATATGTGTCAGTTATACGATTTGAGGCCAGGCCCTCTCTAGTAATTATAATATGTGATGATGATTAGAAAATGAGACGTTTGAGTGAACCACTGAAAAAATTTGTCAATCATTGTATCAGGATTTATTTTAAAGTGGTGTGGAGGAGTTTATCAAAGTGATTAAAATTGACCATAGTACTTTCAGCATCAAAATAAAAAGAACACTGTAGTTTTTAAAAAGAAATATATTTTTCATGAATCATTATTTTTAGTTTACCTACATAGCATATGATTTTATTCTATTTACTTTGTAGAAAAATGGCTAGAAGGAGCCTTCAGATCTTTCTCCCATGTCACACTGCACTGCTGTTTTATCTTAAGTTCACCTACAGGATTTTATTGTGTAAATGTCTTTGGATTTTCTTTAAAAGACTAATTCTTGCCTAAATACAATGGCATCTGTGCTTGGTGGTGGGGGAGGGCTAAGCAGAGAATTATTCACCTCTACTAAGTAAATCATTCAGAGCCAATTCAGTCACTAATTAAGATGAGTTAAATTTCTAGAGATGATGAATATAGGCAAAGGCAAGGCTACATTTCCTTTGGGGCAATGGAGGATGATGAAAATCATCAATGAGCTGCTAAAGAACAGAAAAAAATGCAAATATCTCTAATGTTCTTCAAATGATGTGCCAAAAACATATTTAAAATGTTAAACTACTGTTACCATTTGAAAGCATGAAAATTGTATAAGCTGCAAACAGAAAATGGAAGAGATAACATAGAATCACAAATTTGTGGATTTTCCCTCTTTTAATAACTGACAAAAACTCTTTGATCATGTGAATTCAGTTGACAATTTTTTTTCTTTCTTTCTTTCTTTTTTTTTTTTTTAGCAGATGGAAGCTCTTATCTTGAAGCTACAAAATAGAGAAACTGTTGATAAAGATTTCCTTGAGTGTCAGTTTCTCCGTACTATGTAAGTTTGGGGATTTGAAACATACAAAAATGTGTGAGATAAAAGGTACAATGCAGCATGTATTTTAATACATGGTAATTTACTGCTGTTTTTACCATTAAATATCTTTGTAGTGAACATTGCTCCCCATTCAGAAATTACACCAGTGTATAAGCTAATTTTTATAATAAAAATTATTTTGTACAATATGAATTTCTCTTAAAACTACCCATATAATCTGTTTAGCCTGATAGTTTTCCTGTTAATTCAGTCATAGTTCTTGAAACTACATACGTTTTGTTCAATACTATTAGCTAGCTGAAAAGAAATGAAACTTTTTTAAGGGTAAAAAAAAAAAAAAGAATACCTAAGATGAAACTGTCTGTAGCTTATTAAAATCCATATGTCTTTAGAGAAAACTAATTATATCAGATTTTAACCATGCTTCGTAATGGGAATTTTCTCTTTGCATCATTAACTAAATAGGTATAGTGGAAGTTTAAAGTGACCTTTCACCTTTGGATACAGGGTTGCAATTTTAGCAACAGTCTTTCAAAAATAATAAAATAATTTAATAGAAGTTGAAGATTCCAAAGGTTGTTTTAGTAAGAAAAATACAGATTTTTTTTTTTTTTTTTGAGTAAGAGGAGTCATTATAGTTAGTTTGGCCAAGGGAAGCATTTTTAGAACCAAGTAACAAATGTTTTATAATAAACTGCTTATAGGGCAAATAGTATGCTTGAGGATCAGCCAATCGCAATAATTTTGGGGAGTAAATCTTTTAGAAGGATTATTTTCTTCCTCCCTGGTAGAAGTAGTGTTGGTATTAAGATGCTCTGCTGGGGGAAAAAAGGTGTTAGAAGTGATATAAGATGAGCTTCCACCACTATGCTGCAAGTGTAACATTTGAATGTTTATTCAGAAAAAAACTAATGAAAACAAACACTAATACACTATATGAAAGAAGATATATTGACATGATTATTAGACATATGAATTTTTTATAAAGAGCTTTGAGCTCTGCAGTCTTTTTTTTTTTTTTTCTTTAAACCCAACCTAGAAAATCCTCAGAGAAGTGAACGAGAATATTGCGAAAAACTGTAAACCCCTGAAGTTTTCATGGCTCTTCCAAGGGCAGAGGGAGCAGGGCATTGTGATGTAAAAGTGGTTGGGTAAAGATGCACTAAGTTTTTTATTTGGGTGTTTTTTATTTTAGAATAATTGGGGAAATCTTGGAATCTTCGATCTTTGTTTCGCTTCATAATCCGGAAATAGATCTTTCCTTCTTTCACTCATTTAGTGGTGTAGCCAATTGACGTTTTAGAAAACCCTATTCTTTGACCATCATAGATACATCAGCTTATAGGGAACTATTAATTATAGAAGGTGATTAATTTGACTCATAATTTGAATTGAACCAGCTGAAGATAGTGAGCAGCAAATACCAATCAATCCCTTGGCCTCTAAGCCTTTGTGAAGAAAATCTAAGGTGGCAAAATCAGGCAGGATACACTCTTGCACATCCCATCCTCCTCTCCAGCTATGGCTTTATTTCTTTTTTTTAAATCTTGCACTTAAACTTCCATTTCTCTTTAGCTTATGATTAAATCTCTCATTGAAAGCCATTTATTTTTCTTTGGATGATAGATTGCTTGAGGAAAGGAATTGGACTGCATTAATATATCTATGTATTCAGAAAATCTTGTAAACTACAATAAAATGTCAAAAATATTAAAGATACATTATATCTACTGTGAAAACATTTCTATACCTAGAATTTACTGTAAGAAAAGACCTTAAAATACCAATATTTTATTTTTTTGACAAGCTCACAAAAATATGAAAATATAAGGTAATATATGCTCTAGTATGTACATATAGAGACATTTTTCTATTTAGGTAAGTATAATTTTTTTATTAGTTATTGTCATACACGATAGTTTGGTGTAGAGCCTCTCATTAAAGATCTGCTTATCATTTATGTAGAATGCGTATATATGTAGATGTAAGATCTTAAGAGAGACAGATCTGCTTTTGATGTCCACACTATTACTGTTAACTAATAGAGTTTTTGTTTGTTTTTTTATTTGTTTAAAACAAAGAAGACTCCAAATTATTCCAGGAAAGCAGCAGCTGTCATAATAACCTAAAACTGCCATTGGTAAGTAACCTGGTGCCTTTAAAAGTTGCAAACTCCTAGCATGTGTTTTTGCTATAATGAGCTAACATTAATTTAATGCTTACTACTAGCACCGTTTTTTCATTATATAAACTCATTTAATATTCACAACACCCTAGAAGCAATTATTGTCATCTCCATCATAAGTTTCAAAACTGAGGCAAAAAGAACTTTGATAAATGCTTCAAGGTAGGAGCTACAATTCAAACCAGTGGATCTGGGTGTAAGCCCATGCTCTTAATCACTTTGTTGTATTTTACCCTGTCTTCTAACTTGAAACTTCCTCATTGATGACTCACTCAATTCCTGTCTATGTGTTAATGGGAGGAGCTATTTTATTTTATCTATTTTACTATTTATGTATCTTAGTCTATTTGAGCTTTTCTGAAAATATCACAGACTAGATAGTTTATAAACAACTGAAATTTATTTCTCACAGTTCTGGATATTGGGAAATCCAAGATCAAGGTGCCAACAAAGTTACGGTCTAATGAGATCCCTTTTTATAAATCACAGCTGGAGCCTTCTTGCTGTGTCCTCGACAGGGTAGAAGAGGCAAGGAAGCTCTCTGGAGCTTCTTGCAGAAAGGCACTATTCCCATCTAGGAGGTCTCCACCCTCATAAACTAAGCACCACCCAAAAGCCCTTTTCCCTAATTACTGTCATTTTGTGGGTTAAGATTTCAACACATAAATTTTGAAGGGATGCAAATATTCAGAACATAGCACTACTATTTATTTTATCTAGTTTTTTCTGAGCCAGTAGATCTTGTTTTCGTTGTTGTCTATTCTACTTGATACTCTGGTGGTGGGACTATGACAATTGAGAGGCACAGACATTCAGAATTTCTCAAATTATTTTTTCTCTCTTTCTCTCTCCTCTCTCTCTCTCTCTCTCTCTCTCTCTCTCTCTCTCACACACACACACACACCCCAAAATAATGCTTTAAAGTACTTCTTTTTTGATTATTATATGAGAATATGGAGGAAATATTTTTGAAAGACCATGTTTAACAGGATAGAGTGATCTCAATTTATACATAGATTTTCAAAAAGACTTTTGTGACAAGACTTATGCAACAATGATATCCTGATAAAATCAAGGGGTGCCAAATGCTTGCTTCTGCAGAAGCTCATAGAGTTGCAGTTGCTGGTTGGAATCACAACAAGCCAAGACATGATCATCATTTTTCATGTCCAGAAATTAGATTGTGTGAGTGTGCTCAAGGAGCACTCTTCCAATGATTCCAAACACCCCAGAGACCATTGTATAAGTGAAGATGTCAGTGAACTAATTCATAATGAGAATTATAGCGACCAAATGAACAACATCTGTCGTGTTTAGCGGTTAGAGCATTCTTCCCCTGTTGGTCCTTGTGATTGAAGATAAATCATAAACTGAGTGTTGCTCACTAAACATAGAAGAGATCAAGGAGAGTTAGAAAGGACTCCCAAAATTGATGTAACTTTGTTGTCACGTTTTGGTGACTACCCCAGTGCTCATTCCTGAAAGGAAAGTTATAAAGAGCATTTTTTTTCCCTGTCACTTGCCTGTGCAATATTTTGTGATTTTGACTACCTCTTATTAGTTAAAAGATTATTTTTTAAATTAAATGATCATCCTTTCATGAATGTTATGAATAGCTAAGAATTTACAAGTAAACACAGATATGTTTTAAAATCTATTATTCATAATTTTCAAAAAAAAAACTATGTGCTAAATTGAAGTCCTTTACAGGAGACATCTTGGAAAACCTCTCCAATATATCTGTGGGAAAACCCTTTTTGTGCATGGGAAACATTTCATTACATTGTAGTGCAGAGCTAGACAATAAAATGATGTGGATCAGAAATAATATCCAAGACTCTTTTTATTTATCTATAACTTTCATTTTTGTCTTTCTACCATTTCAATTTTGTTAAAATTGTCATTCAATGACCATTTGAAAATTATTAGAGGCTTCGAAGCTTTATTGGATTTAGAGCTAATGTGATGCCAAAAAAAACGTACTGACAATTGCTCTGAGTATTCATTTCTCTCTCGATTCAGAGACAATCAAATTTGTTCCCACCTTGTGAAACTCAGCCATCATCAGTCACCTTGGTCCCTCAAAACAATCAATCTACATAATAGGAAAATGTAAAAATCCCGGGTCAGAAAAAAGCTCTTGCTACTTGAAAGCTAAATAATATTTTATTAACATATTATAGAGATTTCAACTGTGCATTCAGCATAAATTGGAGAAATATTTTTATGTTCTATCTTTCTTTTCAAATGAGGTGAAAACTAGACTTCCTAAGGTTATCTCTTTGTATAAACTTTCTTGAAAAAATTAAATGTTCCACTATCTCACTTTTTAATCTATAACATGAGCATGTTTTTAAAATCTATTCTTAAAAAACATTAGAATAAATTATCATAATTTGACCCTATACTTAAGTATTTATCTTAGTTTAATCTCTAGATCAGTATAGAAATCAAAATGTAAATTAATATTTAGCAAATAGATAATAAGACCTTTTTAATTCATCTATGCTTACCAAAGTTTACCAAGGCAGGATTAATTGACTTTCCAAAGTTCTTTTTTGCCTTTATTTTTATAGTAATGTCTAGCAAGTAAATTAAATTTTAAAGTAAACAAATTGTTTGAAGATCTGAACAGGAAAAAAATGCAGAAGGAAAATATCTTAAACTAATGGAGTTTCAGATTTTAAAGGAGAAAATCATAAATCAGCAAAAATAAAGACATTCAATTTTTTTCAAAAAAATGTTAGTGTACTTATTAACACAGCAGGGCTCATAGTACTCTGAAAGAATTTGTATATATTGACTCATGTATGATAATTAATAAATAAAGTTTTCATATTACTCATATATCAAAATAAATCTCATGTTTTGAAACTAACAGAATTATTTAGGATTTTCATATAATAACATGTCAGAGTCTTTTGACATAAAAAAGGCAAACTCGGTGAGGTAAATTAACAGAGACAAACCAAGTTGAAATAAAAGCTGTGTAAAGAAGAGAGTTTCAGTATGAGAATCATAGTCATGGAAAGCATTTACTAAAATTGCTACCAAGAAGCAAAAAGAAAACTATGGCACATATCTCTTTGTGAAGAGGGTATTTTAGACTTGTCGTTTGAATACCTAAAGAAGAAATTGGTGCAAAAACTTAATAATATCATGATTCTCTGCAAGAATAGAGAAGAAAGAGTTGGAAGTAGAGCTGAAAATGAACCTGCAGCTCTAAAAGGAGTTTGGTTTTGTGTAAAATTTTTAAAGAGATTTATAACTATTTAACACCTCTTTTTAAGGATAATTTCGAGTAAGACCCTTCTTGAAAGGAGAAGAAATGTGCTAGTGCTAGTGATTCATCAAATAGAACAGCGCAGATTAGAGCTGAGGCCTGTTTTCTTGTCTCCCTGACAACTTCCCTGTTTCCCAGAGGTCTTGAGAAAGTGTTTGCTTACTTCTCACCAAACGGCATTCCCTTTTTTTAGGTGTCCTCTCTTCTTTTCCTATTTTTTTTAAAAATATTAGCCATCTTTGACTTTGTATAGTTTATTTATTCAAATACTTGTTACACCCTAACCGTGTGCTACTCACTGATGTTAAAAGATGTGGAAGGTGTAGCCCCTGACATTGAAGAACTTACACACTAAATGAGCTGCAAACAAAGCAAATAAACCAAACCTTAAACCTCAATGGCACATCCATTTCACTGATGACTTATGATGCCAGACCCTTATTCACATGCATGTGGGCCACCCATATAGATTCTTTGAAGTGACTATTCAAGACTTGCCTCTTTCTAATGTGTTCTTTATTATTTTATTATTGAATTTCAGGGGGGCGGTTATATATTGTGAATACAAGTCCTAATGTCAGTTTTTTGTGTCACTAATGTTTCCCCCTGGTCTACCACTTGCCTGCTTATTTCATTAATGATGTCTTTTGACTTTTTTATTTTTATTTTCTGTTTTTTTCCATCTGCTTTTCGTTTGTTCTCTTTCTCTGTTATTTGGGGGAATAGGTGAGAATATTTTTATACTTTGTCTAATATCTTTTATTTCCATTTTATTTATGCCTTTTTGTGTTATTTTTTAGTGGTTGTTAACTATGCAAATTTAACATCTATTTTTAAAGATGATTTCATTCTTTCACAAACAATGTATGAACTTTACAATAGTATATATTAGCAATTTATCTTCTATGTTCTTATTATTATATTCTTTTACTTATATTATATACCCCTCAATACATTATTTTTGCTTTAACAGTCAATACTTTTTAAAGAGTATTAAAGATGCACACACATACATATATACACACATACATGTATATATGTATAAAATAACTTTTAAAGGCCCTTGTGTTAACATGTTCAAACTTTCTCATGTCCTTCCATTCATTCTTCAGAATTCACTTTCTATCTAGTGAATATTCCTTTAATCTTAAAATTTTTAACTTAATTTGGGTTACAAATTTAATGGAGGGTACATTTTTTCAGTTTATAACTAGCTGAAAATGTCTTTATTTCATCTTTACTTTTTAAAATGAAGATATAATATACATATAATAAATTTCATCCCTATTAATATATGTAATTGATCACTCATCTTTTGCTAGGCCTTATTGTGGGAGCTGAGTCAATCTATGCAAAGGTCAAGCTGGGTTTGGGTCTGCTGTTACTTTTGCTGCATTTGGTTTATCATGGGTTTCAACTGCATCAAGTACTACTTTGTGCCGATATTGGGGCTGGTTTGTCAATTTTTCTCAGTGTCATTTCTGCCTTCAGCTTAGGTGTTTCAATACCTCAAAAAAAAGTCTTCCTTACACTCTATCTTGTTCCATTAGTAGAATAGTGTTACTTGTTAGTTAATACTTGTAAGCCTAGTGGTAATAGTGGGGGGATGGAAGCTTGTATTCTGTTGTACTGTTTAAGCTTTAGCCTTAAATAGCATTGGGTCCCTAGGTCTCAGGGATGAGGCCTTCTTAGGGATTCTGTCCTTCTGTCAGATATAGACCTGGTGGGGGCCAGCAAGAGGAATTTGACTATACTTTCTAAAGTAGCATTCAGTGCTGTCCTGTCAGTTTTGCTATTTTAGCATTCTATATGTTTCACTTACAGAACTTTATAGAATTTACTTTCAATTCGTTTTATTTAATTATTTGTTCATTTTTTTCTGTTTCACTTATAAGAGATAATAACCCCACTGAGGATAAGAGTAAGTCTATTTTTTGACTTTCATATCCACAATACTTAGTAAAGGGCTTAGATCATAATTACAACTTAGAAAATATATTTGAATGAAATAATGAATGCTTGTTTTAGTTTTTGGCAAAAGATTAGTTTTATCTTTTATGTAACTTTTGTTAATATTTAATTTTAAGTGTACAGAAAAGTTACAAAAATAATACAAGAAAATACCATATACCCAGTCAAAAGTTTAGCTATACTCCTGCATGATATTGCTGCCTTAGCACCCACTTTGTTTGGCCAAACAGCTTGTGGAGGCCTTCAGCCAACACTTGTCTCTCATGCACATGCATGCCTACAGAGTCACAAGCAAATATAAGTTCTTGATATGACTTCCACAATAACCCTATGATCAACAGTCTCCCCTGTGGCCTAAGGCCTTCCCCTTGTGTGTCCTTTAGATAAGACTCGTGTGGAGTTTACAAAAGCTCAGCATTTTTTGGTTTGACTGAACAAATTCAGTCTTAGAGCAGGAACCCAAAAACATTCCACCAAGGACCTTAATAAAGGCATATACCCATGCTGCCATTCTCTCTATCTGTACTCTGCCTTGATTTTCTTTATGGCCCCGCAGGTGTGCCATGTGCCTCCTCTAGGACTTGTGAGTAATAAACTTCTCTATTTCAATTTCTCTTGTGATCTATAGTTGCACAGAGGCTTATCATCTGGCATCATGTGCTCTACTTAATAAATGTTAACAAGGTCATAAGATACTCATTACCCAAATTTATTATTTCCATTTTGCCCTTGGATTTATCATCTTTTTTTTCTCCTTCTGTGTATTTGTGTACATATATGTACATATTTTTTATGAATGATTTGAGAGTAATTTAGAGAAATTTATCTTTTATCCTGTTTATCCCTTAAAAACAGTAGTTTTTAAGGGATAAACAGGATAAAAGATAAATTTCCTAAGAACAGTGGCTTTTTATTCTATAGCCATATCATAATTATCAAAATTAGGTAATTTAAATCTCTAAATTGGCATTAAAAGAAAAATCAATAATAAATTAGAATTAAATCCAAATAAAACAGTAAGAAAATATATACAGACTACTACATTTAAAAGATCTATAATAAAAATCTATAATAAAATAATAAGAAATATATTTCAATCAAAAGGAACATACATTAATAATAAAATGCAATAGTAAATTGACTAAAAAAGAAAGTTATAGTATAAAAGCACTAAAATAATGTTTAAACAAATAAAAGACTAATTATAAAATAAACTTAAAAGTAACATGTATAACAAGTTTTAAATACACAAAGCACAAATTGAAAAAATTAAAGGAAAAACTAACAAAAACAAAAAGTAGGAGACTTTAGTATAATTCTGTCATTTGCTTATAAAAGAATTAAATAAAACATTTTATAAATGATGCAATACTTTTATAAGATTTTTACATGTAATATTTTATATGCAATAGTAACAAAATACTTATTATGTCACACGCACATAAATTTTTATCAAAATTGATAATATACTGCATCAAACATCTAACAATAATGTCAAAGGATTAAAATCAGTTTTTTCTATTGATTGGAGTGGACTTAAGATACTAATCAATATGTAAAATAACTAATCATTTCATAATGATTTAGAAATAAATCAATATATTTCAACATAAGCTACAGGCTAAAAAGAGAAATAATGATAAATTTAGAAAATATTTTAAAGTGAATGAATAATAAAAATATTACATATCAAAATGAGTGAGATACAGCAAAAACAGTATTTGAGAGAAATTTATAGCCATAAATGCATGTATTTGGAAAGAAAGAAGAATAAGAATCTATGGTGTTTATCTTAAAAATTATGCTTAAAAATTAAAACATAGAATACATAAGGAAGGAAAAAAGATAAGAGCATAAATTTTGAAATAAAAAATACATAAAATATAAATAAATCAACAAAGCCAAATGTTTGTTCGATTAGATGGCTAATATAAATTGATAAACTCCTTGAAATCTGATAAATAAAATGAGAAAAATAGACCAATATTAACAACCAGTAAATAAAAAGAGAGATAACCACAAATCTTAAAGGTGTAAAAATGTATACTATAAATTATCTTTTATTATAAACTTAACAATTTAGATAAAATGGACAAATCTTTAGAAGAGCAGAACACCCACACTCACAAAGAAGTAGAAAATAAAACTATTCTTTAACTATTAAAGAAATTGTATCTGTAATTGTAAAAAAAAAGTCTCCCAATAAGATAATGGCTGCCTTGATGAATTTTCCAAACATTTCTGGAATGTATAAAACTCTATTACACAAACTCGTCTAGAAATTCAAAAGTGAGAAAACACTATTCACCTTGTTTTACAAGGCTTCTCCAACTTTAATACCAAATGAAAATTTTGAGCCAATTACTCTTATGAACATAAAGGAAAAGCCTAAGTAAATTAGTAAATTGAATTCTTAGGAAGCAGAATTCAGCAATATACAGAAAGATTATATATTAGACTGAGTTGAAAATTTTTTTCAGCTTTATTTTTTAATAAAATAAAATGTATATACAGAAAAGTATAGAAAGTACTCCATGCATTTTCATAAAGTGAACACACCTGTGCAATCAGAACCCAAATCCCAAAAGAGAATAGTATAGTATCCTTGAACCTACTCAGTTTCCCCCTCTCAGTAATATTTCATCTAAGTAACCATAAACGTGATTTCCTTTTTCTTTCAGCTTAATTAGGAAGTTATTCTTTTTGTCCGACATCTTAGCAAGGCTGCGGTGGTAGCAACTCTCGAAACTTCGTTATGCTGCCCAAGGATGACAAGAAGAAAAAGGATACTAGAAAGTAGGCCAAGAAAGACAAAGACCCAATGAACAAATCTGGGGGCAAGGCCAAAAGGAAGAAGTGATTCAAAGACGAAGTTCTGGACAAGCTTAATAACCTAGTCTTGTTTGACAAAGCAACATATGATAAACTCTGTAAGGAAGTTCCCAACTATAAGCTTATAACCCCAGCTGTTATCTCAGAGACAGATCAGAAGCTCCTTGACCAGGGTAGCCCTTCAGGAGCTCCTTAGTAAAGGGCATATTAAACTAGCTTCAAAGCACAGAGCTCAAGTAATTTACATCAGAAACACCAAGGGTGGAGATGCCCCAGCTGCTGGTGAAGATGCATGAACAGGTCCCACCAACTGTACACTTTGAAAATAAAAGCTTATTACATCAAAAAAAAGGAAAAACAGAAAGAAATTGTTGACATATAACATATCTAAGTTTAGGTGCACAGGAGATGTTTTTTATAATTGAAAAATTAATCAATACAATTCACTACATGTATAGAATAAAAAGAAAAGTCATATGAAAATATCCATAGATGTAGAACAAAAATTTGATAGCATTTAAACATCCATGTATAACATAAAACAACATTATTCCTCAGTATCTGTGAAGGATTGGCCCCAAAATTCCCTGCAGATACCATAATTTACAGAAGCTCAACTTCCTTATATAAAATGGTGTAGTATTTGGATATAACCAATACACACACACACACACACACACACACACATACACACATCTCATATTTTAAATCATCTCTAGATTATTTATAATACATAATACAATGTAAATGCTATGTAAATAGTTGTTATACTCTATTGTTTAGGAAATAATGACAGGAAAAAAGTTTGTATATGTTCAGTACACATGCAACTACATAGTACATATTAGCAACAATATAACTTTTTTCAAATATTTTTGGTACACAGTTTGTTAGATTTGTGGGTAGGAACTGTGTGGATATAGGGGGCCAACTGTACCTGACATTTTAAGAATTGCAGGTAGCTTCTTAATCTAATAAAGTTTATTCTTTTTTAAAAAGGCAAAAAAGAAAAGATAAAATATTAAAAGCTTTCTACCTAAAATTTTGAACAATATAGAATGCTCACAATCAATACTTTTGTTTGAAGTCATAGCCGGGAAAATAAGACTTAAAAAAAAAGATATGGATTGAAAAGGTAGACATAAAACTTTCCTTTAATGTGCACAGTGACTTCTTTCCAAAGGGTATACAGTATGAAAAGGGGAAATAAGAGTACCTCTGTAGTGGACAAACATGACAAACATTACCTCAGCCAGGTGATCAAGGTCAACATCAACAGTCATAAATCATGTCGATAGTATGTACCCTTGATAGGATGTAATGAAAAATAGCACATTTACCTCTGTGGCTTTCTTCCACAAAATCCATAACTCCAGTATAATGATCAGGAAACTATCAGACAAATTCCAAAAAAAAAGGCATCGCAATACCTGACCAATATTTTTCAAAATTGTAAGATCATTACAAAAAAGAAAAGTCTAAAGAAACTGTTACAGCCTAGAGAAGCCCAAGCGTCATAATCACTAAATGTAATGAGATATCTGGGATGGGATCTTGGAACAGATAACAAATGTTATACAAAAGTACAATAAACTATGGATTTACCTTAATAATAATGTATCTACATGATTTACTATGTCAAATGTACTATACTAAATAAGATATTAATAATAGGAGAAACAGTAGTGTGAAGTATATAAAAACTCTCTGTATGATTTTAACACTTTTTTCTGTAAACCTAAAATTGTTCTAAAATTTAAAGTTTATTTAAATAATATTCATAAATTTTACTTATAAAAGAAAAGCTATGTATTGAAAATTTTCTTTCTGAAGGGAGAGGACATTTTTGCCAGAAAAACTATTATAAATCCAGCTGATCCAGGTGTGAGTATATGTGTAAATAAAGCCAAAGACTCATGAAATTGTTCATACCACAATCCCCAAAGGTGTAAGTTAGACTTGGTCAATATATATAACACATCATGAAAAAAAGTCTCTGTTCTTCAGGAAAAAGCAAAAATTTTTCATCACAATTTGAATTATTTCAAATAGAATGGCAATCTCCAATTGGAAACAAAGCCATATATATCATGCTTGTAAGAACTGGCTTTTAAAAATGTGTTGCATTAACAAATTTCATTGTTCATCCTACGGGAGTCTATTTAAACATTATTTGTATGTCAACTTGATGGTGTTCTTTCATCATAAAGCCTACTTAATTTAAAGTTAATTGGGTCATAAAACAAAATACAAACCAAAAGGGAAAGCTTGTTATATTTAGGGGTGAAGTTATTTCTAGCAGGTGTTGGTAGGGAAATTTGTTGGCCATAGAAAGTTCAAGCACAAATTGAAACAAGACCTTTTTGTGACATTTATAAAACATAAATGTTACATAGATGGCAATGAAAATTTAATGAAGATATGTAGAATTATTTCAAATATTAACAAACTTACATTACTTTGATTAATAAAAAAATAATATTACCTATGATCCTTAGCCAACATGGTCCATGTTGCTGTATATTTATTTCTTTAATTTTTTTATAACTTCAAGTCTAAAGATAAAATATTTATACCATTATCTGTCATTAATATATAACTATTTGTTCCTACATAAAAATGTTGCACATCATATTTATTAACATTCTCTGAAAAATATAATTACTTATGAGATGGTATAAGAAAGAAACTTTGTGACCTCTTATAATCTTTTGGAAATTTCTGTTCTCTTTCCAAGTGGGAAATTTCTGAGGAAACGTTTTGTGTTTCTTGGTTCCTCTCATATGAGAAATGAGCCATTACTAGTCCAAGTTTATTAGTTACAGTGCATTGTGGTTTACATCCTCAATGACCAGTTCCACTTCTTCTATTCAAAAAGACCATGAATGTTCCAGTTGTGACATTCAGATGGGAGAGATCACTCACTTCTAAAAATGGGCCATTTCTGGCTTAACCAATCAGTGTATTTCCACACTCTTTTTCAGTTTTTGTTTCAAGGTTGGACACAGATCTAAATAATGACTTCCTCCTAACCACAGTGATTAACTTAGTGGTGGAAATGAAACTTTGAGCAATTGGTTATGTGAGACATGTGGAGTTATATGATCTCTCCATCTCTATCTTGACCTTTTATTTTCTGCCACCTCTCTCTTCCTTTTATTCTCTCCACATGTAGATGAGAAACCAAGTAGCTCCAAAAAGTGTTGATGGCCATGTTGCAACCACAAAAGAAGATAGGTACAAGGTAGCTAAACCCACAAAAAGCTGAGTAAATTAGGGAAATAAACTACATTTTAGTGACATCATAGATCTATGAAATTATACCAACCCTAAAGTTCGCCTAACTATTAACCCTCCTAGTTGCATATGCTACTAAACTCTCTCATGATGAGTTGATGTTATCTACAGTGTTAAGAGACCTAGAGTTCTAATAAATATGTCAGCATGTGGGTCACAGGAAAATATTATTTATTTCTAACTTTGTCTGTGCTCCAGAAAAGTGGCCTTGCTTCTGTGTCACAGTTTCCATGTGGGAAGACCACATGGGCAGTTTCTCTATAGGTGACAAAAAATACTTACAATTTCTCCATCTCTCTCTATACTTTTTAGCAAACTGATATGTGATACAATGAACTTGATAAATCAAGGTCTGTCCTGTGCCCCAAACCCTCCACATAGGTGGGTGGGTGCACAAGTGTATATTTAGGCAAAGAATAGAAGACACCCATTTTAATCTCAGATCTAAGTCATATTCTCAGATCCAGTTTTATCAGCCCCACCTTTCCTTTGAGAATTATAGTCACCTCCTGTCCCATCACTAATATGTCCCATGATTCTCATTTGATCATCAATTCATTTTGTATAATTTTTCCATTGTTTTAAAACTAAAGGGAAAATGTGATCAATTCAGGTCCCATTCTTACATAATAAATATATTTATTTGGGAAATTATCTGTGCAGCACATTCAAGTAATAACTTTGCATAAAAAATTGTATAATATATCATCTACAGATTTTGGAAAAAAGGGCATGCTCCATATTGTACATATTATCTTATCCTCATCGCAAGTACTTCACATATGTTCAGAGAGGTTCAAGAACTTGGTCAAAGGCAATAAAGGTTTGACAGAGCTTGCTTCTCAGAACAAGCCTGAATTTCTATTGCATTACTTGGGGTAGCAAAATAGAGACTTAAGAAACATTTTAGTGCCTGCTGACTTCCTTATCCTCTAAGCATCATCAGTGAAACTCCTGGAACCCCTTGAATCTTTCACCTGCTTAAATTCTCTATTACAACTTTCCTGGTTATAACTCTTATAACCTCTCATCTGAATTGTCAGAACTTTCTTAAAGTTTTCATGACTCTATAGGTTCTCCTCATCAGTAAACTTCAAGGCCACCTACTTGTGTGACTTGGAATAAATTAAAAAAACTTTTATAATTTTTTTTTCCTCAGATGTAAATTATATATTATACTCCTAATTTAGGATTAGGTCCAGGATGAAATGTACTTAAATAAATGGAGGTGCCAGGAACATTGATTGGCACTCAACAAATGTTATTTTGATTCCTTTCCTTTAACAACAGTTTTAAAATTTAACTTGTCAAAGGTTCCTCCTATTCAGAAACTTTGGTGAATCGATGTAATTTACAAAATAAAGCTCAGACTTTTTAGACTGATATTTATGATTCCCCACAATGAATAATGACTCTTTATAATTTTATTTACCAACACAACCCCACCATACTACTATGGTTCCCAGAGCATACCATGTATTACTATATGTCTTGTATATTCAAGGATGTTCTTAATCTATTTGGAATTTTGTTCTCTTCCTGTTAAAATTCTACTTATCCTTCAAAGTTTACCTTACATTTCCTCTTCTTAATCTCTAGATTATAGATTTATAGATTATATCTTATGAATTCCCACAAAACTTGTTTTTTTGTTAATTTTGACTTTATGTGTTTACACTTAATATGCATCTCCACTTTTATCCTATATAATGTAACTAATAATTTCTTAATTAATATTTATTAATTTTTGTTATGAGAAAGAGTATGAGAATCATCTGAATAATATTTAGCAGTCATAAATGTGATGGGCTATGATAATGGGAAATATACACCTCTGGAAAAGAAAAAAAAACTCAATTAAGATGTCAGGCTAAAGAGTAATTTCCATTTCTGAATTCTATGGGAGGAAGAATTTATGGTGTATTGATCTTGTTTCATATGCAGATAAAAGAAATTTGTTTTTGTTTTTTTTTTTAATTTTGAGAATTTAGAAAAGCTTTTTGTACATTTATGGATCAGTAAGGACACAATGTTCAGAAAGTTAATTTAAAGACATGGACAAGCATGGAGAGTCCACTTTTATTTGACTGACTATATCATGTATCAACCTTTCCTGAGATTTTTGTGTAAACACATGAAAATGGTCTATTTATTCATTAAAATTAATAATATAAAAGCACTTTAAAATGCAGTGCAATACTCACTTTGAAGATAAAACTGTATCTAATATATGTTTCTCCACAGTAGATAACATTGTCGAAATTTAAGCAGTTGGCCTGTATGGATTCCTTCTCTTTATCAGGGTTAGTGTGATGCCTCTGAAGAAAAGAAAGAAAGAAAGTGACCAGCTAATCTCCTTATCAGACCTTCAAGTAAGTGTCTAAAGATATATTCTCAGAGGAAGAGACCCAATCTATTAAATGCTTTTAGCAGGATATTTCTGGATAAAAGATTCATTAGATCCAGAATCTATAGAGCCTAGGTCCCTGGAGAATAAGTAAGTGATACAAGTCTCTGGGATATAACATGGAGATTTTTCGTAACTGAAATGACCTCTTCTGTGTTAGGTAAACACATGAAAATTACTTAGAAACCTGATTTATTATTCTGGGCCAGAGGTGTATGTCCAAGGCAAGAAGAATATTTTATCTACCATGTTAAATTGTTTTGTGGAGGAAAATGAAAATTTTGATATTTTTATATATCTAGAAAATTTAAGATTTTATGTAAATTACTACTCAGAAGTAAAAAAACCCATAAATTGACATATGAACTGCATATCTAGAAGTAAATGCTGCCATTTTTAAATGGCTAATTATTAGTGACATTTTATTGGGGTAAAATATGGATTGTGCTACTCAATGGTCTGAAAATCAGTTAGGAACATTTCTATACATTTTTATTTTGAATTTCACATTTGTCTATTTTTTGTCAGAGTTTCCAAAAAGTCATTTTTCCCCCAACAAGTCCTCTCTAAGTCTCCCTGTGATTTGTTGTTTAATTTAGAAAAAAGGTCTCTTGGGGTTAATATTATTTCTTCTAAATGAAACTTGTGGCTTAGTTCCTTTTCCTTCATTTAACATGCATACAATGTCTCCAGGATTTATTTTACTAGGAAAATATTTGTTATTAATAATGGAAACAATCTTTTTCTTAAAAATTATGCATGTTGAATGAAATATCTGAGTCGTATATATGAATTAGAACTGTAGATAATTCACATAGATCATCACATCCAAACAAGTACACTCTCTTAGAGGAAAGGTAATTCTACAAAGATATATATTGGTCCACTTGAATTAGGCATTTATAATACAGCTCAAGAGTTTTCTAAACACTTAATCTAAACTGGCAGAGGAGCATAATTAACTCAGTGTTTATGCTGAAACTAAGAAAATAAAAGTCTGCTTACTACCAAATAGTAAAATGAAACCAGATAAAGTAATATATATTTTGCATCTATTTTGACATTTTTATTTTAAAAAGATAATTTATGCAATCATAAAAGTATAAGCACTCAAATATATTATAGAGATGAAATATGAGGAGAGTATGCTTTAGTATTGATTTACAATTGACAAAAAGTAGATTGTGATTTTTGCCTCAGACTAAGGTGTGGAAGCAAGGATTAGATGTAGCTTTCCTCCTGAAGCAACTAAAAAATATAAGACAAAACATTAAACAGTGGATTTTAAGATACTAAATATGAGGCAATGAACAATGATCATTGAAAGACTAAAACAAGTGAGATGAGCCCTCTGACTGTCACAGCTTATCACCTTGAAAGAGTTTCTGAGAGGTAACCAAACATAGCGAATTCCTTGGGTTGAGGACATGGAGCTGAGTCTAGAAGATCAAAGAGGCTGGAGTTTGCAGGAAAGAGTACTAGAGAAGAGAAAACTGTAGAGAGAGAGGACCCTAGATATCTGCAGAGGATCCACCTTGAATATTCAGTAGAGTGATGATCAGTGCATTCATGTGAGGAAAGAATCATCAAGGTCTAGTGAGAATGTTATCTGGTTCTCACAAATAATGTCTGTTCCTACTTGACAGTCTAGAAAACTTTATAATTTACTGGACACTGAACACAGTACTTAGAAGTGTCTAATTTTAGTATTAGGGCATAATTTGCCCTAGACTAAATGTTGCTCTGGTCCTGATTAACAAATCTTTAGAGAAAACCAGAAAGGATCAAGCTACTTTCAAGTAACTTAACTGCATCCAAGGCAAAAAGCTCTAGAATATTTATAAGAATAAAAGAAATCAGCACTAGTATTATGAATTGTACACTTGAAACATATTTGATTTTGTTAACTAATGACACTCCAACAATTTTAATTAAAAAATAAATAACAACAAAAACAAAGGAATCAGCATTGGAAAAGTAAAACACAATCATCTGTAAAAGAAAACACCTTTTTTTTCCTACTACTCACAACACTTCTGACACCAAATGTGTGAGTTTTTCCACACTAAGCAATTCCCCAGTTCCTGGTGAACACTGACCAAGTGTTCTACAGTTTAACACTATTGAGATGTGAGATTTTACCTATATGACTTCTGATATATTTACAAGTACCTTGCTTTTAATAACTTCCATTTAATTTTATACCTTTTTTCTAATTTATACCAAGATAATGATATTATAATTAGTGATAAGTGAATAAATAAGTGATATAAAGTTGTCTTCATTCACAATGGATTAATATGTATTTTCAAGCATTCAATTTATTTATTAGTATAATAAACATTTTGATACTACTTGAAATTACCTTATTTTTCCCCTCAGGACATTACCTATAAGCTCAGAATTTAGAATACCATCTTTGGGTTTCTCTTATGCAGTAAGCTGATAGGAAGACTATTAAAACAACATATATATACAATATTATATATGGATTTTCTATGGTAACTTTTTGAAGCAGAGTATTATTATATATTACAAATAAAATGTATTTTCAAAAGGATGTTAACTTTAGAAGAGTAAATAATTTTATTATAAATAAAAAATATATTTTATTATGAATAAGAATACAAAATCCAAGCAAGCAATTGTTATTTACCTTTATAATAACAAGAGTTTATAGACATTTGTCGTTATGTATATAATATGTGTACCTCTTCACTTGTTCAGGTGTTGAAAGTATCTATTGAAAATGAAAAGCAAAATGTGGACCTCATTTGTTTATGCAAATTCACTTTTAAATATACTTAACAATTTACATTCAATATGAAGCTTAATATAGAAGTCTTCAAGTTTTGCTATAATTTCTGAAAAACAATGGTATAGAAAGCAAGAAAGATAAGCAATTGTCACACAATATAAATAGAATCACTGTGCTGTTCTTTATAGATTACAAGCACTCTTGTGGTTAGCACCTTCTGTGCTAACAAGAACATAGTTCTGTTGGTACACAGTTTTTGTTTTTTTCTTAAATTAATGCAATAACTTTATTTCTGATACATATCCTTCTATGCTATCTTATAAGAAAGACGAAGAGCCATTTATCTACACCGTGACTCTGATAACATTCTTGCTTGTTGCCACAGAAACTCAGATCATAGTCATACACTACCATGAAAATAGAAAATATGAGAATATTAAGACTTGCAGCTCCATTTTTTAATTCTTCATTAATTTTGACACAAAATCAGATCTTGACTTGACTTGACTTCCTCACCTACATTACTTATATCTGATAACCCACCTTCATGTTTTGCTGTACAAAAAGTATGTCTTGGCAATTACAGATCAGCAAATGGAGTAGAGCACCCAATATGTTGAATTTTCTTCTAAGAATATATACTGAACAGATTCTTGTAATTCTAATGGCCATATCATAATATTGTAAAAATCATGCCGACTCTATCTCTAATATATTAATACTTATAATTATTCAAAGCTATCTGCTTAGCATTTTTTTCAAAACTTTTCAATGACTATACCTTCAAATAGATTAAACTCATTTGTACTTCCCTTAGCAATAGTAGGTTATGTACGTCACAATAACCGGACAACTTTTTCTGATTCATTTTATTGTGCTTCACATAAATGAAAAATGTGAAAAAGAGGTCGTTTGTGTGGCTTCATATTTTAGTTTCTTATTTGTCAACATGTCTTTTTACTGTCCATTGTTTGAAGACTAAAACATAAATCTTTCAACAGAAATATAAGTTGTTTACATATGTGCCTGCATTTGCTTTGCTTCTAGTGATATAAAACCCATTGGGAATTAATTAAGAGACATTACATAACAAGAGTATATCCCACACTATAAATTTTTTAATCATCCTAAAAAATTTTAACTTGCATTTTTACTTAAAAAATTATGTAACCAAAGCCTAAAATAAAACTAAAATTACTAAAGTCCGTTCTGCAATAATTTTTAGTAAGAAAAAATAAAATTTGTACATTTTTTTTTACTTCATACAACCTTATTTAGCTAATTTGATCTAAACTTCTTAGGTCACCTCAAATGTATAGATTTTTTAAAATTATCATGAAATTATATCTAGTAAAATACATATTAAGAATACAGTTTGGTAGGTTTTGACAAATGTACATAGTCATTAAACCAATATCCAATCAAAATATTGAACTCTACTACCACACTAAACAGTTCCCTTCTGTGCCTTTCCAGTTATTTCTCATCCACACTCCCTGACCCAGACTCAGCCACTATTCTTATTTCTCTCCCAAAAGATTAGTTTTGCCTCTTTTATAATTTCATGTAAGTGGAATTATATAGTATCCACCGTTTAGTGCCCTGCTTCTTTAGCTTAACGTAATGTTTTTGAGATTTGCATACGTCATGTGTATCTGTTTTGTAATTGCTTGGTAGTGTGCTTTCCTATAAATATACAACATTGTGTTTATCTGATCTGATAATGTTTATTTGTGTTGTTTCCTTTTTTTTTTTTGCTATAATGAACAAAGCTGTAATGAACATCCTTGTAAAAAGCTTTAATGATGAACATATTTTAATAGCCTTTGCAAATTATTACCTGGAAATTAATTTGGAAATTAAATACTTGCAAATGTGTGCCAGCTATTGATTTATAGCCTCTCAGTTCCAAATTCACAAATTGAGCCTGCTCTGTGAAAATGGATCTGGGACACTTTTTTCCCTTTTGTCAATTTGCCTTTGTTAAATTTTGTCAACAGAGGGCGCTAAAGAAACATTGCAAAAGAAAGAAGGTTTGTGTCAGGGTTCCAGATCTCTTCTCTGCACGTTTCTGAACTGCAGATGACTTCTCCTCTGGCCTTTGGCTTCTTGAATGCATGGAGCTTCTCCAGTGCCTGACTCCCAATGCATGGCAGACAGCTGCATACAGTAATTAACAGTTTTCCCTGGTAGCCTACCCACCTGAGAAATTTTGTAAGAGAATGTCTCTACTGAGATACCTCTCTATGAACAACTTTCCCCAGAACTCTTTCTTAAACAAAACAACAATAACAACTTTATTGAGGTACAAAAAAAGGCACATATTTAATGTAAACATTTGATGAGTTGGACATAAGCATATACCTGTGACACCATGACTATAATCAAGGTAATAAACATAACTGTTATGCTAAATGAAATGTCACTCATGGAAGGACAAATACAGCATGATTCCACTGATACCAGGCATCTAAAACAGTCAAATTTATAGGAGCAGAAATTTATGGGAGGAGGAAATAGGGAGTTATTCAATGGGTATAAAATTACAATTATAGAAGATAATAAATTCTAGAGATCTGCTGTACACATAGTGCCTGCCATTAACAATACACTGTGTGTTTACCCAAGACTCTTAAGGAGTCAATTTACAGCCAGTTCTGCCAGCACAGCACCACCATACGTCTCTGCCATCCAGTAGCCCCACTGGGCCTGCTCTTGAGAGGGGGGTGCCTCTTCCTTGGATGTTTTATCTCAGATCTAGAAGCAGTGACTATTTCTTCTATGTATGCTATTCCTGTATTCTCTAGCATTCTCTTTACTTGTTTAATCTCTAATCCTTGTTATAGTTAATCATTTTTACATTGAACTGTCCCTGTTCAGATTGCTCATGGTTTCTCTCTTCTGATGAACCAAATTGCTCGATCTTGTGGTAGGTGCATATCTAACATTATTAGAAACTGCCAAGCGGTTTCCCAAATTGGTTGTATAATTTTACACTTCTATCAAAAACATAGTTTTCTAGACACTCTCATATCCTCTCTACCATTAGGTATTATGTAGTCTTTTAAATTTTAGCCTTCCTAATGTGTGATGGTTGCTGTGGTTTTATTTACAATTCCCTAAAGACCAATAACGTTGAACATCTTTTCATGTACTTTCTGGTTATTTATACAATATCCTCTGTGAAATGCCTTTCCAAGTCCTTTGCCTATTTTTAAAAATAGGTTATCTTTTTATTGCTGGTTTTTGGGAATTCTTATATATTTAGGATATCAGTCTATTATCAGATAAATGTATGGTATTTTCTCCCACTTGGTGTCTTCCTTTTTTTAATTTCTCAACTACGTCTTTTGAGGAGAAGTTTTTCATAATAATGAAGAACAATTAACAAATTTTTAAATATTCAGTTAGGTTTTTATTTTCTTTTATATTTTCTTAAAGAAATCTTTGCCTAGAATAAGATCACAAAGATATTCTACATGTTATCTTCTAAGTGCTTTATACTTTAGCTTTCAAATTTTAGAAATACCTCAAGTTCATTAATCTAATTAATTAATCAATCTATCTCAAAATTAATATTTGTGCACAGTGTAATGGTCAAGATTCTTTTTTCCCTCATATTGCTATCTAGTTGATCCAGCACCATATAATGAAAATATTTCACTTTTCTTATTGAATTGCATTGAGACCTTTTAATTGCTTTTCTTCCCTTACTGCCTTGGCTCTAACCAGCAGTGTAAAGCTGCAGAAGCCACAGAACTAGACATCTTGCTCTGACCTCAAACTTAGGGTAAAAGCATCCAAAATTTTATAAGTGGTTTCTTATTATAGCTATAATAAGGTACAAATAGTATACACATAATATGTATACATACATATATTAACATAGGCAAAAATGTACAATTTTATAAGTTTGATTTATGTATACAGCTGGGAAATCATCACCATATCCAATATGATAAATAAATCCATGACCCTCAAAAATTTCCTCATGAACCAGCCTTCCTATTTCTCTCATGTTTTAACACTAAGCAATCATAGATCTACTTTTGGTCACTATTGATTAATTGCATTTTCTAGAATTTTATGTAAATAGAATAATATTGTATGTGATCTTTTCTTGACACTTTACATAATTACTTATAGATCCATTCACATTTTTGCATGAATAAATAGTTTACGCTGTTTTATTGCTAAATAATATTCCATTATATGAATATATCATAATTTGCTCATTCATTTATCTATTGAAAGATATCTAGGTTGCTTCTAAGTTTTGTCCATTATAAACAAATCTGCTATGAACTTTCATGTACAAGTTTTTGTAATGACATACGCTTTCTTTTCTCTTTGGTAAATGCCCAATAGTTGAATGGCCATGCCATAGGGTAGGTGTATACTAAACTTTTAAAGAAACTCACAAACTGTCTTCCAAGGCGATTATACATTTTATATTCCTACCAGCAATGTATAAGAATGTATTTGCTCTTCATCTTTGCCAACACATGATATGATCACTCTTTTTAATGTTAGTTATTGCCATAGAAGCTCATTGTGATATTAATTTGCATTCCCCTAATAACTCGTGATGTTGACCATCTTTTTATGTAATAATTTGCCATCTACATATTAACTTTGATAAATTGTGAAACATCTTGTCCATTCTTTTTAAATTCAATTATTCCTTTACCTTCGTTTCTTTTCCTGTGCTTCTTATATGTACTGTATATGTATCTTTTAACATACTTTAAAATACTTAGTTTGCAAGTATTTTTCCCCATCTATGGCTTGTATATTTATTCTTTCAAGAGTCTCTTTTGAAGAGCAGAAATTCTTATTCATAATAAAGTATAATTCATCATGTTTTATATCTACAAACAATGTTTTTCATTTCGTATCTAAGAATTCTTTGCACAATTCTGGAGTTTTAGAGCTAAAGGTATTTATTTGAGAATATAATTCATTTTGAGTTCATTTTCCTATATGATATAAGGTATAAATGAGGTTAATGTTGGAGGTACATGTATAGCCAATTTTTCCAGCATCATTTGTGGAAGAGACTATCCTTTCTCTATTGAATTGTCTTTTCTCCCTTTTCAAAAATCATTGGACCTCATACATGGGGTCTATTTCTGGATTCTTAATCATTTCAAGAGATGCAGAAAATATCATTCAGTAAAAATGAACATCCAGTTATGATCTCAAAAAATCAGCAAATGTAGGTAGAACAAAGTTTACTTAAACTGATAAAGGACATTCACAAATATCTAATAATATACACATTATATGTAAATGATAAAAAAATTTTTTAATCCTCTTCAAATTCATGAAAGAGGCTATGAAGTTTACTATCTAATCAGTATGATAAGGCAAGAAAAAGAAATAAAATTATTTGAATTGGAAAGGGGAAAAAATAACCTTTCATTTTTCATAGATTATGTAATTATCTAAGTTGAAAACCTACAGTGATTTACAGAAATCATTAAAATTTATAAATGTAACCAAATTGTGTATACATAATTACTCTAAAAACATTTTAATTTATGTATAATTTCTGTAACTTACAAATGCATATTACTGAGATTAACCAACAATATAAAAGTCTTATAAAATATACAATGCCTATTATGAAGAAAATTGTTGAAAGATGAGTAAATGGAAATATGTACCATGTTTATAGAAAGAGTAAATATGATATTGTAAATGCTTTATAAATTGATTTATGTATTTAATTTAATTCCAAGTAAAAATTACAAAATATATTTTAGAATTTGACATGACATTTAATAACTTTAAAAATTTTATTTGAAAACAAGTGATACGGAATAGCCAAGGTATTTTTAACAAAGAAAAGGAAGGGGGTGACTTACCATACCAGATATCCAGAGTTGCTATAAAGCTAAAATTACCAAGAGATTTTGCACTGGGACAAAGATAAACAGACCAATGGAGAAAGTAGAGGGTAAAGAAACATATTCATACATATATGGACAGTTCATATCTGACAAAGATAGCAATGCAGATTAATTATAGAAACAACACTATTAAATGAATGGTTCTGGTAAAATTTGTTATTTCTATGATAAATTATATTCAACACTTATACCATTTCTATTTTATTATTATTTTCAAAAGAACTAAAGATTTAAATATAAAATGTATAACTGCAAAGATTTCAGAGGACAACATGGGAGACTACACAATCTTGGAGTGGAGAAATGACTTCTTTAAACAAGATACAGAGAGTATAAAACATAAGTTAAAAGTTTGAGCCTTTTACTTGCAATAAAACTAAGAATGTTTATTAAAAGTTAATCACAAAATTGGAGAATGTATTTGTATTGTGTGTACACACCTACATATATACCCACACACATATATATTTATAATAGATTATTATATATATTTTATATCTCTAAAACATATTATGGTAGAAGATATAAAAATAATTCATGTAAACGATAAAAAATATAAACTAATGGTTGAAATAATTGGATAGGTATTTTTTAGGAAGAGGATTTGTAAATGTTCATCAAAAATGTTTTTAAAATTGTAACTGGCAAATAGATATTAAAACACTACAATAAAATACAAGTTAATTATCATATTAGCAAAAAATAAGTCAAGAAATATAAAGTTTTAATGAGGATTAACAACAACAAAAACCGCTGATGGGACCACAAATTAAACAATCATTTTGAAAAATAGCATAGCATCATCTAAAGTTGGAGAGTGTGCATACTGTAATCCATCAATTCAACCTAGGAGAGAATATTGACACGTGCTGCAGAAGATATGTTTAAGAATATTCATGGCGACTTTGTAAAAATAACATGCAACAAAACAAAAATTCCCCAAACAAAATTCTATCAATAGTTGAATAAATAGAGACATTTTATAGTAATTCTACTGTAAATACAACACACAAATGAAAATAAATGAAACACATCTCTAGATGTGAAGGTTTTAGGACTATAAAACGGAGTACAACTGCAAGTCACTTAATTATACAGCTAATATCATTTATATGAATGTCAAAATGTAAAAAGCTAAATACATATGTAATAAACTCCACAAAGTAAAAGTAAAAGCAATGAAAACCACAAAAAGTCAGGATTGCATAATCCTAAAATAGGCGGAAATGAGATTTCAATCACATCTAAATTTCCATTTCTTAAACTATAGTAGATACATTAATGTTTATTCCACTGTCATTCATTTTATCTTACACATGCATTATAAATTTCCTTGTATATAGTTAATTAATGTATTATATATATAACATAAAATGCATATTATATTTTAATAAATAGTAAATGTATTTTAATTATATAACATAGTATATGTGTAATTATTTTATATTTTATAGATATATAACATAATACACATTATAGAATTATTTTATATTATATATAGTTATATATGATATATTAAATGTCAAACATATTTTCTTTAAATAGAAGATTAAAATGAAGACAATGGAGTAATATTTTCAAATTTTTTAAAAAAATTTAAACATCAATTATTATATGTAGTTAGATTACCACATAATATGAGGGAGAAATAAATATTCTCTGAGTAAAAGACTTTAGAATTTTTTATAAAAAAAAAATTTGATCTTGAAAGCATTCTTGTAGGAAGCATTTCAGCAAAAAAGGAAATTATCTCCATGAGGAATACTGAGTAATGGGAATTAAGCATGAATGAATAAAAAATAAAATGATTCGTTGCAAACTTAAGTAGAATTTTATGTGGAAGAATAAATAAATTTCAAGTTCTTAACACTAAGTGAAACAAATTGAAATTAAGGAATATAATTAATAGATTAGTCAGAAATATCATAACCAAATACCACAGAAATGGTGAGTGATTTTTTAAGTGTTCACATACATTGTACTCATTATAGGTAAAATGGAATGGAAGGACACATGTTAAATTTATTAGTGTGGAGATTTGTTGGCATGAGAAGAATCAGAGGAGAAATGAAGCACTGAGGTAAAAGGAGAGTATAAGGGAGTAGAAAATTAAAAAAAGCAAAGGAAAAGTGCAGGATTATAGAAATTATATTTTGGTCTCTGCCCCTGACTCCTGACACAGGGATCCTGAAACCCTGTGATTTCCTGGGTAATAAGAGTATTTTCTAAGGTGACTCTGAGTGGACTCCTGGATGAGGGCTGGTTACCGGAAAAACCAAGTCATAATTAGGAGTTTGGGATTTTCAATCCCACTTCCCATTCTCCTGAGATGGAGCTAATCATCAATCATGCTTACATGATGAAGTCTCTGTAAAATCCCCAAAGTCTGGGTTTTAGGGAGCTTCTGGGTTGGGGAACACGTGGAGGTACTGGGAGAATGGCACACTCAAAGAGGGAATGCAAGTTTCATGCTCTTTCCCATAGACCTTGCCCCAAGGTATCTCTTCATCTGATTGTTTACCTGTATGCTTTATCACATCTTCAAAAAACTGACAAATTCAAGTGTTTCCCCGAGTTCTGTGAGCTGCTCCAAAAATGAATCAAACTCACAGAAGAGGCAGGCATTGGAACCTCTAATCTATACTCAGTTCAGCAGAAGCATAGGTGATAACCTGGAATCTACCAAATGGTGGCGGTGGGGGGGGGAGGCGGAGGCCTTGAGGGGGAAGTGGGGAGGGGAGGTAGAGAGGAGGTGGGGGAGTGGGGGGTGCAGGAGTGTGTTGGGAGGGAGAGGGGAGGGAGAGGCTGAGAGCGGGCATGTCTCATGGGACCGAGCCTTTAACTTGTGGAATCTGATGCTATCTCAGAGAGTGTCAGATTTGAGTTAAATTGTAGGACACCCAGCTGGTTGAGAATTGCTGGTTGTGGGGAAAAACCTCCCCTTTGGTGACCAAAAGTGTCAGGAATGAAGTGTTCTGTGTGAGTGTGGCAGTAACAGAGATAGACAAAAAATAAACTGAACAGGTTTTTCTTACACAAGAAGTCTCTTGTGTACTCATGAAGGTAAACAATGTAATTAGCTCAATCATATCTACCTTAAGTTAGAAAAAAGCAATGAAATAGTGAACTTATGAAGATAGACAATGAATTGAGCAGTGAAAAGAAAAGCAAGAGACAAGACAGAAAACCAGATGATGAGACCCGCTTGCCTTAGGTAGTGGGAATTCCGTGGATGTTTTTGAAGGGGGAATAAGGTGAACAGACTTGTATTTTAATAAAAATCATTTCTTTCTTAGGTGGAGAAAAGCTTTTAAGGTTTGTGAACGAGGGCAAAACTCAGAGAACAGGGAATTTAAACACTAGATGGAGGCAGAAGAGGTTTCGAGACAACAAAGAGAAGTGAGCTTAAAGATCTGAGCTGAAGGGAGGGAGGAGCAGGCGACAAGACAGGTGACCTGGACAAAAGAGGGCATGTGCAGAGCTGACAATGATCAATAGCGCCCATATTCTCAGAAACAGGGCTGTTTTCGACCCTTGAGTTTTGCAATTAGGAAGTTATGGGTGAATTTCTCCACTGCAGTTTTACTCGTATGTTTGATATGGAAGCTTTATTTTATGACTCAGGTATAAGTGAGATTTGAAGTAGCTACAGTAAATAGAATAAATTTAGTTTTAACTGCAGGCAAGAAATATAGAAATGAAGTGAGTTGAGGATAAAGCAAGTCGAAGGTAAGGACTTGTTATTTTTTTTTAAATAGAATTTCCTACCTCATATTCCCAGAGTACATTTTGTAAACGTTTTCTGCTGAAGCATTTATTCTACTTGCCTTGTTAATTATAAATTTAAGTATATACTTATGACTGTAGTCTCAACCAGTTGATGAGTTCTTGGAGGACAGGGACTATATTTTATTTCTTTTTTTAATAATTTATTTTTTAATTACAGTTGGCATACTATATTATATTAGTTTTAGGTGTACAACATAGTGACTAGATATTTACATTACTTAAAAAGCGATCACTCTGATAGATCTAGTATCTATCTGACACCATAGTTATTACAATATTGTTGACTATATTCCTCGTGCTATACTTTATATTTCCATAACTATTTAAAACTACCAATTTGTACTTCTTAATCCCTTCCCCTTTTTCACCTACCCTAAACCCCTTCATTCTGGCAACTATCAAAATGTTCTCTGAATCTATGAGTTTATTTCTGTTTTGTTTGTTTATTTCGTTCTTTAGATTCCACATGTAAGTAAAATCATATAGCATTTGTCTTTCTCTGTCTGCCTTACTCCACTCAGCACAATACTCTCTAGATCCATCCATGTTGTTGCAAATGACAAGATTTCATTCTTTTTTATAGTTGAGTGATATTCCATTGCGTATACGTACCACCTCGTCTTTATCCATTCATCCACTGATGGACACTCAGGTTCCCTTTATACCTTGACTATTGTAAATAATGCTGCAATGAACATATGGCTTCACATGTCCCTTCGAAGTAGTGTTTTGGGATTCTTCAGATAAATACCCAGAAGTGAGATTACTGCATCCTTCTTTGTCTCCTGTCACAGCCTTTGCTTTAAAGTCTATTTTGTCTGCTATCAATATTGCTACCCCAGCTTTTTCGTTTGTTTATATTCTCATAAAACATCTTTTTCTATCCCTTTACTTTCAGTCTGTGTGTGTCTTTCGATCTAAAGTGAGTCTCTTATAGACAGCATATGTAAGGGTCTTGTTTTCTTATCCATTCAGCTACCCTTTATTTTGATTGGAGCATTTAATCCATTTACATTTAAAGTAATTATTGAGAGATATGTAGTTATTGCTATTTTATTATTCATATTTTTTCTTTTTTCTTCTTAAAGAAGTCTCTCCAACATTTCCTGTAATATGGTGATGAACTCCTTTAGCTTTTTCTTGTCTGGGAACCTCTTTATATGTC